>NW_006434835.1:12868354-12889227 GCF_000325575.1 Pteropus alecto
TTCCCCAGAAGTACATGGCTAAATTCCTCATCTCCTCAAAGTCTTTGCTCAAAAGTTACCTTCACGAAGAGACTATCCGAACTATTAGGCTTAAAACTCTCAAAACTGTCATTGCTTCTCCCTGCTAGCCCTCCCCGAACTCTTTATATTTATCCCGCTAATTTTCTAACATCTTATAAAGTATACTTATTTATCCCATTTATTAATTATTGTATGTCCCCTCAATGGAATGTAAATCGTACGTGGACGGGAATTTTTTATGGCTCTTATTTATTGATGCATTTCAAGAAACAAGAAGAGTGCCGGGCACTCTTTAGGTACTCAAAAAAATATTTTTATTAAATAGAATGGGATGGAACAAAATGATACGGAATGGAATGGAAAGAATGAATGAATATTGCACCCCTACCAAACCCTGGTTGTCTCAGGAATGGCTCACTGAGAGATAGTCCAGTGAGAGCAGGTGCAAAGAGATGTTCAAGGACACAGAACTATTTGAGAATATGCAAATGAGCACAGACTCTGGTCTCTAGAAATGGATCTCAGAATCCTCTCTGTAGTACGAGACCCAATTGAGATCTTTGTTGCTACAAGCTGTGAACCAAATGCTAATCTTACCGTTTTCTAAAGAAGTAAGAATTGAGAAGTTAAACTTGGAAAGATACACATCATTCCCATTTACCTTGAATGGACAGGGCATACATGTCATGTTTCCAGTATCACTCTTAGCAAGGGAGAACAAGAAGGAGCAAACGTTAACCCTGACATCAGGTATCTAAAGTCAGGACCCAGGAGCCAGCAAAGGAATAATGAGAATAATGAGAAATAATGAGATAGTAGGACAATTATACAGAATCCAAGCATTCACTAAACCTCTATTATGATTCAAGCTCTATTCTGGGTATTGGAGATATAATCATGACAACATATGGTTTTTGCCAGGGATATAGAGAAGAACTGTAAATGCATCATTACAATACAATGCAATAAATGCTATAAGATTTATATACATAAAACACAATAGGAACACGGAAATAACGATGAACAGTTCTCTATTAAAGTTTTCCAGAGGACGAATTTGAGCAATTCAGGAAAAAAATAGGCAGAGGCAAGGTGCAGACAGCAGGATGCCCTGTATTTGGGAAAAGCAAAACCCTTTGCTTCCCAGAGGAGCTTGCTTTACTCGCAGTCCCGGGGTATCTGGCAGTCTCACAGTCTCTCTCCCAGGACACTGGACAGTGCCTGCTTCAGAAGACACACTCCAGCATAAAATGAGTAAATGAGTGAAAGAATGAAAGCCACCAGGGATTAGCCAGCTCACCAGTCAAGGTTCGTAGCCCATTTCCTTATTTTTGACAGAAAGGTTGTTATTTTTAAAGACCACCTCTAATCATCTATGGTTTTATAAGTCACAAAGTCAAAAGGCTGTGACTTTGCTGGTTACACCTTTCTACTATGAAGATGATGATTTGACTCTATGATTTGGGGTCACCCTTGTAGCTCCTGATCCTGGATTGCTTGGCACAAGTTTGGGCATGAGATGGTCATTCAGGAAATGATCCTGAGGGAGGACAGTATGGAGAGGCTTTCAGAGAATCAGGACTCAGGCTTTTTAAAGGTTTCCCCTGCCAGTACTAGTAGGTGATATTGGAAAACTACTTAATATCTCCATGACTCTATTAACTAAATAGGTTGAAAGGATCTAGGCCCCAGTGTTATTAAAAGATTCACATAAATTAATGCTATGCAAAATCTTTGAATGGTACCTGATACAAATAGGTATTTGGTTATAGTTAGATGTTGTTACTAAGAGTTATTATAACACATATAATGCTGTTCTGTCTCACATTTCTGACAGATTTAAGAGATGGAATGAACTATGTACCAGGAGTTAAGAGGCCCAATGGAATGTAGTCTTGGCTCTGCCCAAAACTAGCTGTCTCATCTAAGACAAATCACTTTCCCTTCTGTACCTCAGCTTCTTAAGAGGGTTAAGATGAGGCTCAGATCTGATGACAGGGATAAAAGAACTGTATACACATTCTCACAAGACTCTCTGGGTTTTCAGTTTCTCCTTGACCCAGAGACAAATGCCAAAGCGTTGATAAAAGCTCACCAGGGGCATGGTGCTTCTTTAGAACCAGTCAAGAAGCAGGACACAGAGAAACAAATCTGAATCTGATCTTGTGCCCAACAAAAAATGTATAGAAGCTCCATGGCCGGCCCCCCTGATGCTACGGTTCAGCTGCACCTTGGGCAGATTGGGTGCAGGTGAGAACCACCACTCCTGCCCCCAGCATGGTGCTAAGTAGAAGAAGCTTCTTCTCTACAGCAAGCACAACACGATGGGGCCATGACAGTTAAAGTTGCTGTCTTCCCCTCCATTGCACCATTCCACCTATTGAACTGCAGGAATTTGTTATCTGTGGTTCCTGCCTAAGCACGAGCTCACTAAGGGCATGGACTGGGTATCATTTGTATGTATATTCATAGCATCTTACAAGGCATCTGGGACAATAAATATTTGTTAAATGAATAAGGCAATAAATAAATGGGTAATAGCAGTAGTATCAACAAGAACAAAAAATGGCTGATGTCATTACTACAGAGTTGAACAGGCATTGTATGTACAACACTCTGCAAAGTCCACTGTGGTGGGAAACCCAAGTTGCAGTCTGAAGCTAAAGGTCTTCGGCCTATTTGTTAACAGAAGTATTAGCTGAACACCATGCAAAACTGGGGCTCTTCAAAGTGCTGATTATTTTCTTAAGTGTCTGATAATGTCAAACAGTGGAAATTCTGGAATAAAATAAAATTCTTCTGACATTATGGACAAATTTAATGTGGTGAAAATTACCTTTATTAATCCCAAGTGAATGGCCAAAGGGAAGGAAAAAAGGAAGGAGAGAAGGAAGGAAGGAAGGAAGGAAGGAAGGAAGGAAAGAAAGAAGAATCGAACGAACATGAGAAGGAAGAAAGGAAGAAGGTAGACGGGGAGGGAGGGAATGCTCGCCTCTGTAAAGGGAGAAAGAAAGGTGGGAAGGAGAGAGAGACAGACAGACAGAGAGAGAGAGAGACAGAGACAGAGAGATCTATTTAACAAGCCCTTTTCAGAAAAGAATGGATATTCAGGACGATTTATTTACAGTCACATTGTAATCTGGAAAGGCAATAAATGAAACAAGAATTGTTATTTCTTGTTTCTTTCTTTTTTTTTTTTTATGTGGATTAAATGTGGGGAAGGGATTGACGGCCCTAGAGGATTAAGGGCTGCCAAAGAATAGGAGCAGAGATGCAACAGAAGAACCAGGAATAAAAGGAATAAGAAAGGACACTCTAGGGAAAGGCGGGAAGATGCAGAGCTGGCTCAAGGGTCTCCCACTGAGCATAAAGTCTCCTATGACACATCAGACAACAGAATATTGGTTTCTGCTGGCTCCTGCAGATTTGTTGAAGAAGATCTGGATATTTAAGAGATGGAAGGTTCAAAAGATCCCAGGAACAAGACAGGTGAAATATTAGCAACTCTAATTAGAAGTATCACTGGGGAATAGACAACTGCAACATGGGGGGGATTGCGGGGGAGGGGTAATGCGCACTAAAAGAGGGCTTGCAGGTCACTAGGGATAAACTCAGACGAAGGGAAATAGAAACGGAGGCCTCAAAAGAGAGTAGTATCAGCACACTAGCTACCCAGTGTGACATGGTTTGGCACTGGAGCTCCAGGTTAAAATCAATGGCCCACTATTGATTTATCAGGGCTTGGTATGGGATAAGGGCTGAGAATAAAAACATATACCACACATAAGTGATTCTGCTTCTCCTGAAGTTTATTTTGTTGTGGAGGAGAGAGAAAATACAAAATAGAAAATATTGTGTCTCTTTCCTCAATATTCAGAAACATGAAAATAATAATGCTCACTTTGTCTAGATCACAGAGCAGCGTGAGAGAATCAAACGGAAAAGCTCCTGAGAAACATTAACAGTTCTATTCAAATAAGATGTTATTTCATTGTTTTAAATTGCTTTGAACAGGATGTTAAAGAATTATGGTAATTAATATAATAGAAAAGATTAATGTGAATATTGGCTCAAAATGATAAAGAATGCTTACAACTGTTAAAAAAAAAATCTGGAATCAAGTGAAGAAATCAGACATCTAAAGAGGCGGAAAATGATTCAGATAATACCAGTGGCCAAATTTGTAAAGCAGCATATGTTCCCTTCCATGAGAGAGCTGTCACTTTTGAAACCTCTGAGTCTCTCTGTGCCAGTGAGAAATGACAAAACAAGAAAGTTGATGAGATAGCCAAGTACCCAAGACTGCTCTCAGGAACCAATCAAAGATGGACTTTCATCAATCTGAGATATCAGGGTACAGCAGAGAGACGAAGAGAGAAAGACGAGAAAGCAAGGCAGGATGGTCATGAGTGTCAAAGGAAGAGTGTAAGGCTGAGGGAGGGAGGGAGAGAGGGGTGATGGAGAGAGAGAGAGAGAGAGAGAGAGAGAGAGAGAGAGAGAGAGAGAGAAATAGGGTCTATAGGAGCTAGGACAAGATAATACCTACAAAGAACAGCTCTGGCTAGACCATCACCGCAAAGATATTTAGAAGAAGTGGGTAAGAGAAATGAAGGAGACTCAAGAGATTATTAAGTGTGGTTTTACATAGAAAATACTTGGAGGAGTAAAGCCCACACCTCTATAAATCATTTGGCACAAACCTAGTCACCGATTCAATGTTAGTTTCATTTGACTTCCCCTCCCCTTTACCACAGTGAGTAATTTATAATCAGGTGTTCATCTCTCACGTTTCTGAGTGTTTCACAATATATTCACGACTGCCATACAAATGCCTGATGTTTCGGGAGAGTCTGTTGCATTTCCATAGCCCAGCTTCCCTCTCAGGTAACATAAGTCAAAAAAGCCTGGGACGCCTTGGTTAAGAAGGATAAAAATAACTCAGAAGTGCCTCAAGAGAGAGCTGGTTGGAATATAATGATGCTATATACCAAGAAAGTAGAAATTGAGGTACTCTTGGATATTTTACTAAAGGAGTGGAAATAATGTTTGCTTGAAAGAAATAATAGTGATTATAGGAATGCACACTTATATAGAAATATATAGACCTGTTTATTTAAAACTTGATGTACTTTTCATACCTTATTTATTCAATTGATACTTCAATTGAAAATATGCACTAGAAAAAATACTAGAAGGTCAATGTACTTTCTGAATTACATTGTGTTACTGCCACTAGCAGTTAATAGAAGACCTGAATACATCTTTGGATATATACAGTGTCCCATGGATGATACCGCTTATGTGAGTAGTGAGGGAGATTTCTATTGGGAGTGAGCCTATGTCACTTACACACTATGGGACCAATGCTTGTGGGCTCTGGACACCAAAAATTCTATGGGGAAGAGAGAGAACACTATTTTTTGAGGGCTTTATGTGCTACGTCATTTAATTCTCATTTTATGTAACAGAGAAAGTCATCGAGACACACTTAGAGGGGTTACTTTCCCCAAGGGAGCTATGTGCCATGAGGAATCAGGAAAGACAATGGCTGCTGCAAAGACCTCCTTATCATCTCAAACCAGAATACCATATTGTTTCTGTACTTTCTATATTTCCCATCTGAACGTTTTCCTGAGATGCTGCTGGTGGTCAGAAGCAGCTTCGCTCATAGAAGGGAAGTCTAGTCTAGACTATGTGTTACTGTTATTACAGAGAAAAGCAAACCTTCCCTCATGAATTGGCATTTTCTATGTGACAGCCATTCATCAGATTGACTGCCTCTATTACTGACCAGATGAAAAATATCATTAGCAGAGGAAAACACAGAGTGGAGGTTTGGGAGTAGAAGCTGTAGTTTTTACTCAATTCCCATGTATAACTCCCATTAGCAGTAATATCTTTGATATGTGTGAGCTGAGGGAATATACCACTTTATTAAGAGAACATGATATATACAATTACTGATGGAATAAAATCAAATAGCAGAATTGCTGTTTGTCTATGGGAACTCTTATTAGTGTCATATAAATGCAAGTAGATACTTAAAGAGATTGATAACATATGGCCCAGGTGTAGCCACACCACCTGATTGACAAAAAGCCAATTTTAAAAACAGAGAGGTATGATTTTTTCCTACATTTTGTAATAAGGGTGTTCAATTTGAGAGTCATCACCTCACCCCTTTGTAAAAATGGTAGAATGCAATATATCTGTCTCGTTAAGAAATCTGGATGGCAAAGATCAAAATGTGGTGAGGTCAGCATGTTTTCTCTCACCTCTACCTTTTCTACTAAGCAAAATAAGTTAATGAGTCAATTCATTTTCAACCTGCATATTATGTGCCAGTTGCTTAAATCAAATGAGAAGCTCTTTCTAGCACAGGACCCAGAGCTCAAGTTGTCATATTTGATAAAGTAGATTTGTTCTAGGAGGAAACATTCCCTTTCTATGTTCCAGGGTACATCTGTTTGCCCGGGTGCATTTCCTAGCTAATACTAGTGTGCTGACAGCATTTTCAATGAACTTTAATTGTGTGCTTTACCTGACAGCCTTGATTGTAATCTGACTTCCTTCAGGTAGCAATCAGCTGAGCGAGGTAACCATCTTCTCGAGGCCCATAAACATACCACCTGTGCCTCTTTTTAAGCCCAGAATCACGTGGAGAGGAGATACGGAGACTAAAATTGTACAGCGTCCTCAAAATAGCTGCTATTTTCCTGTCATTACAGTGGTGCATAATTAAACACAGATGGAGTAACTAAGGACAAAACTAATCCTCTATTTTAAATTATAATAGTAAAGCTGGTGTGTAAGCCGGGATTGCCTTTTTCACGAGGGGAAGGAATTGGTTCTATTTCATGCCCATGTCTTCCTTTATAGGTTTCTCTGAATATTCTCCGGGGTATGTGGTTGTCTGTGTAAATATCGGGGCCTTCCCATCATACACCTCATCTGCAACCTGCACTCTGCTTCCAGTTCTCTGTTTCCACTGCTCTCAATTCTGATCCCATCACCTTTCTCATGGATTCCCAAGGAGTGCTCTCACAGGTCTCTGTGTGCCCAACGTATCTCTGTCCACACCACGCCACTTGTGGTACTCGAGTAATCTCTCTAAAATAAAAATCAGTTCGGGCCACAAATCTAGCAGAAACGCTCAATGGGTTGAGCTTCCTAGAAATATGTCACCATAATGACCAATTTATAAATTGTCACCACTCCCTGCCCTGAGTCTACAGAAATAAACAAAAGAAAATAACAAATCAAGAAAAAATTTCATCAGTGTTAAAACTAATGAATGGATCCAAATTGATGCAAAAACCATGTACAGTAAATCTCATTTTCATAATATAAATATGTGCATTACATTTTTTAAAAAGGACACTACCATAATTAGCATCATGAATTCACTTATGTATGTCATAAATTTTTTAATCAAATATTCATTTACAACTAATGACATTTTGCTAGTTACATATAACTTAATTGCATTTCAGAGCAATTTATTTAGAGTTTCTTCTTTTCAACTTTCTTTTTTTCCCCCCAATGTTTAGAAATAGGAAAGATAAGCAATAGAGGATTAAAGATTTTAATGCATAATCTATTATTTTCTTGGAGGAAAAATTCCTAAGGCAAATGAAAGGATAGGTATAGTGTTGAAACTAATGATATCTTTTACAAATTGCTCTCTAGAAAGAATGTCCCTCTAGTGATATCAACCAAAGTGTTAGTTTTTCTTTCTTGCATTAAGATTAAGGTTAACAATTACTTCATATTATTATTGGTCATACATATTTATATGTATGTGTCTGTAAATTGTAGATACATATTTTTCTCATATTTTTATTGGCATGCTCATCTGTTTCTTATTTATTTAAAAGAGCTCTTTATATATTAATGGTAATAATAATACATTTCTCTAGTCCATTAACTCTCCTAAACTCCTAGATGGCTATTTGAGTGATTTTCCTTTTGTCAAACCTACAATACCTGTTCTTTGATCATTAATTTTATTCATTGTTCTTATTCTCTACTTCATTGAAAACCTGAAGCTGTTAAAAGAGAACTTTTACAAATAGCCATATGTGCACTTAACCAACATTTGCACTTGTATATGCTAACTTCTTTCTGGCTACTACAGATGAATTCTCCATGCTTCTAGCTAAAATCGAGTCTTCTTCTTTTATACTAGCTCTCAACCCCTGGAGAATTAATCAAAGACATCACCCTAGAAAGTCTCTCCTAACCATCTTTCTCCTATCTCCTTCCCTCTCTACTAGATTATTCCAATCAACATATAAAATTGCTCTTTTTTATTTCTTCTGTCAAAAAATAAATACTCATTGCTGTCTTCTATTCCACCTCCAGACACCAGTTTATATTTATCTTCCATTTTACAGCAAAAGTCCTTGACACAGATGTCCATATGTCTATACTACTTTCTCCCAGTTCTGTGCTTCCATTCTCTCTTTAATCCGTTCCAACAAAACTTTCTTCTCCATAACTCCACCATGAGTTTTGACATATTCGTAGCATTTGAATTCTCCTTCTGAAGTGTTTTCAATTAATTTTTCAGATATTATACTCTTCTAATTTTCCTCCTGTTTTATTGACTTTTTTTCAGTCTCCTTTGCTGAAGGATGCTGATAATCTTTCAACTCTTTGTGTTGGAGTGCAATAGGGTTCAATCCTCAATTTTTTAAAAATGTATTTATATTTATATGTGATATATATTTATGTGATATATATTTATATCACATACACATATATATATGTTTAAAGCCTTTCCTCTCTTCTCTGCTTTGTTTATACCAAGTCTCTCTCGAGCCTTTCATCCATTTCTTGGCTTTAAGTACCATGTGTAAACTGAACAGTCTCATAAATAAATCTACAGGTCAGACTTATCTCTTGAACTGCAGACTCAGATTTTCAACTGCTTACTCTATGTGGAGATCCAATAAGCATCTCAAACTTAACAGGTTCAAACTGAGCCCTTGTTATTGCCACTCAAACCTATTTCTATCAAAGTCTTTTCTAGACTTTTTATGGCACTTCAATTATTCCAGTGGCTGAGGCCAAAATTTTTCTTGATTTCTCCCTTCCTCTTTTAACCTATACCTAATTCATCTGCAGATTCATTTGGCTCTACCTTCAAAATATGTACAGAATCTTACTACAGCAGGTTCTCAGATAACGTTATTTTGTTCAGTGATGTTTTGTGATAATTTTCATGAGATGCTATAGGAACTTAACTCTTGTTTATATAAATTAGCTTGTGGTAAAATTATTTTTGTTATATATTATTTTGCTTAGAGTCATAGAACCTATTGACAAAGTTAAGTGAGAACTTACTATATTTATTATGATCTCCATTGCTACCATCTGTTCCATGTTCTTATAATCTTTAAAACCATCCAATAATTTTATAACTGGTTTCTCTGTTTCTGCTCTTGCCCGTTTATAATTTATTTTCAATAGAGGATCCAGGAAGATCCTGCAAAAACATAAATTTGTTCAAGAAACTTTTCTGCTAAAAACCCAGTGGTTAACCAGCTCCAGAGACTAAAATATAGAGCTCTTTAATATGGCCTAGAAAGTTCTACCCCATTAGACTTAATGCTATTTCTCCGAGTGCATCTCTTATTTCTGCCCCACTTGGTCGCTTCTCCACAACCATGGTGGTCTCCTGGCTGATGCCAGGTGCACTCCTGCAACACAGCATTTGCATTTGCTCTTCTCTCTGCACAGAACTCTCTTCTCCATATATAGCCACGTTGCTCACTCTCTCAAATAGTACCTACCTCCCTACCTCGAAACCTGAATTTCCACATCACCCACCGTGCTTCATTTTTCCCTCATAGAGTTATCACCTGTATGACATGCTGTTAATTTAGTTATTTGTTTTATCCTTTGTCCAACTCCCCAGATGGAGTATAAGCTCCATGATGGCAGAATTTTCTCTTTTACTTACTCACTAATTTATACTTCTTAGCTGGAAAGGACTCTGGAACATAAAAGGTGTTCAATAAATATTAGTTAAATGAATAAATGAGAGAATTAAATACAAAATCCTCTGATTAAAATACCTAAGTACCTATCCTAGTCCACACATGAGCTTAGGGTATAAATTGTATAAAAAGTCACTGATAAGCAGGAACACTGAGTAGCTTCGGTCAACAGTCAAATTGGTACAAGTTTAACTTAACAACACAGGAAATGCTAGTACCTAAAGGAATAATAATACCTCAACATGCTAAGGGAAATACTGTCAACTTAAAATTTTTTAATTTGCTAAATGACACTTTGAAAGCATGAAGTGGAAAAAAGACATTGAAGACATAAAAACTCAATTGTTCTAATCATTACTGCACCATTTTTTGTGTGACTTCAAGTTACTTAACATTCTAGCTGTTATCTCTTAATAAATGCATAATTATATTGTTGATTCTTAGGGCTTATTATAAGATTTCAGTGAGGTTATACATAAGAATATTCTCAAATTTTCAGCTGTGTTTTGGATAACTAATATTATTGTATTAGCAGAAAACACTGAAATCTCTCCATTTCTCTTTAAAAGCTTATCCTAATCTTAATATCCATCTTGGCTAGTAAAATTAAATTAAAAGTATGTCAGTTTTACTTATAAATCAGGATGAAATATCATAGATAAAATATTAGCAAATCCAACACCAGTGTGTCATTATCAGCTAGGATGTATCCCAGAAATGCACTGTGTGAATGGATTATCATCAGGAAATCTATTAATGTAATTTCATATATTAAAAGATTAAAGGTGAACAACTATATGATTATCTCAGTAGCATGCTGATAAAACTCAACATTTTTATTTGATAAAACCCTCAATACACTAAGATAACTTTCTTACCTGAATGATTTTTTGCCAAGTATAAACACTGTGAAGTTAGAATCCCTAAATTCAGGATTCCATTACCTATTGGTGCTACAGGCAAGTTGCCTATTTACTCTGGACCTCAGTTTCTTCAAATGAAAAGTGAGTATAGTAAGGGTACAGTGTCATTAGATTGTTATGAAGATTAGAAAATCAGTAAATATTCCCTAAATTTTGACCTAAAATGCATTTAATTGTAAAACATGATTCCCACTATATTAATGATGAAGGTGACATATTCAATATCAATTCTCTTTTTAACATTTTTGTCGAGGGTCCTCGGAAATAAATTAAAATAGGAAAATAAATGAGAGTTACAAATGTTGGAAAAGTATTCAAAGAAGCCACTAATTAATATAAATATTTACATAGAAAATTCTCAGGAATCAACAATTATTAAAAGGAATACAATTGAATTAAGAGTCTGGATACAAAATTAACATAGAGCATTTGCAGAAACTGGTAATAATTTTACAAGTGTAATTTTTAAAATCCATGCACAAATGCTACAAAAAACCATTCAATTCCTTGAAATACATTAATAAGAAGTGTGCTAGACCTCTGTCAAAAGTAATGTAGACATTTATAAAAGACCTAAATAAAGATTCCTTGTTAGAAAGACTCAAAATTGCAGATGTCAATTTCTTCCATCTTCATTAATAAATAAGTACCAATACATTTTTAAATATAACTTTTCATGCTGATTCTACAGTTGTTAATCAAGAGGTGCACAATAGTAAGGAAATTTAAAGCAAAGAATGAAATACAACTTGACCTAATTCAAATCCTATAGAAACTAAAATAGTCTTACATACAAAAAGAAATGGAGATGTATATCAATGGAATCACATTTAGATCTAATAACAATTTACTTTTTTTAACTCATGAGAAAAAGATAGATGATTTAATGTTTTTGAGAGAATTGGCCCCCTCTTTGAGGAACCCTGAACCCCATCTCTGCGCTTCCACTCTTACACCTCTGTCTTCTATCCCCCACTTTGAAGCAGAGCATCCTTTTAAAGTACCAATCCGACTATTTAGATTCCCTGCTCAAAACCCTCTAATGGCTTCTCATTGCACATAGAGTGAAATGTGAAATCATACTCATATTCTCTGAGCCCCTAAATGGTATACTATCTAGACTACTTTTCTAGGCCTTTCTCATCTCAGCTATTCTGCCTCTTCCTCAAGCTATTCCAATGTCTCTTGTCTCCTTGCTGTTCCTCTGCCCGGAATGTTCTTCCATGAGGTTTTTGCATGGTTCAATCTTTCATCCAATTCTGACCTGGGCACGAATGCCACTTCCTCAGAGATCGCTTCTCTGAAACCCATATTTAAAATAATCATCCCTAATCTTAATTTATTCTTCTTAAGTCTACTTTTTACTACCTCATGTCATATCATACTTTACCACATATTTGTTTGCTTATCATTTGTCTTCTCCCACTAGTATTTAAGTTCTATAATAGCAGGGACCTTGTGTTGTCCACATGTGTATCCTTAAGGCCTAGGACAGTGACAGACACACAGTCTGTTCTTAGGAAATAGCTGTTGAATAAATAAAGTTAGTTAATGCTACATTAAGAAAAAATTATATTAAATAGATTTAGAAAAATAAATGAAAAAAATGCTCCAAAAGTATTAGCATAAAATAGGTGTTTGTTTTTTTCTTATATTGGGGAAGGTTTTCCTAAGTAAGATACAAAATTCAGAATTCAAGAAAGTAAAGAGAGGCAAGTTTCATCCAAAGAAAACTTGAGCAAACAATTATAAGAAAACCTCTAATGTTTAAATAAAAAAGGTTATGTGACAAGGATAAAGGCAAAGTAAAAACTGGAATGAATATATTGGCATTGTATTGATATAGCCGAGTGACCCATTGCCTTAAGTGAGCTTACATATCAGAAAGAAAAATACAAATAATTCCATGGGTAAAAAAGGGTAAAAGAAATGAATCACTCATTCATAGAAAAGACTTGGAAATAACTTTTTAAAATGTATTGAAACTCACTAAAAAACATAAAAATATAAATTCAAAATGTCAGTTATTTCGTATATTGGTAAAAATATACAATCAAGTGGGCATTTATACACATTATTGGTAATAGTGTAAATTTACATAATTATTTTGGGGAGAAAATTTGGTTATATTTTCAGAATTAGAAGGGCAAATATAAATATTCCTCAAAGGATAGAAGAAAATTGATTATAATATATCTACATCATGATATGCTATGTAGCTATTATAAAGAAAAAATCTTTAAAATATAAAATTGTGTCAACTATAATTATATGATACAATAAATATGTCTATACATATATATACACATAAAAGTAAAAATCATCAAAAATGACTGGTGTTATATATACTAAGCCTATAAGAATGGCTATCTCTGTAAGAGTGGAGAGAGGGGATTAGTAAGGACACTATCATGTTTTATTCTATATTTACAAGAATTTGCTGGAATTATTATAGTGATAAATTGTAGAGCGAGTAGCATCTGTTTCTTACCAGGAGTAGAAGTATAAACATTTCTGCCACTGTACTTGGTATCAGAGTTACCAAGGGAAACACAATGCAGACAAACACTAGATGGAACAATGTTTCACTCACATAGAGAAGAGAAAGAGCTAGATCAGTAGTAGGCATTGGTCCCCTATGGCCAGAGGGTCACTTCCAGCTGCTGACATGGGGCTGCTGGCCTGCATGCTACCCTCTTGTGCCTCAGCACGAAGGAACCCATCTCCTCCCTGCAGAAGATAGCTATAGTAGTGGGGCTGACCTTGTGCTGTATGATACACTCTTGAGCACAACCAAGGGATGAACACAGAGTCTGAAACAGGGGACTATATTCCCACATGAGGTGATAAGCCCAGCATGGGCTGTGTGAGCTCATTATCTTTTGCTAAGGGAGTGTTTCAAAGCCCAAGCTTGTTCTCATGCTGCTGCATGGGGGCCAAAAGACTGCATGCATGAGACTGCCTTTCCCAGTGGTTTTTTTTAAGAATACTGATCACTATTTATTGTGTTTTTTTTTTTTTAACTTAATACAAAATAATTAAAGAAAAAAGGAAGACAATGTTTAAAGCATGATAAAACCATGAGACATTGGAGGAAACTAGCAAATGTATATCTCTTTTTAGACCCTACTGTATGCTAGGAGTCATAGGGAATCCTCCACAAGATTGGACACCCTTACATCAACCTTCTGAGATACGTATTTTCATTTTCATCAACTTTCTGGAGTAGGTACAATTGGAGAAGCTAAGGTTTAGGGAGATCTCATAACTTTTATTTTCTGATTCAAAAAGTTTCATTTAATGGCAAAAACATCTGCAAGAGTCAGAGAAATCAGTGGCATTCTGAATGGGAGGAGGGGTCAAGGAGAAGGAGGGACAATACCTTCTGGAATATAAGAACAGAGCCAATCAAGGCCCTGCTCTTGTTAGCCAAATACAATCGCTGTCCAAAGGTCCTGATAACATTTTCCAGTAGCTCCACACAGCAGGTTAGACCTACATTTTTTTATTAGTCACAATATGACCTGGAAGTGCATGTTCATTAGACTACCTCAGAGTATTCTTCCCATTCCCCAGTAGTCCAGCCAGAAAGGTAAAGGAGCCACAGAAATCAATTGTCTACAAAAGGTAAGCAGTTTATTTCTTTTAATTCTCTATGATCCAATATAATACTGGCTCAGAGATTATGGCTATTTGTGGCGAATTAAAACAATTACTATCTGTAATTGTTTCTTAGAATCAAGGGAACATCGCAAAACAAAAGTTTACTCCTTAAAATATTAGAAACTATTTCTTCCATCTCCAAAAGCAAACAAGCACAACCAGGAATAATTTAACAGATTAACTTCTCTTCATCCATTATTTTTTTTAAATCTATAAAAAGGGACTATTTCTTTAGAAAGGTTTTTTAACCACAAGTCATGTAGAATTTTGTGTGATTTTCTTCAGAATAAGAAATCTTTGACTATTACCTTGCCAGTGAAGGAACTAGAAAAGGGAAGACCAGAGAGAATAAAGGACTTTTTAAAAGCTTAGTTTAAACAGAACCTGGTGAATAAAAGTGAGATTACTGTATCTAGTCAATAAATAGTGATCAGTATTCTGTGATGTGCCCAGAACTGTGCTAAGCATAAATATTAAGTGTTAAGCAAATGAGAAGCAAAACAGACCTGGATCCTGCCTTAATTTAATTTAAAGATGACAGATAATTTTTTCAGATTAAAATAAAATTTTCAAGAAAACAGCAGTGTATCCTCCCTTAAAAACATAGATCCAATAATTCTAAATAAAAAACCAACCAAAATAATCAATATAACAAAACAATAGATATAATAACCAATTATAGTTCAATATAAAAATGCAAAAATGGTCGATAACAAGAAACTATCAATATTCTTATCAATAGGACAAAGAAGAAAAACTCTGACCACCACGCTAGATTTGATAGGTTTAAATAAAATTCTATAATTTGTAATAAAAAATAAACTATTTAAACGAAAAATTGAGGAACTTGTCTTAACAGGATAAAAATTATTTATATCTTAATAACAAATAGCATCACATTTGACAGTGAAACACTTAAGAAATCCCCATTGTGCTCAAGAGCGAAACTACTGTACTAGCTCTCACCAGCTGCCTTAGTATTTCTCTGAGTCTAGCGATCACAATATTGTAAGATGAACTGTTTTCCATCAACTAAAAAGAAGGGCTAATGTACAAATAAGTATTGATTAGATGATTAGCAAGGTTTAAGAATGTAAATAATTGCAAAGTATTTCCAAAAGTAATTACATAATTATATTCATATGTACAAGAATTAATTGGTTAGTGAAATATAAATTTTAAAAATACAAGCATCTATAAATAATTATCAATTCTCCCTATTAAAATACATTTTTTAATATTTTGCAATTTCAAATAGTAATGTAATGAAAATTTTAAAATAATCTTTATTATTTTTTATTAAGTTTATTGTGGTAACATTGGTTAATACAATTATATAATTTTCAGATGTACATTAGAATTTGACATCTGTATATTCTATTGTGTGTTTACCACCCAAAGTCCAGTTTCCTTCAGCTACCGTATATTTGATCCCCTTTACCCATTTCACCCTCCCCCTATACCCCTATAAATAATCTTTAAAAGTTATTTTTATTGTATGTATAACTCTTTTGAATAGCATGTGTCTGGATTTATTTTATTTTTTCAATCTCTTAGGTCCTGATAAAACATATGAGTTTAATATCTATATTCTGTCATGATTATTAGTACATTAGGGCCATTTACATCATCTTATTTTATGTCTTCTTTTAATTGTTTATTTTTATTTCATTATTATTTTTACTTTTATTCTCTGGCTTTTATTGGATTGGCCAAGTGTTTTGTTCAGCTATGCATTTCCTTTACCTGTTGGAAAGATGTATATACCATTTATTTCATTTTAATAGCTACAGTTAAATTTTTAATATAAAAACTTAAAATAGTAAAAGTTAATCCACCTCTCTAACATCCTTTGTTTGTAAGAACTTTAGAATTCTTTAAAAACAATCTTCTCCAACTCTCACCTTCCCTATTAATGTTTGGTATTTTAAATCTACCACTGTCAATACTTTCCAAGTTAATCCTATTATTTAGAGTCAATGCTTATTTAGATTTATCCACATTTGCTACTTCCATTTGGCTTCAATACCCTTCTTGCTAAAGCATATCCTTAATAATTCTTATACTGAGAATCTTTCAGAAGTAAATTTCTTCAATCTTTGCTAGAAAATTCCCTTATTTCATCTCATTCTTAAATAAAGTTTAAATTTGTTTTGAAACTCTAGGTGATCAGTTGTTTTTTCCTCTGTGCTATGAAGTTATATTTAATAGTGTTTTTGATTTGACATTTTTGGTGAAATATTTGTTGTAAGTCCATTTGGCATTGCTTTATAAAAATAACTCTTCTTTCAGGAAACATAATTATTTTTTGTCTTTAATGTTTTATGATTTCACTATAATTCAACCAGGTGTGGATGTTTATATTCACCCTGTTTAAGACTCAGATTGTTTAGCCATTCTAAAAAGTCAGACTTTCATCAATATGGGAAATTTCTTAGTACTTTATTGCATTTGCCCTATTCTTTCATTGGAAGACCAGCCTTTATTTTGTCCTCTATATCTTTTCATAATAAATTATGGTTTGTAATTTCTTAAGGTAAGTTCACTCTCATCAGGGGCTATATTCAATGATAATTCTATTGTTCCTGTGTTGTAAGGACATCTCTTCAGAAATATTCCCTCTAATAGGTCTTTTACCCTGGAGAAGTTGGAGGTGTAGATTGTGGAGTATAAATTGGGCTTCATAGAAGGGGAAAACACCTGAAATTATGATCCTTTTCAGGTCGTATTTTTCTGTGTATGCCCTCAGCAAGATGTAAGCTTTTGTGCTGTTTACCTAGATTGTTAAGAGTTTACATAGTTTCCACTTTATGACTAGATCAGTTTTTATGAATCCTGGTTTTTATACAGTAGCTTATTCCTAATGCCCAGAACAGAGCCTCCTCTCTTACAGTGGGTAGTAGAGCCAGTCAGTAATGCCTGGGCTACAGCTTCCATTCATGGCTCCAACTTTGAATTCCCTCTTTCTCTGGAGACTTTCTTGTTTATATTTTGAGCTCAGCTATATATTTACATTTGCAGTTGTTCCATTTTAAATGGCACTTCCATATGTTTGAAATGGAAAAGAAGATGTCCCAGGTCAGCTCAGCCCAGCTATTTAATGGAAATCAACTTTGCATTTACATGAAATATTCTAATTGTCTATTTAGTTTTAGTCTTCTATGCAGAGTGATTTCCTTGAGGGAAAGAACTATATTCTATTCATCTGTGTTTCTATTTGTTGAACAGATGAACTTCTCACCTATGTCCTCATTTTACGCTTGCCATTTTCTGGTGTTACCGAATTTTGTTGGCTGCTGATAGAGTTTTTGCAACATTTAGTAGCTACAACACAAACATATGAAACTACATTGACCTTTAGTGTTTGGTGGGATTTAACGAAGCTTTGTCTGAATGATGGCTTAAAATCCAGATGTAGAAAGCAGGCTTTCTCAGTCTCTGTTATTAGGAGAAAATGAAAACAGAAGCATAATTATAATGTATGTCTTTAGTGAAGCTGCCACCTGGGATTAGAGGTAGGCTTCTTTTTATTGAAAATGTTAAATAGTTGCTTTAAAAGTTCAATGAATCAATTAACATTTCTTTGTGGTTAAGCCTGCATTTTGGGGTAAGGAAATTCAAAAATACTTTGCACCTATTTATTCCTAGCAAGAAAACAGATTTTGATTCTTAAACCTGAGCAATGTAATTTTGAAACATTTTCAGCAAGAATAATATTGTTTTAAGTTATCAATTATATTAAACATTTATGTTTGTATGATTACCTATAATAATTCTTCTGAAAGTTTAAAAGACGTAGACTTGATCACCTTTTGTTTAGATTTTATGCTTCTACTATTTTTGTGACTATAACTTTATATAAAACATGTGGCTAGATTGCAATTATATCTACGTAGATACTAAGTAGTATTAGGAAACTTTTCCAAGAAAATGGTGGAGTGAATACCATGTCCAAGAAACTGCTCCTTTTTTTTCTAATATAACAATTAAATCAGAATTTCTCATCCTTTTCTTAATCTTTTACCCCTTACAACGCTTTCTCAATTCTCTGCATGTTCCCATCAGCCTAGCAAATTTCATAGTTTTTCTTTGTGCAGCCTGTTTTTTTAAAAAGCAAGTATGTTGAAAATAATGTTTCAAATTATGCCTGTGCATCTCAGAATACTTTTTTAAAGAATCAACAGATATTAAAATAAAAATGGCCTGCCTTATACTAGAACAGGACCTTCCATAAATAAAATCTCGGTTTCTATCCTTTAGTAAAACTTCTTTCAGTAAGAACAGATAAACTCTAACAGGATAGTCTAAATTTCTACTCTAACCAGGGTAGAACTGACCTACCTCAGGGGTTGGCAAAAAATGAGCAGCAAAGAAAATCCTATGGTCTGTTTTTTTTTTTTTTTTTTTTTTTAAATAAAGCTTATTAGAACAAACACACACATTCATTTCTGTAACTATGGCTCCTTTCTGGCTACATCAGCAGAGTTGAGAAGATGCAAATATTTCAACAGAGACTGCATGGACCCCCCAAAATAAAAATATTTACTATCTGGCTCTTTACAGAACAGTTTGCAGAGTCTTGTTTTAAATCACTTAGGGCTGCAGTGGGGTCAAATTTCTTAAGCTAATTAACACATGATGGGCTTTATAACTGGCATGGCTTTATAATTCTAGAGTCAAACGTTAGCAAATACTTGAACAGATAAAGTGATAGCATTTTTGTTTAAAATATTTTCTATATCAATCTGGGAGGAGAATCGTATTTTCTGGTTCCTTTAACATCAGGCCTGGCCATATAACTTCTTTGCCCAACGAACTGTGAATTGAATAATGTGTTTCACCTCTTGCCATGCACTTTCTTCCAACTGGAAGGAGTCTGGTGATGTCTTAGAAGTTTTTCTGACAGCCTATAAGCCCTTAGTAAAGTTAACATGAACTAGAGCGACAGCCAATCCTCAGTATTTATCAGCATGGGTGAGAAAGAAACTCTTCTTTTATGTGAAAGCCACTGACACTTTGGGATTGCTTCTTACAGCACAATAACTAAACTTAAGTTGACTAATAAGGAGCTCTTTGAAGAACGATGTTTTAATTGACTCTTTGCGAGGTCAGAAAACTAGAGCGAATATTAAATAAGCGAAGTCAAGCAACAAATAAATGAATAATTTTTTTAAGTCCTAGCCCAAATGAAAACCAATTTTAAACTGTTTCTTTTCAATAAGCCAATATCACATCTAGTAAATAACATCAGGATACATTACATAGAGATTACACAATTGAGGGAAAAAGCTGAAATAAAAACAACAATCACTAAACTTTAACAGTACGAAGTTAAAGATAAACCTAATTTTGTCTCATTTCTATCACACATAGGCACTAATGAAATAAGTGTTTAATTCTGTTATTTGACTATCCAGGCAGATGTTTGTTTTATTCCTCACTGACTCATGTACTTGCATCTTAAGGAAAATTAATTTCAGTGCTATTACAAATTTTAAAAAAAAAGTCAGTAAACTTATGAAAGAGTTTACACATAATCGACATGCTAAGTAATGAGAAGATACTGCTTTTCTCTGGAGGATAAAATATAATCTTAATATCTAATATTGGCAATATATAGAAAAACATGTATCTTGCTAACTCATACATTGCTAGTGAGATTGTTAAATTATAAAATCTTCCTAGGAGGCCACATCACGATAGGTGTCAAAGATCACTATAATGATCATAACATTTGATCCAACAATTCTGCAAGTAGAAATTTACCCTAAGGAAATAATTATGTACAAATATATTAATTTTTAAGAATAGTCATCTGATCATAGCTGATAACAAAAAATAAAAAAAAACATGTATTTTTTAAAACATGGAACTGGCTAAATAATCATGCCAAATCTTTTTTTATGAAAATCTAATTAGCAACTAAAGGTTTGGTAATAGGAAAATAATAACATGAAAATGAAGTCATGGCAGATTATCAAGCAGAATAAACAAATGAACAAGTTAAAATTATTGTACATATAATGAATACATATTAGCATAGGAGATATTCTAGAACATATACACAAAAGTATGACTAATGATAAACTGTTGATTGTTATGTTAAGGATGGTATTTAATGCCTTCTTCTTATCTTCTTTCTTAATTAGTCCATAAAATGCACAGATTGTTTTAGGTAAACAAGTAAAATTTAAATTAAAAATTATTATGCAACAGGTTATATTAATGACAATATGTCATACATATAAAATATACATAATAT
>NW_006434835.1:12889292-12920498 GCF_000325575.1 Pteropus alecto
TGTAATATATATTATGTACTTATATATAATATGTTAAATATATTATATCTCTCTATGTATACACATATATGTATTCATAAATGCACATTTCTCCCAATGCATTTCCATTTCCTTACAGAGGTACCCATGACACTATATCTGAGTGACACACCCAAATACTCTGTATTATATTTTTATAGTTACTCTAGGGCATATGTCCGAAATCTCTAAATGACTGCTAAATTTATATATTTGGCTGCTATCTGTTTCCTCCTTGTGAATCCTAGTTCTCCAAAGACCTTGCATATTATCTGTCAAGTTCACACCTACAGTATTTAAGAGTTAGAACAGTCATTCACACATGCTCCAACAATATTTACTCAAAGAATATTTACTAAATCAAGAATCAATGTGCTGTAAACTTACTTATAAGTTTAATTTCTAATATTTATTCAGGAATTGCATTCACTCCTAAATGAATTGGCCTATAGTTCTTTAGTATATGCTTATTTGCTTTCAGAGTTATTCCAGTTTTATTTCTTAAAAACGACATTTAAAAAATGACATTAAATATATATATATTTCTTCTCTATGCCATAAACTGTTTAGAGTATAAAAATTATCATTTAAATATTCAGTGTAATCTGCCTGGAAAAATGTCTGAGGCCTTCAATTCTTGTGTAGAAATAACTTCAATAACTTTTTAAAAATTTCACCTGGTTATCAGTCTATATACCTTTTTTATGTGCCCTTTATTTTCTATATTTTCTATGTTCTTTATTAACATGTTTTTCTAGAAATCTACATGTGATATAGTTTTTCAAAATAATTTGTGTAAGATTGCATAAATATATATAATTTTCTCTATATAAATTTGTATTTGTCTTTTTCACTAAGCATTTCCAAATATTATTTGTAATTTCCTGATTCTCATTCTTGATTCATGTAGCAAGTATGAAATACTTAAAAATATATTTTAAAAATTTATTTGTGATAGTTTTCTCCTACTTTTATTTGTTTCTCTTTTGATTGTTAAAATCTATTTTTCTATCGATGTTATAAGTCATAATAACATGTATAACTTGTATAAATTTAATATTTATACACTTTGTAATTCATTGATATATTAGTTTTGTTAAATGTATATGTGTGTGCATATATACTAAGGCGCATTTGAAAAGAAAAGCTTTTTCTTTTGTTTGTTTTTCTTTTGTATTCCTTTTTAGATGTTGATAGTGCAACAATTAAATTTTTATTACATTTATATCCCCCTATATGATTATTATCACTAATTTTAGGAATTTTTACTAAAGAAATACTTAATTGTTTAGCTTCCAAACTAATAATGATTCTAGGATATGCCATCAGTTTAATATAGCTTGTTAATAATATTTAACAACCATGTTAAATGTACACATAGATTTTTAAAAATATCCCGACTTTAGAGTAGTTAAGATATTAAAAATATTTATTTTAGGATTTCAAATTTATACTCATTTATGTAATGCAAACATAGTGACATTCACAAATATATTTAAGGCAGAATTATTTAAAATAGCAAACTGATATTTAAATGAACGCCTAAAACTAGATAAACAGCTAAGTGAGGTATACCAAGTCTATATCTTATGCAGCAATATAAAATAATTATGAACATATAATTATGAGGCGAATATTTATGAAAGAACATTAAATGAACAAGAAGAATAAAAAATTACACCAATGCTAGAGATAAAATTCTTTAAAAGCATGCTTCCATATGGATAAATACTGGAAGGATATACAGGGCAAAGATATTTAAAAAGTACTTTAAGTGTTCCCAGTGATGAGATCGGAGGAGAGTCTACTATTGTTTTTTTTCCATAATGCCCAAACAAACTTTGTTCTATGGATATTTGTGCAATAAATAAATATAGAGGAAAACACAAATTCAAGGATATAAAAAGACCAGAGAAAGCCAGTCTTGCATGATCTACCTCCTCCCGCCCCCAGAGGGATGAAAGCAGGAAAGAAGGGATTAGCTGCAAGTGGGCATTTTCTTCATCTTCCTACCTGAGACATCCAGACAGCGGGAGCTGCGCACAGGTAGATCTGAACTAAGTGGTTCATCCAGATCAAGACCTCCATTCACCTGAAAGAGTCCCGTATCCTAATAAAATATTACTCTGCTCATTCAGTTATCTTTTCTGTTCATAAGAATTGTCCTAAGCTGAAGATTGAAGACAAATATCAAGAAGGCTTTAGAAATGGCCATAATTATCTTTGTTACTCAAGAAACAACTGTTTCCCACAGTCAGCTTTCCCCCAAACTGTTGACATCACTACCTAATTTCTCTTCTCACTTTTTTTTCTCTGTTTTATATTGCTATGCCTTGCATTCCCAGTAAGTTTCACATAGTGGAGGAAAAGAGCTATCTCTTTTTTTTACTTCGTAAAAGTTTGGTACATAGTAGTCCCCCCTTATCTTCAGAGGACACTAGAGAATACTTTCCAAGGCCTCCAATGGGTACTTGAAACCACCGTAGTACCAAACTCTATTATATGCTGTTTTTTTATACATAAATACATGTATATCTATGAAAAAGTTTAATTTACTAATTAGGTACCGTAAGAGATTAACAATAATTAATAATAAAATAGAACTATTATAACAATATACTCAAATAAAATTAGGTGAAGGACTATGGGGCCATTATTAAGTAAAATAAGAGTTTCCTGAACTCAAGCACTGAGATTCCATGATAACTGATCTGAAACCCAAGATGGCTACTAAATGACTAGCAGGCGGATAGCATATACAGTGTGGATACTCTGGACAAGGGGATGATTCACATTCCACATGGGATGGAGCAGGACAGCACAAGATTTCATCATGCAACTCATAATGGCATGCAATTTAAAATATACGAATTGCTTATTTCTAAATTTTCATTGTCATATTTTTTACTGTGGTTGACCACGGATGACTGAAACCATAGATAGCAATACCACAGATAAAAGGAGACTGCTATATAATAGAAGACCCATTTTTTTTGCATTGAATCAAAAAAAATGCCATCTCTTAACTGACATTACTATTGTCGAAACAGTACCTGAATTTTTACCCAAATGACCTATTTTAATGTGGAGCTTAAACCAAATATTTAACAAAAAATGACTACGGAATTATGCTGTTTTATTATTATTATTTTTTTGTTCTCTAGCGATACTAGAAGTAGAACGCATCAACAATGTCAGATTCCCATCTGAAACCGCAGGCTTGTCCATTTCTCCCTTACTGGCATATTTCCTGTCCTGCTAGTATTTTTGTTTTGTGTACTCATGCTGACAAATGCATTGCTTTCTCATTGGCATCCTCATTGTAGAACTTGATTTTCATCACTTGCCTCATCTTGTTTTTTTCTACAAAAATAATTGCATTAAAAATCCAACCTGTTCTCTTTAGATTAATATCTCCCACACACAAATATTTGGTTTCTCATGTCAATTTTTTAGAAATCAAATATAATATAAAAATATATTTTGGGGGGATCTAGATTGTTATTTCCATGTTTTTCAACACTTTTCAAATATGATTATACAGACTAAGCATATGAGTTTTACTTTGTCAAACTATAATTTTCAAAAAGCTAAAACCACAAAGAATATGCAAATATAAAATAAATGCATGTCAAAGATTGTTTAGCTTATTAATGGTGAAAACACCAGGATGTTAAAGCTGGTTCAAAAAGTACTGGAGAAATAGATATTTATAGCGGCAACGAAACAAAACAAAAACAAACAAACAAAAAACCTTTGAATAAGATTGTTGGTTCAGGTGTGAAGCTAGTAATATCCATAAAGGACAATAAATCTGAAGTCTTTAATCAAATATCATTCACAATTTGCACACAGAATTAATTTCTATTGCAATTAGATTGGAATCATCTACATTGCTATCCGTTTTCTAAAGGCTAACATAGATCCTTGCAAAATTGCAAAGTATCCTAAAAAAACAATAAATAGCAGGTCGAACAGGGATTATACAAAACAAGAGAATTGGATAATCCCTGTTTGGGCTGTTATATAATGTCCAGCAAGGCATTCAAAAGATATTCAGTAATCCTTTCATTTTTGAATAATTTTTTAACAATCTGATTTTCTAAATAATTATCAATTCTTCACCTGTATAATGACCTAACTATAAACATGCCCACACCTGGTACAAAAAGAGTGGAGTTTTCATTTCCGAAAAGATCTGAAGAATCGTGAAGTTCATGGCTTCTTAGTGCTTACTCAGCCTACGTTTACGCCTACTATGTGCCAGGTGCTGTGTATTGTTCAGAAGAAAATAAATTTCTTGCTCTTTGGGACTGAGAGCCTGATTGAGAAGACAGATGTTCAACCAATCACAGTGGAATCTGACACATCTTTGCAGGATGCTGTGGGCTCCCAGAGAAGCAGCGGCTCAAGTTGGGGCTTCAACCAGCCAGAGTTTCACCATTGAAATCATGTTTTTCTACTGACTGCACAAAGTATCCACAATGAACTTTTATACCTTAATTCTAAACTTGAAATAAAAAAAAAAAAATGCATGACACAATTCTCTGACTCCTGAACCTGAGAATATAAAAATAACTTAAATTGATTAGATGACTCTGGGTTATTATGCTAAATACACAATATGATCATGGACTGTCATTCAGCAATGACCCAGAAACCAGTGAGTCATAAAGGACATATTTTTTCTCATAATAAATAACCCCAGTCTGCTATGTTTTTAAATTACTGTATCTGCTTTATATGATTTTTTGTCTCTTACTGTGCTGTCAGACATTGCTTTTTTATGTACTGTAAAAATGTTCGTCATGGTTATTCTATGTTTTCTATAAAATGATATAAATATGTGATCATTGGACTATTATTTTTGAATTATGATAAATTATATTGTGCTACAATGCATAGGATAAACTATTCTCTAGTCTTCCTATCTGAAAAATGGGTAGAATGACAGAGAATAATGATAGGGTAGAAAACTAATAAGAAGCTCGAAAATGTCAAAAGACTTCTACAAGGTAAGGTTTTGAGCATTATGAAGCAAGAGAAGTGATAATCTGGTTTTATAAGAGACACTTAAATAGTTAATCTTGTCCCTTATTACTTTGAAAAAGCTTTCAACACCTCATTGTGTTCAATTATACTTCTGATTGCTCGGATGGAGAAAACTGCAAGATGCTTAACTGTGAATTGCTGATGAAGTGCTTGCTCATTGCCCTTGTGTCCTAAAACAGCAGGATCTTGGGTCCCATGCAGGCATCTATGAATTTTAGTTGTTGTTTTAGTCTACAGTATTAATATCTAGTAGCCTTTGTCAAAGACTTAAGGGCCAGTCTGAATTAAGCCCATGAGCACCAAATATCTTTTCTTCACTCCAGACATTATTTGAACCAGGGGAAACACCAGGCTACTTCAGGCTGATGGCATCTATGCTCCATGAATCGATTTTCTCTGCATCCATTTTTGTTTTGTTCTTCCTCTCAAAAGCTATACCCTAGAAAGAGGAAGATTTCAAATTCTTTAAAGAGCTGTGACTTTCTGAAGAAAAACACATGAAACAGAATTCCATTTCCTGAACCATACTTCCCTTCTGACTTCCATGATATAATGGGAAATGAACCTATTTAGGAAAAAAAAAAATACCACAAAGATGGCATTAAAAGTCACATATTTTCGTCTGTAACACGCATACAAGCTTTAGGTCCAGGCAGGACATAGAGTACAAGATTTTTTTAAAAATCTTCCTCAGAAAGATAAAGGAAGATTGAAAAGCAAGAGAAAAATGAATCTAGGCTTTTGATTCATTAAATCTGCAATTATTTTTTTTGTCCAACATGTAGATACAAAGAAAGAGTTCTTGTCTTAACTGAATTTATAAACCAGAAAGAAAGATAGACACTGGACAAGCTAGGTTAGTGTGACTGGTGCTCTATAGATGATGTGCTAGGATTTATGGGCATGTAGATCATGAAGGCTTAGGGTGGCCTTGGAGACAGGAAAAGTTTCATATAGGAAATGCTGCATAAGTTGAGACATGAACATGAGTTAGAGGGTAGGTTAGGTGAGTCGTAGGGAGAGGGTTCTCCACAGGTAGACCACATAGCATGTGCAAAACACAGAGAACCTATAAATTAAGTGGCAGTTTTAGAGCTCCTGAGAGAAAAATCATGTGGACCAAGTCAAGAATGCAAGAGGCAGAGGCACAAGATGAAGCTGGAATGGTAGAATATGCCTAGATTTTAATACAGACTTTATCCCAAGGGTAATGGAAAATTAGTTTAAAATTCTAAAAATGGAGATTTTTAAGGAGAAAAATGGTAATCACCATATTCTCATTCGCATTTTAAAAAGATCGCTCTCCCTGAGTATGGAGAATAGATTAGAAGAGGCAGAAGTCTCTCTTAGTGGATGGCCAGCTTTTTTTTTTTTAAACACAGTGAAATAATGTGTTTAATAGAGGTTTGGACCACAGCTCAGGAAGCTTCCCAGCTAGAATCAAGAACCATAGAAAAAGGAGACCCAACTTTAATGACAGTGAATTCTATCACGTTGTCAAGAAAAGGGTGGAATTAGAAGATAGTAGATATACACAGCTAATAAGAATTCTCCTCCATATTACTCAGTTTCTCTCTGTTGCCTGTCTGTGATAGCTCAGGGCCTGAATATGAGCCACAGTGACTGGCTATGGCTTATAAAAAGCATACACAGAAATCCCAAGATGTGTCCCACTCTCTGGCAGAGCCAAGGGAACAGTTCCAGAGTGTTCCGGAACTGAATGTGTGTGTGCTTGGGTCCTCCCCCAGGATAACCCAAGATAAGTCATAGGAAGTGGGGTACGGCACAAACCACAGCTAAACTCCTATCAAGTCAGGCAGCTCAAAGCACAGGGCTGTCCATCAAGGTTAGGATCACAGAGAAGATCACCTCTGATGAACTTCCTGAAACCATCTGTTCATTCTGAAATCCAGGGATGGGAATCCAGGTTTCCTCTTGATGCTTCTTAAAGTGACAGGTGCCTAGGGCAAGCCATGGGAATGGGGGCTGGCATCCATATGTTGTGTCTTAGCTACCTGTTATATATACAAAAAATTAAAACAACTGAATAGTTTCTTTGAGCAAGATAAGCATTTGCCTATTGATAAGTACAGAGTTGACATCAAATATATATTTAATTAAATGAAGCATTTCAAGGTCATCATTTTTGCCCTATTAGATATTTAGGAAATTTTGGATAGTAAGTTCAACAACTTTTATCAAACCACTTGCATATATCAGCAACTCCCCAGCAAGCGTTTGGACATAACAATCAACAGTTAGAAGTTTAACAAATATTTTTTCTTGTTTCCTTAAGCAATAGTCTGTGATTCACCATCTTTTCTCTCTTCTTTTTCTGAGCACACGTCTCTTCTTTTAAATTCCAGCCCTACACATTACAAAAGCTTGCAGAGAATCAGGTCATTATATGTTCCTCACCACAAGAAACTCCAAAAACAGAGAAGAGAAAATTAGTTTACCTTCAGGAAGTAATTTTAACTCTAAAATAAAAACTCGGGACTTTATACTGACAAAAAAGTAGAGCATCCTCTCCTCTCAGCTTTATATTTCCCTTCCCAAGTCTCAAACCAGAGGTTCCTGCCACAGACTCTGCTTTTTTGGTTCTGGAAAATACTGTGTGGGATGTAATGGTAGGAGTCAGCATGATTCTTATTGACATCTTCCCACATGATACCCTGTTGATTTATTTCAATCATTACTTCCTCTATATCTCTATCAGCTAGACGACTGAAGGGAACACAGTAGGCACTCAATCAATATTGGCTGAATAAATAATTGAGTGACACATTATCAAATCGATACATACTAATTGTAGAAATTTTAGAAAATGTAAATGTGTGTATGTGTCTGTGTATAATGTTACTGCCTTGAGTTAACCACTATTAACATGTCAGTGAAAACTTTAGGATGATTCCTTATTAAAGTTACTGAAGCTCCTGAAGAGGTCATATTGATATAATCTAGAAAAGTTAATCAAGGCAGCCAAGAAGGCCAGGGCAATGCAATGAACTGTGATTTGAATGAGAAGCTGAGAAGGATGCATTAGAATGAATCTTTCAAATAAGCTCAAGCAAGCAATAGAATCATTTACTCCAAAAAGTCTCACTGAGGTACCTTAGGAACATAGTTCAAAGAAAGAGCAGATTGTCTATAACTCTATGGGTAAAAAAAAAAAAAAAAGCTATAGCTCTGGAAGTTTCTGTTTATGCCAGATAATACATAGCACTTGACCCCTCTCACCCTGTAATCTGTGAATCCCTATTATTTCCCTTGATATGTCCCAGCCTCAAATTTAATTCTGCTTTAACTGGCAGTGAGAGTTGTTCACACTCCAATATTTACAGAAAACATCAATTTCCATAAGCCTAGATACTTATGAATTACATTAGAATTATTCGTGTGATATATGGCAAATGTATTGCTGACCTAGTTAGAATTCTTCGAAAAGTGCTTTGTTAGTGCATTTGAGAAGTTTAATATGCAGGGTGGCCTGTTTAGAACAGGTTCCACTTAATTCATCATGACCAGCTGCAGTGACAGATACTTTAATTTTGGGGCCAAGACCAAGCTTATTTAATCCCAAATACTCACATCCATTCCTCCTAGGACATAGCAGTGGCCACAGCCTCCAGGGCTGTGTAGATTGCTTCTCTTTCTCTGACCTCTCTTTGCTCACCATATGGTCATTCTTCATTCCTGATTCTCATCGATCTATTTTAAATCTTCTTGCAAAATCTTGTGATCCAAGATTCTCTCCATTCTCCAATTAAGAAATTTCTAAAATTATAGTTTCTCAGACTATCAATGCTGTGACTAAACACTGATAGAAAATAAACCTCAAAGTAATAAAAGAATTACATGAGAAAATGTATGTGCTAGGACATGAAAATGCTTGCCACAGAGACAAAGCTCGGCATTTTTTAAAAAGATAAAAAAGAAACTAGAAGAAAGAATAATCTGTTGGTCACTCTTTCAACGATTATTCATTGGAGGCCTACTAGGTTCCAGATACTTGTGTCAGGGCACAAATATGAGCAAATCAGGCGGGGTCTCTGCTCTGATGAATCTTACAGTCAGTCTAGAGGTGAACAGAGATATTAATCAAGTTACCTCAAGATAAATATAAAACGGCAAAAGTGACAAATCCACTCATTGGATGTGTCATGCTAGGAGAGCATTTTATTAAGGAATGGGGTATAGCCAGTGAATCTTGAAACATTTCACTAAAAAAACAGTGACTGGGCTATGATCTGAAAGGCAATAACACTTATTAAGCCTATGGGATGAGAAAGAGCATTGCGTGTTTGAGAAGCCGAGTGAAGGCCATTATGTTTGAAACTGGGATGGCATGAGTGCTGTGGAAGATTACCTTGGAGAGGCAGGGAGGGACCAGAAGCTGCTCAGGCTTTTAGGGTGTGTTAAATTACAAATGTGATGGTTGACTCGATGTAAATCAATTTGTTGACTTGATTTAAATAGGATCTAAAGCCATAGATCCAGTCACACAATTCTCCCACAGTATTCCTTTCTCACATGATTTTCTTACTCATTCATCCATAAATGAGATAATAAGACACCTTTTATGTTAAGGATGCTTATAAAGGGAAATGCTCAAGTGGAATTGGGGTGGGCTACGCTGAACATTTGATTTGAAAGCAAGGTCCCGATGTGGATGGTTCAAACAGCTTGTCGAGGTTTTATTAACCATGTTTTTCCATTGGTCAATTTAGCATGCAGCCATGTGTTGCATGATCTTTTATTTGGGTTTGGAACAACATGTTTCTGTACATTGACCCATGGAGTTAGCTAGCAGGTGGCCCCTTGGAATCATTTATGTCTCCCAATCAAAAACTATGGTAAAATAACCCGTGACATTTACACAGGTGTCCTGTCACATTCTCTGATTTTCATGGTACTGGAGATACTGTGGAGGAAAACATTTGAAAATTTGTTTTCGACTAGAGTTTGGAAAGGTATAAAAAAAAGTAATTGGCAGAACTAAAATTTAAACTTGGCAAAAAGAGCCTGAGAGAATGAGTAGCAAAGTATGGGAAAGAGGCTGGAATGATAAAGAACAAAAGACTGCATCATCTCGAAGCCCAAAGCACTCTGCTTGAGATTCACACACCAAGAAGAGAGATTTGAAGAGGGAATTTCTCCCATTAGAAAGAAAAAAAAATGGAAAATCCAACAGATAAATCAAGGAGCCTTAGATGTTCGGAGTGAGACAATGCATGGGTGACTTGACGAAACTGGAGAGTATGGTGGACTCCTGCAGACAAATCCTGAGGTGAGGGAGAATTACAGATGAGAGAAGCCAGCAGCAAGAGCAAGCCTGCCAAAGCACAGACCACAGCTAGGATTACATGAGGAGATGATGCTCGCTGGATTCCCTTGGAGAAGCCAAGAGAGACAAATGGAAAAGTAAGTATAAGATCCTGACATTTGAAAGTAGAAGCTATTGATCTATCATAGCCAGGTGAAAACCAGAGAGTGGCCTTTCTCCTAAGTTACATGCCAGTGGGGTATATGGGACAGCCAAGTCCTATTGTGACCATCTCTCCCTATACTAGAAGCATAGTAACACAATATTATTCGTGTGTGTGTGTGCGCGTGCGTGTGCGTGAGTGTGTGTGTATGTGTATATCATGGTTAAAGTAATATCAAAAGTAGTGGTTGAGTAGTTAACAAACTCCTCATCTTGGAAAATTTCTATTACTAAGATGTTGAGTATACTGCATATCGCAATACGCTAAGGTTGTAAAAGAAAGTAATAGAATCACCTGTGAATGGAGAATTTAGGTCATCTTTGTAGGCCCTCTCACATATTTCTCTTTAATATTTCTTTCTGCTTATTCTGAGGTGAGACATCAGTGGTGGGAGACGACGTGCTGAACTGGAAGTGGTCGTGTGATGCAGAGAGAGGTATGTTTAAGTCAGATGTACTTATCTGAACTGTGAGTGCAGGATGGCATCACCTACAGCCATGTTGCCAGGAGGGATCACGGCATCAATTAGGTTTCATTAGACTCTGAAATGCAGACCTGTCTCTTTTTCATCGAGTTTTCCAAAGACGAAGGTCTATGCCTCCAGCACAATAGTTAATTATGACATCATCACACATATTTCATTAATGTTTGCTTGCTTCTCACAAATCCTTCTCAGAGGCAGAGACCGAGTATAAGTACAAGTCTATTAAGCTTTCATGAAAAAGATACTTTGATTATGATCTGTGTGAAAGATAAAGTTTTTTTTTACCAGACTGTGCATATATATTTATAACTTTCAAAAGTAGTAATCGAAATAGTAAAAAAAAAAAAAAAAAAACTTCCTTGTGCAGCTGACTGTTTCCCCAACACTTCTATAATGCTTTCTGTATGCCAACACCACTTAAAGCTCTCAAAATATACTAACATCTTAAAGCAACAACCCTATTATGTAAGCACTGGTACTATGTCCATCTTAATATGGAAGGACTAAGGCAGAGAGCATTTAAGTGCCTTGCACGAGGGCACAGAACTGGTAAGTGGCGATGCTGGAATTTGTACCCACGCAATTTCATTTCTAATTCCATGTGCTCGTTCACTTCGCTCTGTTATCTCTCCTCCTTTTATATTATCTTTCTATTATTAGTGCTTTGCATCACTCCATGCAAAGAGTAAATGAATGCTCATTGAACACACCAATTAAAGAATGATGACTCATGCCAACAGTGATATTGGTGAGAAGATATTGATACCAATGACTTATACTCATGGAGTACCTACAATGTTGTGTTTCATGAATTACAATCATCATATCATGGAGTCCTCTCAATAGCTATAATATTGGTTTTTACCAACTTCACTTGACTGGTGGTAAACCAGAGAATGAGAAGAATAAACTAAGTATATCATGTTACATAGTTTGCAACAGCCTCTCTCTCTCTCTCTCTCTCTCTCTCTCTCTCTGCCCCCCACCACACACATGCGTGTGTGTGCACACACACATATACACACATGCACACACACAGAAGTTGAAAGTCACTATGCACCAGCCATAAATCCCAGTGGATCTAATGGAAAGAGTCTGAACAAAATTGAGATTAATATAGTAGATACAATGGATGAAATACAATTTGTGATTTAAAATCCATAACACAACTCTAAGGGCATTGTGATTTATTCTATATTAAACCCATTTCCCAATCCTAATATTCATGCCCACATGTTTTTTAATATGCTATTTAACCACACACTTTACAGACATAAACAGCACCATATGAGCTTTCAATTAGCATTGATTTTCATCCTGAAGAAGTGCCTACTGGAATGAAATGGTAGGAATGGCTGGGAACTGCTGTATGTGGAGTTTAAGTGCTGTTAATTCAATCGCTTTATCTGATCCAAAGTCACTTAGATTATATTAAATTAGCCATCTGCTTGGCTTTCACCTTGGAATGTCTGCCAGATGCTGAATGTGTTTACAGAGTTCATTAGCAACCCAGCCTTAACAACTTGGTGATAACACTAGTGACCAGAAGTTTTCCTAATAAGACATCATAAGAAAATTGTATAAGCTATGCTTAAATAAATGTTTTCAGAACAGAATATTCAATATAGTATCGAATTTAAAAAATCCAAAGATTTTCCCAAATAATGGCTGATCCTTTTCACTGCTGTTTTGATAATAAAAGTTGCCAAGTGCTAATATTAATAAAAAAAACACAATTTTCATGGATTTAGATATTAATTACATTAGAACCATTATTGCAATATATACCAGAGGGAATCTCCTATTGCTTCACATTTTTAACTTAATTTTGTTGAGTGAATTCCAGTGAATGGATGACTATTATTACTTATTGAATAATATTGTGCTTTATAGCCTAGTGATGAAAGCATATATGTAAAAACTAATTTCATTACCATGGCAAACTATTAGAGATGCAGACTGTTATACTTTGACTGAAGGAACTGTGTAAAGAGTAACATTTGAGTAGGATCTTGAAAACATTAGAATAACTACATATAACACATCCTAGACAGACTGAAAATTTATGAAAAGGCATTTTCAATTGGGAACTTAAGTATAGAATGCAGGAAACTGGAAGAAGATGAGGTTGAAAACATCCTCGGAGGCCAGATCCTCACAATCCTTGATTGTTTTTTATGAAATTTGGTCTTTAATTTGTATGTTATAAATAGGAAACTACTGAGAAGTTTTAAGTAGTCACATTGCATATGTGTAATTTAGAAACATGGGTAAAGTATGAATTACATGGAGGAGTTATCTGAATCACAATCACCTGAGCTCAGACTACTCTAAAGGAGTGGGTAAAAGATCATGGAATCCTTAGCCGATGCAGAAAGTGGAGATGCAGAGAAAGTAACAGATTTAATAGTTATTTAGGAAAGAAACTCAATGGGATGTGTTTCACAATTAAAGATAAAAATGTTAAGAGAGGAAGATGTTTCAGCTATTGTCCAGGTTTCTAACAGGTACAACAGATCAATATGAGTTGAAAGTTGAGAGAAAGGTTATAGAAATTAATTAGAGATCGTCTAGGACCATGACTTTATCTTTAAATATTTTGAATTCAACATGACTATTAGATATTCTGGAAGAAATACCTGTAGGTAGTTAGCTTTATAAGTTTGAAACTCAAGAGTGTGGTCTTGGCTAGAGATACAAATTTGAGGTTCGCTGATGTATACTTAAACTTGGGGCCATGGAAACTAAATGAAGTCATCCAGGAAGAATATGTGTAATGAAAAGATAAGAATGCCTAATATAAAACTCAGAGAAACATTATTAATATAGGCACAGGAGAAAGGAAAGACTGCAAAGGACTGTTCAAAGAAGTAGGAAAAAAAAAAACCAGGAGGAAGTATGATTGCAGAAGCCATTGGAAGAAAGAGTAACTATAATAAGGAAAAAAGGTTAAGACAGTTTAAGGCTACAGAGGAACGCTCACTCACACTCTCACTATTAGGGAGCCTAATAAACCAAATTAAGGTACCTAGAAAGTAAGTAGTAAGTAACAGATAAATACATGCCTGCAAACGTGCGTAAATATGCATAGAAATTAGTGAAAAGTATACAATCTATCCAAACCTAAGTATATGTAAAATAGATTTTAACAATTCCATAAGACTGAAATTCATGCTTTATTAATTTATCTATGTGGAACAAGAAAATTAGTGGGTGGGGAGAGTAGATAATATTCAATAAAAATGAGAACAATATTAAGAAGCTATATTTTGCTTTAGAGTTTTAAAATTTCCTCCCAGCATATAATGTCATAAAACCTTAAGCAGCATTATACAATTTTTAGAGTATTAATATTATATCATCATCCTTATCACTTCATAGTGAAGAAAACTAATACTTAGAAAAATAAAAGTAAAGAACCAGCTTATTTTCACACAACCTGTGAAGGGCACTTTCAGGACCCAAATCCAAATTTCTTGGCTTCAAATTCTAAGCTGCAGTGGAAAGCTAAAATGAATTTTAAGCGTTCCGTGGCAAATAATGCAACAATGTTGGCCAGGTCATTTAATTTCTCTTTTTAGTGGTGTAAATGAGAGACTTGAAGCGGATGATCCCCCTTCCAGCTTTATGAGTCTGCATTCCTATTAAACGCTCAGAAAGTTGTGCAATTGTAAATGTCCCCCGATATTAATGAATAGCCACCCAAACCTACAAAAATACTACTTTAAATTCAATTAATTTTATAAAGAACTAAAGTTTATGTCTCAGAGCAAAGTATTTCATTTTGATTAATTATCATTCAATATTTATAAAAGTTCATGTTTCTGCTAAGTTGGAGCACTAGCTCCCATCACAGGCTATAATAAATGATGATGTATAATTATTATTTAAATTACCTAGCTTTTTTTTTTTATAAAAGATGTTCACTTGTAGCACAAATTGGACAATGCTCACCCATTTGATGTAATGGTTTCAGGGTAACTTCCAGGCAATCATTGATAATTTAGGAATATCAATGTATGCAGGATATAAAATACATTGAATGGTTATCTATGCAAGTCAAGAGGTATTTAGAATTGAACTGCCAACTTTTGTAAAAACATATCAAACTTTACACATTCACTTACTTGCCTCACTTATTTTTTATTAATATATTATTTTTAGAACAATTTTAGATTTATAGAAAAATTAAGATGGTGCAGATAGTTCCCACATGCCCTATATCTACAGTTAACATCTTATATAAGTATGTCATATTTATCATAATTAATGAACCAATATTGACACTTTATTATTAATTAAAGTACATAGTTTATTCAGTTTCTTTGGTTTTTACCTAATGTACTTTTTTTGTTCCAGAATTCCATTCAGGATATCACATTACATTTGGTTTTCATGTCTCTTTAAACTTTTCATAATTTTTAATAACCCCTGAAGATCTTGAGTTTTCAAATTTCTAGACATAAAAAGTATGGAATAGAAGATAAAGCCTAGGGCCATTCAAGATAGAGTGTTTATTAGGAAAGCCTTGCACAAATCTGGATTCATGATGTATTCCAATATAAGTATAAACAAAATCTAAGCCTACTACACATAAGAAAACAGGAAGGACATTGTATGTCTGGGCTTTCAGGCCAGATATAGAGGGGGAATCTTCACTGAGAAGTCAAAAAAACAATGGGTTTATATAGCTAAAGAGAGAATTAATAAAATGGAAAACACATTCGATAAAATTATGTAGTACAAGGCAGCCCGATGAAGCTAAGATCTGAAGATCTTACTAATAAGATCTCTTACTAGAGAGTAAGAATGTATTAAGAGAAAATATGTGAAGAAACCGCATTAAAATTAAGAACTTCTTTCATCAACAGACACCATTAACAAGGTAAAAAGAAAACCAACAAGTGGTAGACAATATTTAGATTTTATATGATAGAGGACTTATATATCAAGTATATATGAAACAATTGCATGTGTGTTAATAAGAAAATAACTAGCAATCCAATTTTTCTTTTTAAAAAATTAAAAAATCATAACCAGGCATTTTGTGAAAGATGAAATTAAACGGCCAACAGGCATATGGAAATACGTTCAACCTCATTAGATATCAGAGAAATACAAATTAAAACCATAATGAGATAAAATTATATACTCATCAGTAAAAATAAAAATAAATTGAAAAATCCTATCATACTAAAAGATAGAAAGAATGAAGAACAACTGAAACTTTCATACATTACTATGGCAGGATAAATTCTTTAATCATTTTGAAAACTGACAATATCTACAGAAGTTGCACAAATGCAGAGCAGACGAAACCATACTTTCACTTACGGGTATATAACGAACAAGAATACACACATATCGGGTAAAAGGGGTTAAATATGTGGTGACAGAAAGAAATCTAACTATGGGTGGTAAACACACAATGCAATATATATATAATTTGTTACTGTTAAATTGTACACCTGAAACTTACTGGATTTTATTAACCATTGTCACCAAAATAAAATTTTTTTAAAAAGGAAAAGGAAAAAAGAAATTATGTATAGGTATGTTTACGGCAGCATTTTTCGTAATACATAAAACTAAAAACAAATCATATGTCCATCAATATAAATGAATATGTTACTAGAATGGAATTATATGCAAACTTTACACATCAATTTTATCATTAATCTCACATCACCAATATACTATTGAATAAAAGAAGCCAGACACAAAAGAAAGTATACAGTCCAAATTCAATTATAAAGTTTAAAAATAGTCAAAACTAATATATGTCATTAGAAATAAAGAGAGTGGATGTTTTTAGATGGGAAGGATAATAAAAGTAAAACTATAGGAGAAGGAGTTTTAAGATTGAAAGGGGAGAATGCTATTTATAAAAACAAGAAAAATACAATATACTTAAAAATAATACTAACAGAAGTTGTATCAATTCTTTAAGGAAAACAATTACAAACTCTTTTGAAGGTATTAAAGAACACTTAAATAAAGTAAGAGATATATTATGTTATAGGGCAAGAAGACTGACTATTATGAAAATCTAGATTTTCCCCATATTTACTTTTAACTTCAATGAAATTCCAAATCAATTCTCTACAGAACTGTTCATGAAAATGGCATAGTGATTCTAAAATTTATATGAAAACACAAGAGACGATAAAAGCAAAGTACTCCTAAATGAGAATAAGATGGGGTGACTTGGCCTAATAGATACCAAGGCTTATTATAAAGTATGGTAATTAAAATCTATGCACTTACGTGAATGTAATTTACAACTAAGCCGGTCCTTCAGATAAGTGGAGAAAGGATAGACTATCTAATTATGCTTAAGTAATTGATTATCCATGCAAAATAATTAATTTATATCCTTCCTTTATACTCTACAAAAAAATAATTTTGAGTAAATCAAAAACTTAAATGTAGGAAACAACACTATAAAAGTTTTAAGAAACAACGGAGACAAGTGTTGCCATGACCTTATGATAAGAAATCATTTCTGAAGCACTATGCAAAGAATATGAACATTAAAAGAAAATATCACAGATTTATGAAGTTCTTTTGTCACAAAGTGAATAAATAGCAACTTTACATTGGGAAAAATATTTGCCTGTAATATAGTAAACAAATTATTAAACTTTCATATTAAATAAACCTTCTCCATATAATACAATGACAGACAAACCTTCCCACAGAATTATGGATAAAAGGCATGAAGAGGAAAGAAAATAAGAATGATCCATAAACCTGTGAAAAGTTTGTACCTCACTGACAATAAGAAATACTTAAATTAAAATCATGGTACGTACTAAAAACAAAATTAGGTACCATTGTACACCTGACTGGCAAACATTAAAAAGTCTAACAGAACCAGATGTTGGAGAAATAGCAAAGCCAAACACTCATCCACTCACTGACATGCAATCGTACACGGGCACAAATACTGTGGAAAACAGTTTAACATTACTGAGTGAAGCTGATCACGTACACCCGCCATTCCGCTTTTAGATACACACACCAGAAGAAACTCTTGGCCACTTGCAGCATGAGATATGTACAGGAATATTCACATCAGCATTTTTCGTAAAGGCAAAAGAAATCTATAAATCATAAAATGTAAAAATAAATTCTAGTATATTCCTACAGCAGTAAAAATGTAAACTATACAACTGCATAGACAGTGACTTATAATCAGATGGATGAATAATTGAAGCATAATATTGCTGCAAAGAGGCAAATCAAAGAAGCATTTCTATCGTATGTTGTTGCAGTGTGCACGAACAGACAAGAGATGCTCCTTAATAAAAGCATAAAGCTGATGAACACACAATCCAGAATAGTGGTTACCCAGGAAAGAGAGTAGTATGCATCACTGAGGGCCACTCTTACAGTCTCCTAGTCTGCTGATATTCTTTTTATTAAATTTGGTTTTGACCACCTAGGCAATCATCGTATTGTTCTGAAACTTTACATATGTCTTTTATAAATTTTCTATATGTGTGACATATTTCATCATAAAAAGTTTAAATTATCTTTTAAAAATACTAATTTTTGAGCTGTTTAAATTTTATCTGAATAAAAGAAATTTTAGACCTCCCAGAAGGAAAAACATAAAAGAATATCCTGAGATTTCTAAATCCTGAGGTCTAAATGTCAGAAAGTAACTGTTCTATGCAATCTAAGTACCTAAAAACTAAAGAATAGAAACAGCTTAAAATATCAAGAATATTCTAGAAAGACCAGAACCTGAGTTTCTCCCTTTTTTTGTCTCCATTGGTCTCCCCAAATGGGATTTTAAAGGACTCAGAATGAAAAGAAAAAAAAAAAAAAACCCACGAAAAACAAAAAACATGCTATAGGCTATGTTGTGCCTTTTTTGAGAGCTGCTGCCTCTCATTACTATTTTTGTGTTTGCTCAGCTTGTGACATGTCTCTTCCTATACTACGGCTAAACCCCTCCAGACCTCACATCTTGCCATCACACACTCCTGGCCACATTGCTGCCTATTGACTCTTTCCATCTGATGGCATATTTAGCTAGAGGCGCACACATAGAGACGCCCATCTGTCTTTACCCACTGCAGCACCTTGTAGGAGGAACATCTACTTTCTAACGTGTTGCCATCTTGGGCATCTTGCCAGCCTAAGTATCTAATTATAACTCTTTTCTGGATGAGAGTTTTAAGGATAAGAAGAGACCAGACACATCTCCACACTTCATCTGAATAACCTGCACCTTCGAGGCCTCACGTCACATCTGCACGAATTTGATTTCCTCCTCCTGCCCAGTGATGTTCTCTCTGGGTCACCTTTGCGTTTCCTTGCACATGGACTTGCCTTGCCCCCCACCCCCTTCTCACTTTTATCAAACATTTTTGCATGTATCTGTGACGAAATTATTAAGGCATGGAAAAAATGAAAGACTGCCAAAGAACAAATGACCCCAAAATATCAACAGATAATATAACCCAAAACATTAGATTTCACTAGTAATGCAGTAAATTCAAATTACAGCAAATGAGATAATGTTGTACATGCATTGACATATAAAGATAAAGATAATATAATTACTTAATTCAAGCACAGTTAAAGATAATTGATAAACTAACTGCGATACTCTTTAAAATTAGTTCTTTGGGACAACAAAATGGCATAAATAAAAAAACAAATACCTCTTTTACAAATTGAGGTATTTGTAAAAGAAAATCATGCAATGGATGCAATACGTATACACACAGTATGTTTTGGAGGAGGGGTATTTTACTATAACACGTTGAAAGAAAAGCAAACAAAATTCAGTTCGCCACCACTATCAACAGAGAAATCAAACAAACCAAGGTTACAGAAGCAACCCATGCATTTAATATAAATATATTTTAATAAAGTATGGCATATCAACAAATAAAACATAATTTAAGCAACCCATGCATAAAATATAAATATATTTTAATAAAGTATGGCATATCAACAAATAAAACATAATTTAGAGGTTCCACCATTTAGGAGCAAATATATTTATAACATAAAATATTATAAATATTTTACCATATAATAATTTAAAAATTACTATATACTAGAAGTTGATGATTATAATATAATTATAAATCTATAAATGCACATTCCACTCATTGACTCGGATGTGCACATTCAGATATGGGCATTTTGTCAGGAAATATACTTGAACAACCCATTTTAAGTTATTTGCTTGAACAATGTAAAATTGCCAAAAGTCAACTGCTTTTGACCTAATAAAAAGAAAATGTCTTATGGTTAAATCTAATATATTAAAAATGCTACCACAGAAAAAGAAGCATACTGTTTACTTTCAGGGAACGCCAGTTGACAGTATTTATAAAGGTAGAGAGCGATAGTTTCTAGAGATTTCTTAAGCCTCTTCAGTTTAATTATAAATCCTTTGATATTTGAAGATATATATTAAAAATTTTTTGCTAAAGGATTCTAAATGTTTTCTGGTCTTCCTCTCACCTAAAGATCCACAGGTATATGACAGTGATGAACGCAGGACACCTAATGGCACACAAGCCCATATTTCTCATAAAATTCTAACGTGCCCCCAACATAGTGCTTCAAGCCTAACGTGCTGTCTTTCAGCCTCTCCTGCCTATGCAAACCCATTTGGCCAAAACAACCTGAGAAAACTAAAATTATTTGCAGAATCATTGCAAAGGAGTTCAAGCATGGAAGAATCATTATTCATAATTTGCCGCCTATGGTAAAAATCAGTACCAGTCTGTTCATTTTCACTTACTTATTCACTTAATAAATCATCGCATAGACATGATTTTCAACCGCCCCCAAGAAAAACAAAATTCTTTCAGAAAATAATCACTCAATGATTTAAGCTGAAAATATAAATGTAGTGCACACAGTACATAGAAATCTCTGTCAGCTATATAAATCTCATGCAAGTCCTCCTTCTCTTTCCTGGTATGACAATGCTAAGAGATGAAAAAATATTTATAAGCAAAATTTTTCAAAATGCTGAATGTCAAAAGTTTCTTGTGGACATTTTCAAGAGTCAAATAAGTTGATAAATACCCCACCGCAGATGAGTCAATTTGGGAAAATTGACTCTGGATAAAATTAGATTTCTGGCAATCTTTAAAAAAAAAAATCAAAATATCAGAAATTTAAAGAAGAAATAAAACAGGGAGGAGAAAAAAATGAGATAATGTATTTATTTTACAAATTATGATAAAAGACATAGACTTGAATAATGAAAGAGAGGAAATGTGTGAATGACGATTGTTGAATCTGTATTAGTCGTCATGTGATAGGCTTGTTTTATCAAAGAACTCCCAATTTCAATGGCTTATGAGGACAAAGTTTTCTTCCTTACCTTCACTGAGTGGGAGCCAAGCTGAAGTACCAGCTACCTGTGTCTGGGGCATGTGTTCTCATGCCACAGGGAGAGAAGTGGTAGTGAATCACAGGATGGTTCATTTCACCCAAAATGTGGCCTACGTCACTTCTGCTGGCATTCCATTGGCCAAAGCAAGTCAGAGAGCCAAGCTTAACATGAAGGGAAGAATCCTGAAAATCAAAAGAAAAACAGAGAGATGGCTTTCTATTTCCATATCTTCCTGAGGTGCAAAGGATTCTTAGGCACGTACCCCAAAGATCTTTGGAAAGATGCTTCCTCTTTCCTACTCATAAATCTGTAGATCACAGATAATGCAAAGCAATCTGTAATGAAGACCTAGCAATCACTGAGGTAGCAATTCTCTCTGAGTTTAGTAAAGGCTGCTAAGTTAACAAGAGAACTCCTCAAGCAAGAATTAGAGTAAATTAACTATATACATTTATAAACACCATCTTCTTTATCTTAAACCTTAAATGGATTATATTAGAAACATAAGATAGACCATTGGTTTATCCATCAGGGTCCAAGGTGACCTTTATTAATATGACAAATTCTTAGGAAATATAAAAGGAAGTATGAAAAAATAAAACGAAGGAAGAATAAAATTTAAATTCTGATTTCTTTACCTATAATAATCAATTCCCTTTTATGACCATATTTTAAGCATCTGAAATAATTATCACAGACTGAGAAAGGCCTCAAAAAAAGATGCCATAGAACATTTAGTTTCAAAAGCTTTTTATTCCAGTCCATAGTGCTTAAATTTTCTCTATTATTTCTCCACTAAAGAGTCATCCAGACTTTTCTACTCTGCCATGAGTAAGAGAGGATCCTGTGACTCTCACCTAGAATACTGAGTAAATATATGTGTATCAAGGTCCACTGTATACCTCTTCTATTTCAGGAAAGTTTCCCAAAGTCTCAAAATTTCATAATTAGATATTTAGGCAAAAAAAAAATGCATGGCTATATAGCATTATAAATGTATATATCTTGTCACATAAACAGACGTGACCATTGTACGAACGAACATAAGATATACTATATGTATTTTCAAGATGATTTGAGGTTATTTATAATAAAATAACATTTAAAATAAAATATCTAAAAATAAGTATTCTAGAAAATAGTAGGGAAATCAATAACCATCCAGTCAAGATCAATTCAATATCCTATTCTGAACTGTAGATATCTGTGTGCCTTTGAACAAAAAGATGACCAGATGGCAAAGCTAACATTCAGCTATGCAAATTAGGGAGTCGGACTTTTTTGCCTGGCTGGTTATGAGGATACCGTATCACCATACGTACTCACAGAAAGACATTTTAATCCAAAGTTGTTCTTGTTCAACTACATAACTTATTCAAGTATGTAACTCTTAGTACTTCATCACAGAGTAGGTATGGAAAACAGGGTCTAGACGTATTTTTTAAAAAAGCAAGTTAAAAAAAATCAACCCTTAAAAAAATTAAATAAATAAAAAGCAAGTTAACTATTTGCTATCTCAGAATAGATTTTATAGAACATATGAATTGTGACTTTATCTTTTTTCCCAGAATAAGTCACTGTAAAATAAATTCTAGTAGGTATTTGTTGGAATTCAATGTTTGTTCATTTTATTGCTGGGGAATTGTAGACAAAAATAAATTTTATAATTTTGGTCTAGCATTGTTAAAAATAATGACATATTCTGTCATTCTATTTTTCCTTTACAGTAATAACTAGCAGAATAATGTAAATTTTGAAATGTATACCTTATTTATTTAATAAATTAATTTATCAAATAAATATTTGTTGCTATTTATATAGCTCTTACACAAGGAGTTAAGCCTACAAAAATAGAATGAACAAGACCCAAAGGTCTAATAGGAGAGAAAAATATAAAATACATAATCATAATATAATGTGTTAAATTCTTAAATAAGAGTATGTACAGTAAGGTATGAATGGTCCATTGGAGGATTCTTGAATTTTTTGTTATGAAATATGACTATGTTTGCAATTCATATAAAAACTGAGTCATATTATTTAAGGATATGTTAATGTGTTAGGGATTTGGGGAGAAATTTCTACCATATTACTTTATAACTATATACACACACTCAATGTGCTATTTCTTCTCTCTCTGGTTCTGGGCGTTACATAAACACTCAATCTTTAAAGCCCATGTTATGTACTTTTCATGAATCCTACTTCAAGTTAGATATTTTTTAAATAATTAAAATATTACATATATATATAAAACATATAGCAAATACACTATACGTATAGATACATAGAAAATTTTGTTTATTCACTGAATAACCTTTCTACAGTATTTGGATATTTACTATACTTTTTCTTTACTTTTGTTTTCAATTCACTTTCAAGTATATACAGAGAACATGGTGACAGTCGAAAGCTCATTACGATTGAATATGGATTATGTAAGTCACAAAGCAGAATATGAATTAAATGGGTACTTTTTAAACAGATTTGCCTTTAAAAAATTGAACCCCTTGAAGGTTCTTCGTGATGTCTGTTAACTTTCAGAATGTCCTTCTAGAGCAATAAAAAGTAAGACTTAGAAGTTAGCAATGTAGAAAGAGTTACACCATTCTTCTTTGCTTAATCTAAAGATTTATACTTCTTCAAGTTAACTCTTGGGCATTTAGCCCCGCCCCGACCTCAACCAACAGATTGTTAAAAAAGTACCTATCAATTAAAACAAAGACATTATTATCCTCAAGCAATCCATAGCCTTCCTTCTACACCACTATGAGAAACTATGGGATTACTGAACAGAAAAGCCCAGACCTACAACTCTGGCATCACCATTGCCCTTGAGCTTTTGGATAAGTGTCTGATGTATGCCTGGCCCTCTGCTAGCCAGGGAAATGGGTGAGAAATGACATGGTGATTATTTTGATGGATAGTAAATCCTTGATTCCTCTCCCCACACCCAACATTAAAGGAATCAACACAGTTTATTGAATGATGGCTTTACATCTTCTTGCACAAAGAAATTCTATCATTCAAATTCTATCATTCAAACCTCTATTTCTCATAGCATTATCCACATGAAATATGTTTAATCAAAATTATTGAATAGTTGTATATGTGAAAAAGTAAATGATTGAATTCAGCCACAGAGATACAGTGGAATATACATTCCTCTCAATTTCTCAGTCAAATTGTGGATGCCTCCTATCTTGAAAGCTGTAGCCTTCCAGACATACGATTTACTTGAGCATACAAATAATTTTAAAAGAAGAGTAAATGGTTCATTAATTTAACTGGTTAATATTAGCCTATATGAGTCTTCAGCTAGAAAACATTTACCAGTGAGTGATTATAAAGTCAGCTTTCCTACGTCCAAATGACATGTACACTCTATTTAGTGCATAGAGCCACTCTGGTGTGCTAGTAAACAATATTAACCATTACCCACAAGATCTGAGATGTGACAAATGATAATGACCTAAAGCTCTGCTCCATCCTCAGATTCAATTTTGGGATCTTTCTGGATAAAAAAGCTATTATGCCCAGAGATGTCATTGCCATCACAACCGTCAATAGAAAAGTCATTTATCTCCAAGGAGCTTTACTTCCTATGTTAACCTTTCCAGGCTTAAGTTCTAAATTCTCCAGGATCAATTAGAATTAATCCCAAGCATAATATTAGACTACGTTTCCCTTTCATTTATTTATTTTTAATTCTCCTGCCAGGAACAGACAGGCACACCAAGTTTGCTGTTGAATAGCTCTCTGTAAAGAAAAACATTTCCGGGTCTGTGATTATTACACAATGCAAATATTTTCCCTGAGAATCTTATAATTCATCATGCTAAATGGGGAAATGATATGGCCTTAGTGTGGTCAACAGTAAGTTCCAGGAGGAAAGCTCACTGGTTTCTTGATGAGTTAGCAGAAATGGTGAGTTGAGTAGGAGTGACTCCCTCCATTCCCTAGTGGCTTCCTCCCACTAGAGATAAATTGACTTGAACTGAGTTAACATACTCCATGCAACAGCTTGATGAGTTGATGATGATCTCAGTTCCACCGCTGATTAACTTGTAATACCCAAGCGAAGTGATAATTGTTTTAGAAATCTGAATTTAAAATTTAAAACTAAATTTCTGCTGACAACGTGGAAGAAACAGAACTTAGTCAGAGGAAACCTGTGCTATTTACTTGCTGCATTAGGAAGGAAGCTCGAAAGACTGGTTCTACCTTTAATGCATGTGCTTTAAATACCAATGGCATTTCTGTCACACATTTTTTTACTCTCAAAAAGACAGGGCTGATTAAAAAATATTATGTAAAGAATGTATAGCAGATTTTTGAATCAACAACTGTGAAGAAACAATGTGAACAACCAAATTAAAGATATGACAGTTGAGAAATTGGAAACAAGTTATTATGGAGCATGTGCACACTCAAGGTTTGTAAAAGGTTCTTAAAATAGAATTAATCCTTACAAGCCACTAATGTTTCTGTACTAGATTAATGCTACTATTCACAGAGGCTGATCATCCCCAAGGAAGTTCACAGTACATCAAACTAACACTATTCACTAAAGGGCAATTATATTTGGTAGAAATAATCCCCTTGAAAGAAAAGGAAAAGAAAATAGATCACTTCATGATTTAATAGACTACCCAACAGCAATGCTAGCCATTACCAAATATGAGCTACTCTGGTAATAATTAGACCATACTTTATTATGGAAAAAAATTCACATTTTGGACCACTTTAAATAAAAACTCATTAAAGTTTAATTCATATTGTCCACACATTAAAAATCAGCAATTTTGAAAATTCATCACGAATTCGAGATATCCATTAATGATTTGATTATTTAGTCATTTAAGAAATATTTATTACCTTTAATATGCTAGACACTTAGTTTCTTTTATGTGTATCAAATTCTTTTTAAATATAGATGCAATTTTTTTCTGATTAATGTCTATCTCAAAAATGACAGTTAAATCTTATGTTAACAAAACTGAGAATGTGTTGAATAAAATGGGGAACTTGTGTCAAATAACTTGTTCCATGTCTATTAGACCCTATCTTTATCTTTCACTTCTCTTTCTATGTACCCTCTTGCCAAGTCCTTACCAAACATATTCAATGCTGAAACACGGTCACTTGGTGCTTTCACACCTTTCACATTCAGCATTTCCATCTCTACATGTCAAAGTCTACTTTTGCACACAAGTCCTATGTCAAGTTCAAGTAAAATCAGTAGATATTCTCAGTCAGAGCTAATCTCTCTTTTTTGGCACCTCTTATGCCATCGTATGCCTATCTCTATTATAGCACTTTCCTTGGGTTTTATAGATGGGAACTTACTAATGTTTCTTCCCCCTAGACCTGCAGATTTTTGAAAGAAGAGAATATATCTTTGGTTAGCCCAATGAGAAAAACTTACGTATAAGATTTGGATTATTACAGAAATTACTACAGAAAGTCACAAATCCATCTAGAAGGGAATCTACCATCTCTCATTGATGATTTAAATTAGCTAAATTTTCACAAGCCATATTCTATTTCTATGAAGGTTTTTGTGGTATAATTAATGGTTACTCAATGTCATTCATAGATATGTGGCTCAAGACCCAGCTATGCCACTTAACCACATGAATGACTGTGAAGAAATTCTTTAAATTCCTTAAGGCTCAGGTTCCTCATGAGAAATGGTGATAATAACAATACTTATTTCATAGGAATTTTGTAAGAATTAAATGAATGAATAAATAGCAAACTATACTCAGTATGGAAAAAATATACAGTTGCTAGACTGGAGATCATGAGCACTCATGAATAGAACAACTATGAAATTGATGAGCATTCTGCAGGTCATCAGAAAGTATAAAGACATGACAGTGGGGCTTGAGGACATCACCAAAGAATTCTTTAAGAATTATCTGTGCTACCTAAAGGCATCTGCAAAATTCTATTTCCCTTCTGTTTTATAGAGGAGAAATCTAAAAACTGAGGCCTGATTGGAGATCACGTGGTCCATATGAGGTTTTATTCTTACATTTCTATTGATGTAGAAATGTACTCTCATTTCTATCTCACATAAGGATGTACCAACTAGGATATGTTCCAACCTTTTTTGCTATAGTTGCCAAACCAAAGGTAGGGCTATGTTCATAGTTGTAGACAACATCCTTGTGGTATCTCTGATAAAGGAAATTCACACCCAGTTCCCCAGGCATGGGCGGATTTTGACTGACTCTCAGTATCTAGATGCCCTAGCTTCTTTCTGCAATATGGGGAAGTTTTAGTCAACAAGACTATCCATTATGCATAACTACCAATAGAAAGAAAGCAATTTTTATTTATTTTTTTCTAACATAATTCTGAGATCTATTATCAACATGCATAATCTGTAGGAATACTTCAATAACATGGCGAAGAAGAAGACCTAATTAATTCCAGAACTAGATGCAAAATATGCAATGCTTCAATGTGTAAGGAAAGCTCTCTCCCTCGATGTTAAATCTCATTTCAACATTTCCATAGTTACAGAGAGCTCAAGTGTTCTTGGAAAGAACGCTATGCACAGAGAGGTTTAAGTGTTGTTTCTTTTAAACTGGGGGTCATTTGTCTAGTTCTAGCAACACACTACTCTCTTCAGCAGTAAGAACTTTGATTTATGCCTGTGCTGCAATTCTCTCCCTCATTTTCTTAATGAGTAAAGCCTGGTAGGAAATAGAACACATTTTGATTAATAGTGCTCTGATAGTTATCACTTCTTTGTGTATGAGGAAGCTTGCGTCTTAGTTGCAAATTAGAAAATAATACTGTGGTCATCCAGTCCTCTCTAAGGTCTGTAAGGCAATTCCTTTCTAGTTAATCAGCATTAAAAAAGGTCTACTCTTTTCTTGGCACAGTATTGAGCAAAGAAAATAGATGAAAGATCAGGCTGCCTGCCCTCAAGGAGCTGACAGTAAAGTCAGGGAGACCGGCATCTGGGCAGGTAAGTGAAAAAGTGTTGCTTCCATACCCTGTACAGACAACAGGAAAAAGATGAGGCACAATAGAGGAAGAAATAAGTTCTACTGGCCATGAGAATGTGTAAGAACAACTTCTGTACCCATCAGTTCATGGATATAAACATGGCCATATCAACCTATTAATCACCCTAACCACTGATGGATTCAATAATCGACACTGGATGACACAAGTCCTAATTTCTAGACAGTCGAGCATCTCATTTTTTCTTATTGAATCTTCTCTGCAATCCTTCAATCCTATGACTCTGAATGGAGTTACATGGGAAACACTAGCTCACCAGTTGCTGAAGAAGCGCTTCTTAGGCTTAATCCCTGATGTAACTCCTAGAAGAGATAAAGCTTGAATTTGAACTTAAACAGTAACTAGACAGGAAAGGTGGAAAATCATTCCAGGTAGAGGGACCCACAGGGGCACAGCACAGGATATGAGTCGGTCTAGTTTAGTTTAGTTCAGTGAGAGTTTAGTGTGGCTAGAGAGAGAGTAGGACCAAATCACAGAGAGCCTTGAGTGCTATGATTGGAAATAAGGACTTACTGGGTTGACATTAGGGAGCTATTAGCCCATTTGACCTGAAGGAAATAACACAGTCTTAACTGTACACAGTGATCACTGCATAAATATGGAGGAAGAGATGAAGACTGAAAATGCTAAACAGAGGGATAACATTTGGGAGACAACTGTGATAATTTATGACAAATATTAAAGTGCATTGGCTCTGGAGTAGATATAAGAAATATTAAGAGGATATAGGCAATTAGGGGAGAGTAGCATCATTGCCAGATTTTGAGATTGTGTAACTTAGAAGGCTTTGGTTCCAGTAACAAAAACAGGAAATTAAGCTGGAAAAGCAGATTCCAGGGTAAGCTTGGGGAGTGAGGAAAATAATAAGCATCTTGAAGATAAGTTGTACTTAGAGCAGGTGGTACATTGTAAAGAGAGGGCCTGAATTTGGATGTCTTAAGCTGGATCCCAGGAGACAGTTGGGTTGAAGAAGTAGACAAGTCATCAGCATGTAGATGGTGGTTTAAATCAAATTAGTGTGAGATTGTAAAATTATGCAAAGGTTGAGTAATAAGAGATGAGCACCAAAGACAGAAATCTTAGGAACAAAAACAAAATAATAACATATTTGCTAGACTAGTATATGATCCTAAAAGTAATTGTCCTGTGTTCTTTATTTTATTCATGATTCACTATCAGATCCAATGGTTTTCATTCTTTTGACATTTTTCCCATTATTTAAAATATTTTTTTTCTATTTTTTTCCATTATTATTCTTTTTAACAAAGAGACCTGATAAGTGAACAGAAGATGAATGTTCTGTTCAGAAATGAAGCTGAAAACATTGTCTACAAGATTAGTTTTCTGGCAAATAACTAGATCATGGTACCTTAGTGCCTGGTACTTTTTTTATATAATGCCAGTGCTGTGGGGGTAAATTTCATTGGGTCTGTCATTGGCCCAAGTTCTTTGACTGAAGTAAGAGACATACCTTCAGGCACACATCCCAGGTCAAGGCATGACACAAACTGATGAATCGTGTCACTTTGCAAAACTGGGTCAGTGGATGTTTGTATCCACTTGATGGCACAGTTTCTTGATAATGGCAAGGTTGAGAGTTTAAGAAGCTCCTGCCAAGACCCAGCTTGAGCTCCCTAGTTCTAAGGTGTTTCTTGCACATAATTAGTGGTTCCTGATCCAAGAGGGGAAGTGCATCCAGTATTGCCTGGAGGAGGGAGGATAATTGATGCTCATGCCAGGTCTCTCCACACACTTTGCTGTGGGGCAGCCTTTGACTGAAATACATATCCTTATTTTAATGCTGATTCTAAAATGTATCCTTTTCCTCTAATAAACCATAGATTTGTAAGCACTGTCATTTTGTGTCCTGAGAGTCTTCTTTAAAAATTGAATACTGCCTATCCACTATCATTAGTGCAGTGCCTCTAAACCAACTTAATTAAGTAGTTACATCCAAATAACCTAATAATTCTTTATTAAAACTTAGTAGCCATTTAAAAATTATATACATATATTAAAAGAATAAATAAAATGTTAATCTCATTTATAAAAACCTATAATTAATCACTGATGGGCTGTGTGCTCTGAACACACTGTATAACTTCTCAAATCTTAGAATCAGGTTGGGCACTGTTGCCCTCATTTCCTGTTCCAAGATGATTTCACATCATATTTTCTTTTCATCTTAGCGACCTCCTGAAGTCCATCCATGTAAAGGTATGACATCATCTAAAGGAAAGTAGCTCAATCTAATATTCAAACTGCCAACTACTCTTCTGTTTGGTCAATGCCTGACAAATGTTTTGCTTCACTCAAACACTTAAAATAGGCCACCATGCCCATTTGGATTTTCTGCAGCATGCTGGGGCACGTCAGCACACATTTTGCAAGTTGCAGATATAAAAGAATGATACTAAACAAACCCCTTGTTCACAGTGAGACTTCCTGTAAGAGTCAACAGTTATGGTTTGGGAGTGGCAAAGTGATAGGGGTAGGGTGCGGAGACAATATTTATTTTTAAAAATACCCTGATATTTATTTTCCAGAGAAAAAGAAAAAAAAGTGACTGAAATAAAAATTTAGATACACCTGAAAAAGCACTTTTCTCATCAACAAGCAGTCTTGCCGCCTAAATAAAACAATGTTATTTCCTTGAACTTTTTGTTCTGGAAGGCCTGTGGGTAGTCTCTTCACAATGCCTTTATAGGATAAAGAAGCCAAATTTATCAAGAACAGGTGTT
>NW_006434835.1:12920516-12958637 GCF_000325575.1 Pteropus alecto
AGGGGTTTCTCTTTGTGAAAATTTACCTTTGAAGATGGAGAAGGTAATTTTTAGGTCTATAGATTTCTGATCTTTGAAAAGTCAATAGAGAAACTTTCTGAATGAGATTCTTTATTACATATTGCAGGCCTGGTTCTTGCACTCTGCCTCTCCTAAGGACAGCTATCAACTTCTTCCATTTATTCATTCATTCACTCATTCAGCCATCAAACATTCATCGACCATCAGCTCTGTGCCAGGTATACTATCCTAGACACTATAGAACACTAAAGAATGGAACATTGAAATGTGATACCCTAGGAAATTGGGTCATCATCCACTTTGTAAAATATTATCTGTGATTTTACAAGCCAGAGACATTTAAGAGACTAGTTATCTCTAACAGGAGATGAGAAAATGAATAGACCAGTTCAAATGTTCTTCTTTCATTGAGGTGTTTATAGACATAAATTCTCATATGCTTGACTTCTAGTGCAATGATCTTTCTTCTGTGGTCTTGAAAATGAGTGTCAGCCCTATGTTCTAAGCGTATCCTGGAGGTGTCGTAGTGGAAGGAGAGGTAGTACCCAACTGTAGACTTTCATCCCCACTCTATCTACAGCAGCATCATTTTAATTTGTTCTTTATATTGGACCTAAAATTAGTCTTCAAACCAAGGGATTCTCTTGACAAAAGAAAAAAAAAAAAACTGAAAACTAGCTCCTTCTAGTCTGTTACCTCCTTTTCATCCAAGAAAAAAATAGTCTCTGGTAGAGGAATTCCAATTAAATTGCATGCTTCTGAGCTTCTACAGTCTTGTTTATCTTTGTCAGCAGTTATGGTTAGGTTATTCACTATCTTGCATGCCTTAGCCAAAGTACTTCTCTTTCTAGTTCTATGGTGAGAATTAATATGAGCTTACTAACTGAAGCAAAAGAGCATATAGAGAGATCATTTTCATCTCATAGTAGGGTATTCAGAGGAGTCTAACAACAAGTGATAGAGAAAAAACTCAGTCATAGTTGTTGGAGTTGAAGGGGACTAATCCACTGTACTCTTGTCTCTCTATCCCAGTTCTGACCACGCTGAAAAAGAAATGAATTAGGAAGATAAAGTGAGCATATCACATATATTGCTCTTAAAATCTAGATTGGAGAATATGGATTTAAGTCTATTACCTGGGTGAACTCCTTAATACCACATTTCTAAATTTATATTACCCACCTCATTACAAGCACTGTTAGGAAACTGTAGGCTTCACTTGTGGGTCAGCACATCACATGCCCAAGGGCAGATGAAAGCTGAAGATCTCCAGGCAGGCACTTCCCAAAGAGAAAAAGCGGGGGCATCTGCGGTTCATGTCTTTAGTTCCTGCTCTCAAAGTATTAATCAGCAAGCACTTCTTAGGAGTGAGTTAGGGAACTAATGTGGCAAAAAGCCTGGAGTATATAGAGGAAACCTCTCCTGGAGGAAGCCAGAGGAGTGGGAATAAGCAATCCACACTGATAGGACATAACATTACCTGTGAATGAGGAACCAGCACGCATGGTTCCCTGTTTGTAGAGGAGTGGGGGCGGGTCAGGGGGGAGTAATTTGAATCCACATCTAGATAGCCAGTACTAGGACATTACAGCCATAACATTGCATGTCTCAGATTGTACTGTAACAGCTACAAGTAAGTAGATCAGCCCACCAAGTAACGTCTTTAGAAATATGATCATGAGTTTATCTGCAACAGAATTCTTGATACTAGAAAAGCAGAGAGGAGACTGGTTAATGTCAGGATTAATGCATTCCAGTGTTACCCAGCCGTATCTCCTGAATACATTGCATTAAAAAGCATCCTGAGCACATTGATATGATTAAAATAAAAAGAATAACTAAGACTATGTGAGATGTGAAAGTGAATATTAGGGAAGGGTAAGGAAGAGAATCGAAGACAAGGATGAAAATAAGAAGGGCCCACTTGAGCTTCTTCCTTCCCCCAAATCTTGATAAAACTTAGAAATTTACCTCCTCATTTCTCATTTACAAAGCACTCTCTTCTGAAAAGTGAGAATATATATGTATTTTTAAATCATCGTTTATCTTCCTCACCAACCTTTCCCTAAGTATAATCATTCTATTGCTCCAGGTAAGTGACAGTCTATAAAGAAATCTGAGCCAAATTTATATTTCCTCTAATACCCAGTGGGATTTGTTTCCAGTCTATAGAAAAATGGGCTCCAAATGCATATACAAGACCTTCTAGAATTTCATAGCCTGCTCTCCAACTTGAATCCAAAGCCTGCCCATGATTCTGAGGCAAATGCACAGCTGCATGTCTCTCGAGTCCCTGCATGGTGAAGCACAGTCCTGAGCATGCCTGTATGTTACAGAATAATATGAATTTGGACTTGGCCTATGGCTTTGATGGTCAGGTAATCTTAAAGAGAAATATGCATTTTTTGCTGCTCTTGGTCTTACACACCCAAGAGGTGTTTAGCTCAATGTATTAAATAAACAATTGCTGAGAAATTTGAAATTGGTAATCAAGGTTCAGGGAGCAGAGAATCCATATGTCAGGTACAACAAGTAGTTCAGGGCTCTCAAAATTATTGAATTCATCTTTAATTTGGTTGCATTTATATTGTTCATTTGGAGTAACTTTTATAAAATCAGAATAAAAGAATGAAACTAGACTGTTGTTTATCACCACACACCGAACTTAACTCAAAATGGATTAAGGACCTGAATATAAGACCTGAAATAATAAAATTCATAGAAGAAAACATAAGAACTAAACTCAAGGACCTTGGACTTAAAGAAGATTTTATGAATTTCACCTCAAAAGCAAGGGAAGTAAAAGCTGAAATAAATGAATGGGACTACATCGAACTAAAAAACTTCTGCTCAGCAAAAGAAATCATCAACAAAGTAAAGAGACAACCATCCAAATGGGAAAATATATTTATTTGCAAGCAACGCTTCCAATAAGGGCCTAATATCCAAAATATACAAAGAACTCATACAACTCAATAACAACAACAAAAAAATAAATGATCCAGTCAAAAAAATGGGCAGAGGACCTGAACAGATATTTCTCCCTAGAGGACATATAAATGGCCAACAAATATATGAAAAGATGCTCAACATCTCTAGCTATTAGGGAAATGCAAATAAAAAACACAATGAGATACCATCCACACCTGTTGGAATAGCTACAATCAACAAGACGAGTAATGACAAATGCTGGAACAGATGTGGAGAAAAAGGAACCTTCATACACTGCTGGTGGGACTGCAAATTGATATAGCCACTATGGAAAACAGTATGGAGGTTCCTCAAAAAACTAAGAATTGATTTACCATATGATCCAGCAATCTCTCTACTGGATATTTACCCCAAAGACTTGAAAACCCATATCCAAAAAGATATTTCCACACCTATGTTTATAGCAGCATTATTCACAGTGGCCAGGACATGGAAGCAACCAAAGTGTCCTATGATAGATGATTGGATAAAGAAGCTATGGTACATATACAATGGACTATTACTCAGCCATAAGAAGAGATGAAATACTGTCATTTGCAACAACATGGATGGACCTCGAGATAATCATGCCAAGCGAAATAAGCCAGACAGAAAAAGTTGAAAATCACATGATATCACTTATATGTGGGATATAAACCTAAAAGCAACAAACGAACAGGACAAAGACTCAGAGAGATGGACTATAGACTAGTGGTTACCAGAGGGAAGGGGGGTGAGAGGAGGAAGGAGGTAGACGGGGTAAAGGGGGTCAAATATGTGGTGACAGAAAGAAATCTAACTATAGGAGGTGAACACACAGTATAAACATATATATGCCTTACCGTTAAAGTGTACAGCTGAAACTTACTGGATTTCGTTAACCAATTCCACCATTAAATAAATAAACAAACAAACAAATAAATAAATAAACAGAGATAAAGTGACCAAAAAAATGCCAAAAGTTAAATATTTATGACATGGTTAAAATAATGCATAAAGCTAACTTACATTTAATTATATAAATAAATGAATGGGAAAAGAGATTAAATATGTCTCAGTCCAAAATAAATATGGTGAAGTGGTCTCTACAATCCATCTGTTGTGAATGGATTAGGTGAACAAGATCTTACAGTGACCCATTCTTCTCTATCATGCTTATCAAAGCCTGTACACAGAGTTCATCATCTACGGCTCCTGCCAATGACCAAATATCCTCAGTGTGTGCGCCCTCACATTTACCTTTTTGAATAGTCTGGCACATAGCGCCTTCGTTCACTGAGCTATCAATTATTCAACCTTCTTCTTAGATTCATTGAGCACAAAATCGGTATCTTATGCAGAGTTTTAAGAAGAGGACCTATCAAAGAACAAGACAGACACGACTTTTGTCCTCTCTAAAGTCAATAATGCATTTTAGACATATACTGAAAAAAACTCATCATGATGCTATCCCGTGTCAAATCCTTCAACAAATGCTAATCACCTTCTATGACAGGCAAACCTCTCCTTTCACATTTTCAGCTTCATTTCTCATCACTCCTCTACAAACATCCCACATTATAAAGCTGCATCCAATTACCTGCTTTTCCTCAAACTCATCATGTAATTTTATTGCTCTAGTTCTTTGTATAGTGTGTTCCCTCTATCTGAAATGCCAGTCACTTCTCTTTCAGGCAAAGGCTGATTTATTATGCAAAATTTCTGAATGAATTAAAAAAAAAGAGAGAAAGGAGGAAAAAAAGAAAGGAAGAGAGAAAGAAAAGGAAATATATGTGTTTTCTTTTCAGTATTTGATCCTTCTCATTTCTGGCTGTCACCTAGACTAGGTTTTCTTATTACTCACTTATTCATTAATTTAATAAATATTTATTAAAAACTAACCAACTAAGATTGCCTTTCAAGATGGCCACCAATAAATAATTCTTCCAATGTGGAATTGGTTTGCCACTCCTCCCTTCCAAAGGGGGACGCTGTTTCACTTCCACTTGAATCTGAGCTGGCTTTGTGACTTTCTTTGATTAACAGAATGCAGCAGGTGGGACACTGTTCCGGTTCGCGGCCCAGCCTTTCAGAAGCCTGGCAGCTTGAGCTTTATTCTCTAAGAATCTAGTTGCCAGACACTGAGAAAACTAGTCTAAACTAATGGAATAAGAGAGACCAGGTGAAGGAGAACTGAGCTGCCCAGCCAATAGCCAAACACGTTAAATATGGCAATGAGGCCATCTTCTTGGACTTTCCAGGCCAACCTCAGCTCTCAACTGAATGTAGAGGGCTGCCCATCAACTCATAGAATTGTGAGAACAAAGAAACTACTGATATTTTAAGCTACTAAGTTTTGGGGTATTTTGTTATGCAGCAATAGATAATTGAAACATTATGCAACTGATGCTATGCCAGTCACTAAAGATAAAAGGTAGAAGTATGCATTCTAGAATAACTCAGTGATAGGTAGAAGAGATGAAAATATAAATATTTAATGACATATTACAAAAACATGTATAAGTATGATGGAAATTGTCTTATCACTAACCTATTTTTTGGAGCAAAACATTAAAACGCAGCTTCTTTTTCAGCAGTAAAAATTAAAAACAAACAAGTAGTGAGATGGTCCATAGACCAGTAGAGACGTTTCTTGGAAGAATCCCATAGATTTTCAGATCTGTTCTTTCCTTAATTATTAAATAATCATGAAACAGGGATCTGAAAATTCCATGCTGATTTCCATTTGGCACTGTGAGGAAGCAGAAAGAATTGTGAGAGAATTTCTAATTTCTGCCTCCCAGTTTTTCCACAGTCCTCCAAATTAGTTTTTCATTAAAAGAGTATTAATAATTTCCAATCAAGTCATCTGATGCCAGAAGGAGGCTTTATTTTTAATTCAGTACATATGTGAAAATCTGGAATGTGCAGAGTTGAAAAAACTTATTTTTTAGTTGGCATTAGTATCCTCAGAGAATGGCTGTCCTCAAAGCCAGTCCATTATATTAAGCTCCTTCTTTATGTTCATTCAGCACCACACTGGTCATGAAGATGGAAAAAGAGGCAAGATACATGTGCTAGAAAAACACGTATGTGAGCATATTAACAAACTTATTTGCCAGAAAGGGCTTTATTCTGCACCTACGATCGGCCAAAGATGGCACCAAAAGACACGAGGTGTGGACGGGGGAAAGGGGGAATTCAAGGTATGTTACACACAACTTTGACCCTCCATTAAATCATCCTCCAGTGGAAAAAAACGACTCGTGTAAACTAGAATTCCATATGCTGCTGGGTACTACTATTACTATTACTACTACTACTAGTACTACTTCTGCTATAACTGATAATATTCCACAAGAAGATTAATTTCATATAAACATGCTTTATATTTTACAATAAATGTACATTGCAGTAAATTCCATAGAAAGTAAAATTTATACAAAGGGAGACATTTCTGAAGCTGTCCCTAATTTCAAGGAACAGGTTTCTGCATTAATGAAATGCCACAAATGCTGAGATATTTTCTAAAATGAATATTAAGGGAAAAATTTTTTCAATAGCAAACACACAGCAAATCAGACACAGCATTGCTGCTGCTGTTGTAATTCAGGCTTGTCCAGTGGGCTGTAATACTCTTCTGAAACCTACTGCTATTAATGAGCATCATTTTGTAGCCTCGCTGAGGCCGGTTTCCTTAAAAGAGGAGCGTGCAATTCTTCACCCCTCCACACACTTTCAGGACTTTCAGGAAAAGACTGATTTGACTTTTCAAGGGTAATAAAGGATTGAGCTGTTTAAGTTGGTGCCAGAAAGGCAATGTCTTCTGAGAGGTCGCTGTTAGCATTTTAAACACACTTCTAGGGTCTATGTTTATAGTATGCTCATTTTGCTATTCTTTTGACACCACTGAGGACTTGGCATTCTTCTTGCATGTCAAGGTTCTCCTGTGGATTTATCTTTAATTGTGGACAGGCTTAAATGGTCTGTTATTATTTTTTTAAAAAATCCAAACAAGCAGGCTCTCAAAGATACATTTAAGTTGAGAAGTGTCAGCATCATGCTTCCCTACGTGCCCCATGCTTTTATTATTCTTTTCATAACACTTCATAACAGAAATGTGGAGAAACTATTACATACCTCTGTTTGAAATGTCTCCGTACAATTGAAAGTGCATCAAAATTTACAATTATAACTCAGAAGGAATTAAAATCTATTTCTGCTACCACAAAAAAAAATACTTAGAAAGTTTGAAAGGTTCTCAGATCTTGCTAAATGTTTAATAGACATAAATAAACTAGGATTTTATACATGTTGAACTTCATTTAAAAATAAAAGTAAGACCAAAAAGACAATATGACTTATATATTAATAAAATGAAACAGTAAAAAACCAGAGAAATATTCCTCCATGGTTCTATCCGTTAGTTTTGCTACATAACAAACTACCACCACACTTAATAACTTAAAACAGCAATTCTTTAATAGTTGCCAATTATATGGACCAGCAACTTGGGCTGGACTCACCTGGGCAGCCTTCCTGCTACAATTTCCTAAGCTTATTTATACAGTTATAGTTAAATGATGGGTCAGCTGAGAGCTCTTTGGTCTTAGATGGCCTCACGCACATTTCTGGCATTTGATAAACTTTTGAGAAGGGGATAGTGTTTCTCTCATGTGTCTGATGGTTAGCTTGATGTCTGCTGGAGTGATGCCTACATATCTTTCATCATCCAGAGATTCACTCTCATGATAGTAAACAGTAACACTTTTCAAGCCTCTGTTTGCATTATGTTTGCTAGTTTTCCATTGGTCAAAAAAATTCATTGGTGAAGCTCATATTCAAGGGATGGAGAAATAAAGAGTTCCTTTTGATGGGAGGAACCTCAAAGAATTTGTGGTCATTTTCTATATTTGAATAAAATATTCATAACCTTCTTTAACATTTTCATGTCTGATTATAAAATATAATTATATAACATCTGTTTGTACCAAGCAACCTTCTTATTATGTGCTGAACAATTTTATGTGAATTACCTTTGTTGTCTTTACAATGACATGAAGCAGATAATATTATTCATTACTATTTATAAATAATGAAACTAAATAACAAAAAGAAAGCTGTCTAATAGAATACAGTAACCTGTAAAGTCCAAATCTAGAGTTCATTTTCTTAACCAAGACCCTATAGACAGAGGTGAAATTATTTCTCTTTTCAGTAAGATAAAAGTTTAAGACTAGCAATTTCACAAGAGAATTAAAGGCAATCATATTTAATTAATGCTAAGGTGCATATTTTTCATATTTTAACTTGTCTGAAATTAAATTCATCTTGCATTTGCTATATATCACCATGTAGTTTTCAGTAGTATTTTGTCTTTCTTAATTGTACATAAAATAATAGTGCATCTTTTATCTATAATAGTTTAGATTTAAAAAACATGATAGTGTTATCATGTGCCACTGAGTTAACTTATAAGATCAGTAAATTCAGCTACCAAACAGGTTAGGCAAGGGAACAGTCCAAGTCCAGTGACTTAGACACTGCTTAGTTTACACTGAATGATGAATGAAAGTCATTATGTGCTCATATGTTGGTGGGGTTTTTTTTGCATTTTATTCTAAATAATATCATTTTTGAATGAAAACATTAGGTTTTTGATATGCTGTTCCATGAAGCCAAGAAAGACTCTAGAAAAGGCATTCCGCTATCGTAGGTTATTTGTTTCTGTGTATACATCAGTAGATTGTCCACTAAATACTACGCTTATTTGAAATATTCTGTGAAAACTCAATATATAAAACTAATGAACTCAAAACTACACTATTTAATTGGGGCTTGGACGGTATTACATAGGTGAGTGGGAAACACAGCGCCCGCAGTTCAGAGAGGGGAGCAATGAAGTGTGGAATTTGACTTCCTGAGTTTGTCATTTTATCTTGGGTTAAGTCACTTTTATTCTTACTTCACAATTTCCTCATATGAAAATTAGAGGCTATGAGAACCTGCACCTTGGGTGCACTGCCTGGTAAATAATCAATAAATAGTATAAACTATTATTATTATTGGCACATCTTCCATATGAGAACTCTTGAGTTGATAGGGTGTCATATGAAAGTATAGTTCATAAACTATGAAGTGACACCTTTTAAAGTTAAGGTCTTTGAACCATAAGACCATAACCAAGTAAACTATATAAATAACACTTATTAAGTGGATGCTACAGAGTTACTAAACAAATAATGGTTCTTTGTTATGCAGAGGAAAAACAAAAAGCATGACATAAATTTTGTTCCTTCAAGAGACTTACAATAACTTGAATTGTAGGCTGAGTGTCTTAGAGGAAATGGATTGATACTCATGTGGCCAGACTCATAAATCCTAAATTATTAGTGAGGGAAATTTAATGGTAGTGATAATGATAAGGGTGTCAGAAACAGCAGATTCGACATCATTTTTCTCTTCTGTTAAGTCCTTCTTAAATTTTTTATGAAATATATTTTATTTTTATTGAATTTATCGGAGTGACATTGGTTAATAAAATTACATAGGTTTCAAGTATATATAACATGTATATGCATTGTGTGTTCAATAACATGTATATGCATTGTGTGTTTACCACCCAAAGTTAAATTTCCTTCCGTCCAAATTTCTTTGAAGTATATGAATGCAGCTGTGCCCACTTTATAGGTGGAAAAATAGGGCCCCTCCTAGATCATGGATTCTCCCCAAATGAAATGCAATGAAGTACAAATCGAGGTAGTCAGACTTTCAAAGACAGATTTGGCTCTTTCTATATATAAAGTTTCTTGGTAGAAACAAAAAAGGTAACGTAATTAACTTCTTTCTGCTGAAACTTTCAATCTGGGAGTCAAACAGAGCTTCGGAGAGAGGAAAAAAAAATCTTTGACAGTTTTACACAATATATTCATCAAAAAGGTCTTGGCCAAGTCAATTAGCAGAGGATAAGATCAGGTTTGGGGTTGATCCGGGGAATGGTCTCTCATAAAATGTTATTTTGTTCTTATTTAAGAACAATTAACTTTGCAGAGCACTTGAATGAAAGAGCAAGCAAGGTCAGTTTGCGGTTGGTGCTTTCTCCTCCATTAAATGACACATGGTGCCTATATTTTTAAATTATGCATAAGAGGGAGCAGACTCCTGACTTCATTCCAAAATATATCACAGACCAGGTGTTAAAGCACATTGCTATTAAGCTGAAAACATGAGCGGAACTCCGTGGTACATAAAAGTTGGAGACTTTCTACAGATGTGTAAAACACGGTATAATTTTTGTTTCTAATAGTACGCAGACAAAAGGAACCATCTTTCTGAGGCAGTCTGTTAGTGATAGCTCATGAAATAGCAAATAAAAGTAAAACAACTTCCCTAAGCATAGAGAGTGTGAAGCCTATAAAGTTAGCGTGAAGGATGTTGGAGGACATTTGAGGAAGCAGGAGATTGGGAAAGCACCTCTTCTCAGTTTATCTGCTGTCCATTGTGCTTACATCTATTAGGGTCTGTTTCCCAAAGGAGCTCTGTGAACTAGGTCATCAGAATCACCTAAAAACGTTTTGTGTTTTTAATACAGAACTCTGGGTCCCACCTGGGGAGATTCTGTTTTAATATACCAGGGTGGGTGTAGGGGCAAGAAATCTGTGTTTATATCAAATATCTAGCATGAACCTAATTCAGAGACAGTTTAAAAACAATATAGTCACATTGCTGTATACTTGGTTAATAATCTCTCTCTCTCTCTCTCAGCAGGGATATAGAAGGTCAGGACCTAAATGTCCCTTACTCTTGAGACTGTCACAGTACCTAACACAGAATAGGCACTTGGTGAATATCAACTGAGTAAATGAAGCTTTATGTAAGTACTATCATTTTTCTTTTATTCTCTCCAACCTTGGTTTTATGCCTCCTTAAATTTCTGGGTTAAGAAATAAACATCAGGGATGAGTCTAAGAGAATCGTAGGGAATGGCAGACCACGTACCATAAGGAGAAAGTAGACTACAGGTGTTAGTCCATAGGAAGAACTTGGCTGGCATGAACTCTTATTATTGTTTATCACTCTCACTTCATACAGGGGTGAGTCTCCCTAGTCTCTCAAGTGTATATATGGTAGTTCAAATTTGGGAATCATTTCTTGCCTCAACAGCTACGAGAGCAGACCCTCTGAGTGGCAGCACTGCCTTGCTTCTGAATATGTCCTTTCTTGTATTGATCTCATCACGGTAGCACCATGGGGAATGGAAAAGAAAGGGAGGTGTTGAGAGGTGTAGATAATCAGTTGGCATTAAAATTTCCTCATCAAGTTGACTGGCCTTTGTCTGGTACTGGTCTCAGAACTCCACAAAGTTGGTAAATAATTTTTGCTGCATTGTATTTCAAAAAGTCTGTCTCTTTAGAGTGTAGTGAGCTTCTCTTTAGAACTGTGTGTGTGCGTGTGTGTGTGTGTGTGCCCGTGCGTACATGCACACATGCACGTATATGAGTGTATATAAGTATAGATACACAGAAAAATACAATGAAATCCTTAAAATGTAGGTCCTGAATTTTGTATGTCATTCACAACGCTTGTTGCTGATGGTGTCTTTCACACCAGAAGCCTTGGCTTCACCCTGTGACCACTGGGACTGAAGAAAGTGAAGGACCCACTCCCCTTTCTTTACTTGGCTAGAGCTCCACATGGCATTGCCTGATTTGGACAGCACCTGATTGTCAGCCCTCTGTGTTCCACCTCTCAGATGTTTTAGAGGCTTCTTACAATGAAACATTACTCAAGTTCAAGTGCATTCATTTGGATTCTTATATTCTTAATTCATATTTGTGGCCTCCTTGCCTTATGATTTCATTCCAAGATAGAACACTATGTCTTCTTCAAGCCAATGACTTCAAAATTTTCTTTGTATTTTTCTCAATCTCCAGGGGTAAAAAGCCTTTTTGGAAAGCAGATATGAGCAGGATAGTGTTTGAGTTCCTGTTGATTGTGGTAAGTGACAATTAGCCCTTCATTACCCAATAAACCAAAACCTATAGGTTTTAAGTCATTTAAGAACATATAGCTTCAAATTTTTAATTTCCCCATGAGCTCATCTTCAGTTCAGGTTCGATATATGCCCAGAGATTAGGGGGTAACCTGGGCCAATAAGAATATAGATTCTGCAGACCAGGAATTGTGCTGGGTAGAAACGTCTATATAGAGTCAGCTTTGCCCTTACCTTACTGTAACCTCATCTCTATAAAAGGCTTCTAGAGAATAAAATATATACTTCTCATACATTACTTTATGCTATTGCCCTATCTTGCAATTTTAGAGACTGTTGTTTTTCAACATGGCCCTTCCTCATTGTAACCCCTCTAAATAATTTTTCTCAAATTATCCACATCACCCTTCCACTGCTATTTCAGTGCCTGGCACATAGGCAGTGCTTAATAATTATTAAATGAATAAACAAAAGATGAGAAATGAATCCTTCAGTCCTCAAATACTTATTAAGTACTTATGTCCAAAAAGATCTCTGCTTCAGTGGAATGTAGAGCCTCGATATAATGTGGGTAAAGTGGTAGAAAGATACATAAGCAAGTAAACAAGATAAATTCATAAAGTTATAAATGACAGGAAGGAAATAAATTTTGGTGCTGTTACAGAGAGTAACTGGAGAGATAGGGAGCTATTTTATAAATGATGGTCAAAGAAGCCCTGTCTTAACCCTATGATGATCTAGGAAAGAATATTCCAAGCAAAGGGTCAGAAATTAGGAAGACTTCCAAAGATAATTGAGCCTAATGTGTGTGTATGAAAGTGGAAAGACACAGTCTGTAGCCTCCTTGAGCCCTGGGCTATTTTGAGCTTCTCCCAATTTGAATATTTTTTATGTGGTGGTGCAGGCAGATCTTGCCTTGCTGCTTGGCTGCCTTGATTTCTGATCCATCCTTACAAAACATTCTGAAAAACAGTTTTCAGATGAAGAACAGTCTGATGTTCTAGGTCCCTTGCAGTGGGGAGAAAACATAGCAAATGACATTTCTGATGGCAGTTCAGGGTGGACAGCCACTGTGTAAGACATTTTAATGGCACTTGTTCTTTCTTGCTTCTAAGTACAAGTCTGAAAATTATCATTCTGGGCTTGCTATTGCTAAAGTCAAATATAAATGATAAGATGTTTTTTCATTACTGTGTTCATTCATTCATTCATTCATTCACACAAACCTTTATCAGGAATTTATTTAGTGTCTTAAGCATAATTCTTGACATGTGGAATACAGAGAAAAGTAGAATGTAGCCTTTGCCTGGCAAGAGGTGCTCAGACAAGTCCAGGAATAGACAGGTAGGTCCAAATCACAGTAATGTGATATGTGCTCTGAGAGATTCGCAGAGGTTGATGTAGGAGCATGGAATCCTAAGTGCTTCATTCATCCTAAGAAGGTAAGGCAGCTTCCTGAAGGAGGTGATGCTTGGCTTGACTCTTGAAGGCTGAACAGAAGTTTATTAAGTGGACAAAGATGTGGAAAAGGACATGTATTCTATAGAAAGAGAATGATGTTCAGGCGTGCAGGAGTAGACGAACATAGTGTGTGTGTTCAGGGAAAAGTAAGTCTGTCAACAAGAAGTAAGAAAACTTATTCAGTGAGTTAGGGGAAGGACATTGCCTCAAATGGCAGTTTTCTGTAGCCATCAGTTTTTCACCAATTGGCTCTAAAAGTTTTTGTTTCCAAGACAGTTAATTGATTAATGCTCCGGCCTCGTCTGGGTGTGGCACAGAGCCTCTTTTTTGGGGGCATCTCATTGATAATCTTAGCTCTTCTCTGCTCCTCCAGGAGACAGAGAGGTATCTGCAATGTGACAAAGAACATGGAAAGTGCTTAACAACCATCATCTCATATTCTGACCATGTAAGGTAGTTATCATTCTTAAAACAGAGATGAGAAAATCGAGGCTCAAAGGTTAAACCATCTTGCCGAAGGTCACACAGTTGGAAAATGGCATGGTTATGATTCAACCCCAAACCTGGTGCTTGTCCTATTATGCTGGAGCAGAGCTGGTTGTAAATCAAGCTGGCACTCTCAACGGCCTATGATTTTGGCTGGTGTGAAGATGTGGAAGGGAGGTTTGTATTAAGATGCTCTGTGATTTTGGCACAGGAGCTGTGGAAGCATATGGGCCCCTGGAGAGGTTAGCAATATGAGCAAAAAATAGCAGGATGAGATTCAACTGGAAAATGCTAACAAATACATCTGGAGACAAACAAGCGGAAACACACATGGTTAATGGGAAGCAGGGCAGAAGGGACCATGAGGGTTTGGAGAAAGTGGACACTTCATCATAAAGACATTGCCAAGAAGAGATGGGAGCAGACATGCAGGAACCACTTGGACTGTGGACCAAAAAGCCTCATCTAACCAAGGCAAAAGAAGAAAAGGCCTCTGTGTGGCTGAAGTTTTGGATCTGCAATACCATTTTTATTTTGGGTCTCTGTATTTTAAACAGAGGTCAACTATTGTTCAAGAATTCAGAGAGAATCACACACATAATTTAATACCAGAGGAAATGGCTGCAAGAGGAACATTCGTACAAGAAAATGAGCTCTTACAGTTCTGCAACTCTGAAAAAGACAACTGTAAAAATGACAATAGGCAAATATGGAGGTGTGGGCAGTTACCACGGCCCATATCAGTACTACATAGGACTCGGGGTACCCTCAGTTATTTGATCTCCTGCCAAAGATAACTGGGGAAACTGTCTCCTCAAATCTCAAAGCTCCATGCTTGAAACCCACTACTGACACTGTGGAAGCTGATTTCATTCAGGGCCTCAGGGGGAGCCTGTTGCATTTCCTACAACCTCTTAGTTTGATTTAATGAGCACTCGCAAAGGATGCCTGTAGATGTCTTGCAGCATCTTTTCTAGATATAATACAGCAGGCCTCAATTCCTGAGCTAGACCCATGGAGCAGGGAAATTGTACCATTTCCCGGTTTTCATTCTACTTTCTTCTCCTTCTGTCATGGAACACTGGGTGCATTGGAAATGACCTGAGTGTGACGTCTTAGTAATTCCTCAATGAAATGTTGTTTTCCAATAACCATCTATCTTGGAAACTGTCTCTCCCATTATCTTTATCCTAACTGCTCGAGACAGATGGTACTTTATGCCTTAAATGTATGTCCAAATCATTTCGACCGCCACTGCCCTGTGATTTGGGACTCTAGACCAGAGAAGGAAAAGTACCTTCATGTTATAAAGTATGAAAAAATGTTTTCGATTTGGTAGGGAGCAGAGGTTCTAATGATTTGGGTGTATTGTGGTATTTCTAATTTAAAAAATGGTCATGCTCTGTGTAAATTCCCTGAGGAAAGCCTGTATGTATTGTGTTAAAATATGATTCCCAAATAGAATGCTGGCATATGCTGATGCACCCTGAAAGTGACATGAAAGGCATGAAATCACCACCCTACTGTAAGCATCAGTGTCATCTCGTTCATTTGAGATTCTAATAGGCCGTGCTTCTTAAACATTTGCTGAATGCCTGGATAGGTGGCCTCTGTGGTAACCCGCAGTCATTGCTTTGCTCGTTTGGTGCAGTGAAAGTCCCAAGTTTGGACTTTCAGTCCAAGTCTGACGAACTGCGTGCAAAATCCTTGCCTTTACCACCTAAAAAATGAGTGATTTCAGAATAGTAACTTCAATTTTACATCCTTGGGATTTCCTTATTGTTTTTTGTTGTCGTTTGTTTGGTTTGGTTTTTTGAAAAAGACAATTTTATCTAATCCCTGGGGCTCTGATGAGGATAAAATAAAAAAAATAATAATAATAACATATGTCTGATGACTAGCATAATTCTTAGAATATAGAAGTTTAGCAAAAATATTTCCTTCGCCCCTTTTGCTCCCGCTTTGGGACCACACTCATGACATTTTTCTGGCCAACATCTCATTTGCGCACTTTCCACCCAAGGCCCCGAGCCTCAAGGGAACTTTCTTGACAATGATTTCCCGGAAGCGCCTCTCCTCTGCCCCACGTCTTTCAGCGCTGGGGATCTGCACAACCCATTAGGACACCATGCACCGAGCTTATCACATCATGCCATTTATCTAATTGGCATTTCACAGATTGTGTGTATCAGTTATGTGTCCCCCAGTTGAAAACGTGAGAACTGGGGTGCAACAGATTTCATCCCAGTACAATGCCAACTGCATGGGAGATAAATTTAGACAAGTGTTCACTGAACACAATATGTCACCCTTCATCCTTTTGAACTAGGAATTCTTCATTTATAAAAAAGGACATAATACATATTCTACCTACTTTTTAGGTTGCTCATAAGGATCAAATGAGATAATGGATGTAAAAAAAGTTATAATTATTAAAGCTTTTATAAACGTATGTACTTCTCGTATGATTATTTTATCCTATTTATTCTTTAACTACAATCTCAAGTATGAAAAGATGGTTTTAGACTTGGTTTTGAAGCATCAAGCCCAAAAAGTTTAGGTGGGTGAGCAACCTCAGATCTAGTCCCAATGTCTATCTCTTTCTATCTAAGCATCTCCTTCCTACTGTCTGTGCTTATAGCAACCATGTTATTTGAATTAAAAAGCAGGTATGGGATATTTTTTTTAGAGATTGTGCCAGCAGATTAGGGAGATATATATTGCATGCTCCATCCTTCTCTGCAGCACCCAATGCATATCTCCACTAATGGACATATATTTTATTGAAAAGATTCGTGAAGGCCTCTCAGCTGTGGCCCTGATGTAACATTTATGAAAACACACACACAAACATTACCAAGTTGAAACAGTACTCGAAAATTGAAATTTCTCAAGGCTCTGCCAAAGCCCTGGGGAAACTTCCAGTAACCAAAGCCCAGATAATGTATCGAGGAAATAAAGATGCCTAGATGAAAGGGGAAGATGTGAAGGTCTGGTAAACTGATGGACTTTCCGAAGAGCTGTTTTTTGATTTCTGCTTTATGGCAAGAAAATAACGTTAGTATATATCTAACTATTCAAAATTGACACCTCTCTGTACCCTCGGTTGTTCAAACAGGAGAAGGAAGATACAATTTTAAAGAAAGCCCGGGCATGGGGGTAAGGAGACCTGCATTTTCATGCCAACTCTGCTGCTGGGTAGTGGTGGGGGTTTGATAAAGTTACTTAATGTCTAAAATTCATTTTTGTCCTCTAAAATGTGGATAATATTCACGACTCTTATGTAGCTCCTATGCGAATGCATGTAGAGTCCCTATCATGGTGATTAGAACAAGGTGAAGTTCAGTTTATATTAGTTGTATTATTTATATTTTTTTATGTGCTAAAGATTGTTTGTTGGTACTCAGCCTCTTCCAAAAAAGTACACACGTGTGTGCGCACACACACAGATATACCGCATCACACAAATATACACTTCTAAGCTTCACAAGATCTTAGAAAGGCTGGAACATGTCTTGCTCATATTCATGGGCTCTGACTTAGAGTACATCAATAAAAATCGCCTACATAAAATTAGGAAGACAGGAGAGGAAGAGAAGCTATGATTCTCATCTTCCAGTGGCAGGTAGATGCGAGGGAAGAAGACAGTAGCCGGGATCACAGAATTCTCTGGCTCTGCTCATCTGAGTCACCCACTCTGGAGCTGTGGTCTTTGAGATCATGTGTGGAAATCTCTGTTAATGCCTGCACTTCTCAGTCCCGCAAAACCAGTTGCTTGACTGACCTTGGCTCTTGGCTCCCCTAACTTTATCCGAAGTCTCATAAGTAGCTCATTTCCTATATTAAAGCCTTCCTGCTTGAAATACCTAGAGTGATTTCCGTACTCCTGACCACATATTACATAATGCATATTGTTCTCTCTATAATCACAATTATTTGATACAGCAGAGTCCACTAGGTAATCAATAGGCAGGTAGTGACAATGCACCTGTGGCCTGTGCACTTGAGCCCGTCTCCATCTCAATCTCTGAGTGGCAAAAGCTCACGCCAAACAGAGGATCATTTCTCCCCAGACCTTGTAAAGACCTCTCTTCATTAAGAGAGGATAAATGAGAAACGACAGCCACATAACAATAGTGATAAGTGTGGCCCGAAAGAGGTACAACTTTGCAATCAAGATGCAGACAAAAAGTATAATTTTTCTGAATTTTATAAAATGTTCTCCAACAAACAGCTGTTACCTATGCAAATAAAAGATAACATATTTAAAAATAAAATAATACCTCAGAAAAAATAAAAGTAAAAAAAAAAATGTAGCTAGTTAAGTTTATACTTCTCAAACGCTCAGAGAAATTGGAAGAAGAGAAAAAAAATCATGCTTAACTGATATCCGTATCCCAAGGATCTGACATAGATCCTGGCACACATGTATTTGTGGGACTGAATAGAATTAAATCAGGATTAGCTGGAAGCTTCAGGAGGCAGGAAGATCAGTGTGATCTGGTTAGTTCCACACCAGCTCTAGAGCCAGTCTGATCTCTCCCACACCTTCTCTCGCATTCCCCTGCCCACCTTCCCAGATCAAGCCTTTTCTCAGTGAGCGAGCTGCACCAGCCCCAGGCTTCCTCATCAGGCCTGCCCTGTGGATCTGCCTTTCCTGTTCCACATCTGAGCAAGCAGGTTTTAATAAACAACCTTTTCCATATTGGCACACGTAAGTTCTCATTCAGTACTTTAGACATTCTTCATTAGCTAAAATAAAAAAGAAAATAAAAAATAAAAATTTTCAGAAAGCTTCATTATGTAAAAGAGGTGCTTTAATTTCACTAGAAGGTTACAATAACATTTCTTTCCCATTATAACTGACAAAACAACTAAAATTTGTGAGGTGTGTTACAGTGTTTCTGATGAGATAAATCTTTATTCTGAGACATAATTAACTTCTTTGAGAAGGCATACTAAGTCAAAAATCAAGGACATTTATTTTAAAATGTCCGAAAGTCTGAGATTCTTTCTTGTAAATTCAAGTACTGATTGTTACTTTCTGATTAAAATATTTTAATTCTTTCTCCTCCCATCCATAAATTTTTGGTTTAAATGGTTCTTAGATCTATCTTTAAGAAGCTATAGATTCCTTGAAACTGAGCTTCTGGTTATGAGAGCCCAAAGGATTAAGCCTTCATTGGTTCTCCATATTTATATCTCTGGGAAATGGGTGAGGTAATCAGGTTGTTAGCAAGGTACTATCTAGCAAGGTGACTCACCGGTGCCCTGACCCAAGGCTATTTATTAAGCTTCCTGTGTACCTGAGAACGCCTTCATCTGCTTCTCTGAGTATTTATTTTTGTGACACAGAAGCCCAGACACCATTCTTTGGCTCTCATTTCTAATGCACATCTCTACATTTGGAAGGTCCATTTTCCATAGAGGGTGACAGGGCAGCCACTGCCACAAGACTGGTTTCTACAATTTAAGAAAAAAGCATTGTCTTGCAGCTGAGTAAAAGAAGAAAAGAAGAACCATGACATAGAAGAAGAACCATGACAATAACGGTTTCAAGATGATGGATCATCCAATAATTATGACAGCCAAAGCTACTAATGACCCCCCGCCCCCCGCCGACAAGCCTATGGATAGACTATTAGTTTTATATAACTGCACTGAATTCTGCACAAAATACAGTTATCATAGTGAAGCAGAAGGTTAATGTAGCATTCTTCTGTCTCAGTGACAAAAGGATTGAAGCCATCAGTCAAGGGAGAAAGAAATGTGGGATATATAATAGATGCAGCTCAACTTCAGCTCTAGGTGTCAGGATTGCTAAAACAAGTCTTTTCACACAGATGCAAGTCCACTGTAAACATAAGCATTAATACTCTGGATTCAGGCGAAAGCTGAAATTTTACACTTTTAATGTTATCATAATCCATCACTGCTTGCTGCAAGACCCTCCAGCTATTTTGTATATGCAGTATAACAATTACAACTAATAATTTTGATATTCACAGCTTTAGAATCCTTTACAATTTCTTAAGATAAGAAGTAGTCCAATACTAAACAGGCAGATATAAATTAAATTTGCATCTTTCAGGAAGGGATGCTTATGTTTTTCTTGTCTTACATTGTCCTAGGGGCTTTATAAGTCAAGCATTAGGGGACAGTGACATCCTTGGCTCAAGAGATTAAAAGCCCATGCAATATGTTTTCTGGATAAAGGACCCCTCATCATCTCAGTTCGCTCCACTTGAATTTACAATTCTCTAGAAGAAATTTGGGAAATTTTCTATTTTTTCCAATTTAGCCTGATAGACATCTCTGCTGGACTCTCCATACATTCAGCATGCACTGAGCCCTAATCAGTCTATAACTATAGCCTAGAACCTGAAAGGATACTAAGCTTAGCCCTTCCATTGTGACCCCCCAAAGCCTGGTCCACGACCTGGATCCATCTGGGAATTCTGTGAGCTCTGAATTCTTGCCCCGTCACTAAGACGAGTCTGATGAGTCCTGATGCCCTTGTGGGAACCGATTCTATTTTTCCTGTGGATTTTAGCAGAGGGGAGATGAGCAAAGAAACCTGGCAAACGCTAGGACAGATTGAAATAGCTTTGTGCACACCAGAGTGTGTTGCCACTGCTTCTGTATTGTAATAAAAATGACAATACATTTTACATTGTAATGTACCATCTACCGGAAGGTATTTGCTGTTGGTAAAAGCTGCATAGATCATTCAACTTCAAACTGTTTATATTACTTCAAATTGACAATTTCATTTTCTTCAGGCATCAAAAAAAAAAAAAATCCTCAACCTCTCAATAAAAATGCAATTTTTACTTACAGTTCTATTCATATCACCTCTGGAAATATAGCCAAATCTGATACTAGTCACTGGACCTATCACATCCTATATTTGAAGTTATTGTTGTTGAATTCTGTGGCTCCCTCTCCTCTTATTATAAGGCATAAGCTAACTGAAATGTGCTGTCTTCTTGTTTGACATTAGTCACCAGATTGGCTGAAGTAGTTCTTAAGAAGTAAAAGATTATCATAAAATCTCCTAAATAGCAATACTTTGGTCTTTGGTGTCTGAAAGTAAACCGTAAGGTAAAGGGAGAAAGAAGTGAGGATTTCAAATATTTAAAGCCACATTTCATTTTAAGGCCACATTAGATCCCTGGTGCTGTGCTAAAAGGTACAAGAGGTGGTGGGCTCAGGACTCAGTGGCCACAGATGTTTACTGGAAGCAATGATACTATCTTGGGTGTTACTAGGTGTTACCAGGACATCCCAGGGCATCACTCAGAGGAGTAGTCAGGACAGGAAGGAGGCTGTGTGAGTGAAAGTGTTCACTAGATGGCAGCATGAAGGACCAGGGAGGAGTGTAATTAAAGAGATAGACGTTCCTTGAAAAGTCACCGAAAACCACAAAATGGGTGAAAATATTCACAGTACTGTGTATGTGACAAAGAACTTGAATCTAAAAATATATAAGTCACTCTGACAACTCAGTAAGACAACCTGTTTTCATCTGAATTAGAGTAAGACCAGACGAGACACTTTAACAACAACAAAAAGATAACATTAATGGCCAATAAACACATGAAAACCATCTCAACAGCATTAGACATCAGGGAAATGCTAATTAAAACTCTAATGAGTTATCACTTCACACCCAATTGGAATGACTAAAATTGAAAAAGATTTCTAATACTAAGTGTTGGCAAAGATGTGGAATCTGCCACTGGGACCTTCATGCATTGCTTGTGGGAATGTAAAATGGCACAATTATGTTGAAAAACAGCAAGCAATCTCTTGTAAATTTTACAATACACGTACCACGTGACTTAACAATTTCACCCCTAGGTATTTTCTCAAGACAAGTGAAATCACATATTCACAAAAAGATGTCTATGTGACTGTCCCTGGATGCCTTACTCATATTGGCCCCAAACCGGAAAACCCAAATGTCCTTTGTTAGGAAAATGGATAAACAAATTGAGGTATGTTTGTACAGTGGGAAACTGCTCAGAAGTAAAAATGAGAAACAAAACATCATTCTCGAATCTCACAGACATTGTACTGAGTCAAATAAATCAGGTAGAAAATGTATATACTCCCTGATTCTGGCTTAAGTGAAGTTTACACTAGGTAAAATCATTTTAAGGCATTAAGCATCAGATGACTGATGGCTCGAGATGGGGATTGACTACAAGGTGGCATGAAGGAATTTTTTGGTAGTAATGGAAATGTTATATATTTTGATTAGGACAGAGGTTTGAATGGTTGTATAAATTTGCCAAAAATCATTGAACTGTACACCTGAAATATGTGTATTTACTGTATGTAAATTATATCTCAAAGGTATTTTTAAACAAATAAAAAGTACTACCAGATAATGTATTTCATAGATCGCTGTAAACAAGGAGAGTAAATATTTAGAGTTAAAGACGCAAGAAAGCAGATATAGTAGAACAGATAGAGAAAGAAATCCCAAGTTATGGGTTGGTGCGTGTGGTTGACTGGTCTGTGCCCTCTGAAATACCCCTATGGATGGAGAGATAGGGACAGATAGGTGCAGTATCCTCTCATGTACAACTAGTATCTTAGAATTTTCTAAACTGGACAAAGTTCAAACCCTGGCTTGACTCTTCTTAGCTATTGATCATAAGACAACTATTTTAAATTCACAGATCCTCAATTTTCTCAGTTGTGAAATGAGAATGCTAATAGTTCTTAGGGCTAATATGAGGATTATGCTAAGAGAACATATGTAAATTACTTATGTTCTCAATACTCTGAAGTAATTCTTTTATCCTCATTCTCAATCTACTGATGGGGCAGATAATAGCCCCGATTGAGAGGGTCAGGAGCCCTGTGGACACTGTCGATATACTCAAGAAGCACTGACTAAATGACTGTGAGATAGCCTCAGACTCCTGACCACACTCTTGTTTTCTCTGCTCTGTCCTACGATTATGAGACAAGCTGATATACAGACATAATGACATTAGAACATAGAAAAAGAATATTGCCAGGAAAAATGCCAACACATCATAAGACAATTAATACTAAATTTTATTTAACTGAAAATAATAACACTAGAGGGAAACATAATCAGACCAGGCATTCTGAAAATAACCACATATTCATCTGTCAGGTACCAATAGCAGAGGAATTCTCAGAAGATATTGGGCAACATTTTAGATGCCTTGCTTGCTGTCTTTGGGGTTCTGGTTCCTCAGTGTACTTCATGGTACGTGAGTCACATGCCCAAGACTGCAAAACAGCTGTGTTAATCTCCTTTTAAGCACCTCTGAGAGATAGAGCAGAAGTTTTGTTTTCTTTCCTCTGAGCATTATTGTCACTGTTTACCTCATGTCAGTTTAGTCATCCTGAAGTAAACAAATAAGTCATATCTCCCCTTTATTTATTCAACCATGACTAAAACAATAAACCACACATGCAATTTCCAAGTACGGGTTCAACTAAGGTCAATATTTTTCAGAACATGGCTTCAAGAAAAAAAAGCATGTAAACTATGACAAATTAAAATGTACATAAATGTTTCTGAGATTCACAGCCTCAATGACTCAGCCAAACCATGGTGATGGTGGCTCACAAAAACACAGCAACGGGAGCACTCCTGTCTCTGGATCACACAGCTACCTCGGGCTTGTCGCTGGGACCAAGAAGAGGCTGGGTGAATGAAGACTCTTTAAATGGGGTTTTTCTGCAAGGAAATCCCTGAATGTCATCCAAGAAACTCAGACCAGCCTCTCCTGGGGGGCTCGTGAGCAGTCTGCCCCAGGAATGGCTCAATGACCCTGGTGGAGATATGATAGAGTCAGAGATGGCAGAGCTAAAAACATAATGCATTAAGTAGCATTTAGTGGTTTATCATCTTATTATAAAAGTAACAGAAATGAATTATAGCAAATTTTAATATGAAAAAAGATAAAATAACAACCTAGCAGAAACATATCACTCAACATTAAGCATGAATATTGTCATTTACGTTTTTCCGCAGATACACACGTGTGCTTGTTCGTGTAGAATATTCTCTTAAAGTTGAATTGTGCTATAAATATTTCTACACTGCCTATTTTTACTCCTCATAGACAGTAGAAGCTCTTCCATCTACCACATTCAGAGTCAGTAACTGGCCAATTAATCAAAAAAGTCTCACTTATTCTGCAACTAAAATGGATCAGGTATTATACTAGGTGTTGAGGATTCAGGTTGACAACAGGATGACATAGTCCTTAATCTCAATGAATTTAAAATCAAGTAACTGCTCATAATAGAAGATTTGGAATTAAAAAAAAAAAAAAAAACAGGACAGAAAATCATCCATAATTCTCCATACGGAAACAAGCACTGCAAAAGTTTTGGTGAACTTCTTTCTGATCTTTTTACTATGCATCAAGTATTATTTTAACTGTGGATCTGATGTGGACATGCTTATATTATATATACAATTTGGTAAAAAAAAAAAAAAAGAGTCTGTAAAGCAGATAATCATTCAAAAACCACATTCATTGCTTAAACATATTTTCAATTTAATATTCTAAATATGCACTGATTAGCTATGTTTATGGTAGAGGGCCAAGGTCTCATCTTTGTCCTCTGATTAGAGTTTCATGAAGCTTTCTTACACAAGCCATATTTATGATAAATGAACCAAACCTCCATTTTTAACGCATCTTTAAGTGAAAGTGAGAATGCAAATTCCCTGGACAGGCAATCTGAGCCTGTAATTCTAGAATTTTACGAAGTGTCCCCATCTTTTACAGTCATCTAACCATACCTAATCCCATGACAATTTTTTAGCACCTCACCTTCCCAGAAAAACCATCTGAAACAATTTTTTCTTTGCACTTACGGCTCATTGATTTACATAATATTTAATTGAGTTATGCAATTACGCTGGCAAGGGAAACTGACGTAAACATACTTACTGACTCCTGATAAGCTAACTATCAGTGGTGGGAGCAGATAGGCACAGAAACAAGGGTGAGGAGCCTGCATGCCACGCGATAAGAGTGCCTGGACCCTGTTCAGTATGTTTACAGACAGAGTGCTCTACTAAATTATTCTGATGAATTGGTTACATGGAAATTGGTTAGGCATCTTCTTTAATTATAAACTTTACCATATTGCAACAATACAAATTTTTCCCTGGTATTTGAACTAAACAGAAACGTTATATTGGTGTTGGAAGAGATGGGCAATTCTACACTTAGGCTTATCATATCTGGTGATATTGACACCTGATAGCATCAACCCATGAACTCCATCTTTCAGAATGAAGAATAGGTTTTAGTTAAAGATAGCAGTGAAGCTTAACTCACGTGCATGAATTCATCATTTTGGCAACAGAAGATCAATACACCTTCTGTTTCTATCACATTTGAATATTACACAGTCAACTTACATTGATGGCTTTTTCATAGTAATTCAGCAGGGAATGTTGATATCACTTTAGATTATGAGAATCTCATAGATTTGCCATTTCTGTAAAGTAGCCTGATATTATTTCCACTTTTTACTGCCAACATATCTTCTCACAAGAGTCAGCAGTATTCTAAGTAACGTGCCTGGACAAAGTTGCTAACAAGGAATTAGCAATGCATTCATTATTAAGGCAGTTAATGCATCTAATGATCCTTAATCACATAATGAAATGTTTGCTATGAATGTTTTATTCCACCACCTTCTCACACATTATTTATTGTTAATTAGTTACTAAGGGGTGATGAGCATTATCTTTTGATAAAAAGAAATTGCAAGAAGACTAGAATATTGCATGATTTGCAGTTCTTTGATTTAATATATTGTTTAATTCCATGTATCTAGAGCCTTAGCTATAAGATTCTTTTTCTCAATACGGGTTATTTTATCTAAGATATAAATGCCATGTGTTTACATATGGTTCAGCTCTTGCATGTATCCATTTTCCATTTAAAACAGAAATGCTCTCAGGCACCTTAGCCTGAGGCTATGCTTCTGTTAAACATTCAAGAAGTCAAGCTCTGTGACAGGGCTTCTTTGAAAGAATGCAGAAACTAATTAGCTAGCATCCTTTAAAATGTGTCAGTGTGTAGTTATATACACACACACACACTTATAGTGTATTTTCCTATACTACTATATATAGTGTATGTTCCTGTAATAGCATATATGCATTGTGCATGCATATTATATACATATATGTATATATATGTAATAGCATATATGCATTGTGCATGCATATTATATACATATATTATATATATGTCTTTAGATAACTTTTAAAATAATCTCCTTTACTAGTTATCTTTTTTAATTGTTCTATCATTCATAGGAACAGAATCACCAGAACTCACAGGCATTCTAGATGCTTCTCTTCTTCATGTACCATATTGAATAAGAATTCGAGTCATTATAATTTTACCTTACAAATGTCTCTTATCTCTATTCCGCTTTTATTCTGGTGCTATCATTTCTGAAAACAGTACTTAGCAGTTTGTCCTCTCTCCTTAACAACTCAGATTTGTATCGACCCTATTTGATATATATATATATATTTTTTTTTCTGATTAAGCAGGAAGAATTAAAGTAGGCTCTGAATGGGGATGATGGTGAGAATAAAGGAGACACGTGAGTCATAAAACAGGAGGTCATGTTCCAAGTTTCATTCTTTGGGGAAAGCTGGTGCTATCTGGACAATGGAGCGCATGAAAGAGATAGAAAACCAGCTTTCATGGAAGTTCACCTATAATTTTTTTGGAAGTCATAGCTGAAGCAAGTCCTAGAATCAGAATCCCGTACTTATAGAGCTAAAATGGGCCTCACCAATCACTCAGTCTAACCCTGAAAATAATTATGCTTTGTTATGGGCTGAATTCCCATGTTCTCAAAATTGATATATTGCAGCCATAGCGCACAGGACCTCAGAATGCATATCTGTTTGGAGAGAGCGACTTTAAATAAGTGACCAAATAAAAATGAAGCCATTAGGTTAGGCCCTACTCCAATATGTCTAGTGTCAATACAGGAAAAAAATGTTGTACACACAAATACCAGGGGTGCATGTATACAAAGGAAAGGCCATGTGAGACACAGGGAGAAGGTGACCATCTGAAAGCCAAGGAGAGAGGCCTCATATGCAACCAAAGCTGCCAACTCCCTGAACTCAGACTTTTAGCCTCCAGAACTGTGGGAAAATAAATGTGTGCTTTTGAAGCCACCTAGTCTGTGGTACTTTGTGGGGGCAGCCTTAGCAAACTAATATGCTTTTACTGATTCCTGGAAGAAATGCTATTCCTTCCCGTATCTCAGCACACTTTTCTTTTTTTTTAGGCAAAATTATATAGGAAAGAATAATTTTTCACACTGGAAAGCATTTAGGGCTGTATAAATCTCACAGGAAAGCACAAAAACAAAAGATTTTCAGCAATTAAACTTTAAAAGTCCTCTCAAGACCTCTCAAATGTTATGTGAATATTTCTACAAAGCCAAGTGCTAACAAACATATCCACTGAAGCAAAACCACCAGAAAAACACCTTCTCATTCCTTTGTGATTCTAACTGTTTACTAGATAACCTCTTATCTCAAGCAAATTCCCATTGTGTTATCTGAGAAGGGTTAAGTTGAAGTCATCACGTATCCTACTGAAGGTATAATTGTAAATGTGAAAAAAAAGTTCAGTGGTTCAAAATGACTTAGACGATCAACATATTTAATAGAAAATTTATTAAGACGTCCTCAGACACAAAACATTCTTTTAAGAATCTGATCTCAAATCTGAATTACTGCTAGACTGAATAACTGATTAAGAAATTGATTCTACTCTGACCTAGAGTCATCACCATAATTGTCCAAGGCCACCTCTCCTTTCTGGTGAGCAGAGGCTCAGTCAGAAACATGTCTTCTGTGATGCCTATTTCTGATCTGTGGCTCTGTGTACTGTATAACCCAAGGTTTCACCAGGGCCTTAGAGGGCTAACAAGCCTTCGACAGAATGAATTGAGCATCGATCTTCAAGGTTCATAGTAAAGGAATGAAAGCTAAGCTACTCATTCATGGCCTTTTCTGATAGTTCCTTTTTTAACTTTGGAATTAATTTTCTAGTCCAACTAATATTCAGAAGTTTTTAGACTGAAGGTCTTTGGACTCCTTATGGCTATAGATTTGTTTCGTTTGTTTGGAAGGTGTAATGTTTTATTTTAAAGGAAGATATGCATTTATATCTTAAATGCCTATATGTGGATCATGCATTCTCTTATTTGTCACAGTCCTCTGGTCCTCAGTACATCTTGCCCTCTTTGTAAAATACTTGAAGGGACTCTGAAGGCATTTGAATTTTTGTGGCCCTTGAGAGAGATTATGAGATTCCCCTATTTGTAGCCTTAATCATAGGACCCAAAGGAAAACATACTGTCTGTAAATATAAAATTTCCAGTAAGCAAAGTCATTCTAAGTTGATAATAAAATGTAAAAGGGTTGGTTAGGGCAAGTTCCTTGGGTGCTGAACCTCCCAGTCACCAAAAGCTAGGCAGTCTTCTAAAATTTGACTTATATTCTCTCAGTAACAAGCTGACTGCAGTGTGATTTCTCCCACAATCCCTTTCTAAAAAGGCAATATGTACTCCAAAAAGGGTAATTAGTTTATATATGAGATCAGGGATCTATTTCCCAAAGTAGGAATCTATATATCATCTTTTCCTAAAATAAGGTAGGAAAATACAGATTGGAATTGGGGAGGCCGGAAATAAGAATATCAGGAGACGGCAAACAGTGAACGAGAAGACAGAATTCACAGTCCTCGAGTGCAGAAGAGAATTATAGACAATCATTTCCTGCTATACTAGACTTGTTAATTCTTGTGTGGAAGGTGATCTTTGATTTCTGTAGATAAAGCAATCCTATAACTTGAATTCCTCTGTGCTATCTTAGGTCTAGGCATTTTTATTCCTTTTTTAAAAAAGAATATGTGTTGGTGAAAAAATAAATGTATACATAAATTAAATTAAATTTTTATGTCTGAGACTTTCTGTAGAAACAGATTATTATACCGCGAAATAATACTTGGTAAAATTAGATGGATGTATTCAGAAAATATGCCCAATGTGTTCTCATCTAGAAAACAGGCAAAAGCATCATGGCCTGCTTGGCCATGTAAGAGAACAACTTTGCATCATTCAGATTTAGCTGTTATTATCATTGCTACCTTAGCTTATGAAAAGCACACTGGGTAACATGCCAACGATTTATTAATAAGAGAACACAGTACTAACTAACCTTAAGGAAGCATTGGGTGGGCTTACAACCTGCTCTCACACATCTCTGTTTCTAGCATCTAGATGTCCATCTAGTTCTTTTTGCCTCCATTCTGGACTTGCCTGGAATTCTTATTCCCCCCTTTGCTCTATGTGGAGCAATTCGTCTCTGTCTAAATTCTGACCTGTGTTCCCTCTTTATCTCATGGGAACGAGTGAAACCAATGCCCTCTAAGTAGCAGCTGCTTTCTCCCGGGAAACATATTTCACGACCATCTTCTGCTATTTATGTCTCCCTCGTTGACTAGCACCTCCCTTTTCAAAATAGTTATCAAGGTATTTCTCCAAATTCTCACAATGCTCTTTCTAAATGAAACCAAGGTTAATACATTGTTCTCCATATGAATATTTTAAAATACAGACATCCTACATAAGAAGAACATGTGCAACTGGGAGCAAGATGCAGAGACCACCCCATAACTGGGCCGAGTGTTTATCCTCGGCATACCACATAGCACCTCCCACTCCAAATTTATTTCACGATGTACACATATAGCAAAACATCAAGATGTATGCCTTAAATATACACAATTTTCATTTGTCATATTTAGTTTTCTTTTTTTTTTAACTAAAAAAAAAAAAAAAAAAAAAAACCAGCTCAGAAAACACGGCCTGGCTTGGAATCAGAAGGCAGTGGGAATTTTTATGGACTAGACAAAGAAACAGAGTTAATATAGATATATAGAAATAAGAAAGAAACAAGGCACATTCTGAAAGCCACCGGTGATGGGAAGTGCAGAGTTAATGAGCCAGCTCTGCTTCACCACCCAGCATTCCAGAGGAGGGAGATGCCCCACTGCATGAAGCCCTCATTGGCACGAATTCTAGTCCTTGGCAGCAGAGAACCCCTGTTCTGCTCTTCTGCTTTCCAATTCCTCATATCCCAGCACTAAAGTATGTCTGTGAACCACACAAACCATAGCTTCAAAACAGCAGTGTCATATCCTCTCGCTTTACTCATAAAAGCAGAGAAAGCCCTGTCCCAGGGTAGGGGGCCCTTCAGCCTCAGGACTGACTCCTAAAGGCTGCCACAAACGTATCCCCACAACCTCTCACATAGCCACTGAGCCTGGATAGCAAGGGTGTTGTCATGGCAACCAGAAGACAGCCAAGAGCAGAATGGATGTTATCACCCCACAAGTGGTGCTTCAAGTCTTCATCTCATCACTCTTCCCATCTGACGAGCCGCGTCATTAAGAGGTTCTGGATAGTAATTAACCGCAGAGTGCTTCTTCACTACTCCAAGTTTGGTCACGCCAGAATCCCCATGAGGATGAATAAAGAGCAAATTTCAGCTACAGGGTCTAAAAATTCAGGTTGGGATGTGAGGGTCGATACTGGGGAGAGAGATCCAGGGAGAGAGAATCCTGGAGGTCATCTCACTCAACACCCTCAACACAGCCTTCCTTCCACATGCGCACGGAAATGAAAAAGCATGCGGTATCACATCCGATTGCCCTTTTCAAATTCCCAGAATGAAGCACTATGAATCAGCAATATTCCTTGGAGAAACCCTCCCAGACTGTGGTAGAATGCTGGCTAAGGTCTCAGGAAACCTATTTATTCCCTGGCTCAGCCAAAGCAGGATTGGCATAAGAAAACTGGGTTAGCTAAGTCCTCTGAGAACAAGTTATTTCACTAAGGAACCCATTTTGTATAATTTAATAAAATCTATATTTCAGTACATGTTTTTTCCTTTCCATCTTTTTCCCTCACTCTTCTCAAAAAAAAAAAAAGTCTCCTTATCTTTAGAGGACAAATGGAAAGATCTCTTTCCATAACTCAGCCAGAAAAACTTAAACATCCAGGGTGTTAAAATAGGCTTGGTGTGATGGCATCAGGGATGGAGGGCTTGGTAGGACAGGGGGGGTGCAGGGAGATGCCTACTGCCCTTCATCCTTTCAGGCAGAGAAAATAACGTATTAGGCATCTTAGAGAATGGCAAACCGCTGTAACTTCACATACACATACTCCTAAGTGGTAGGGACAGTAGAACACATACAATAGTGGTGAGATAAGGTCAGCAGGGTAGGCAGAGTCTGATCACGATCAGTTTATCTAGCTAAATACAGAGCTTAGATTTTGTTGTGAAATTGATGAAATTAGCTTTAGCGAGACCATACCAGCAAGGCAAGACTCACACATCACAGAAGGTGTGGTATTCATCAAACCCTAAAGGAAGAGGAAGAACATGAGGGTTTGCAAGAATTGGGACACACACATCTCTGAGTATGGTTCCTTCTACAGTGTTGTCTGCAAAAGTAAAATTTTCCCCTTGCAAGTGGGAATAGAGTCATTTCTTCACAGTGAAATCTCAAGTTTTCGAGTGCACTCCAGGGAGAGGAGTGAACTAGATGCACTGAGGTTAAAGGCACAAGATGGAACCCGTCGGGGCAGAGGAGTCACAAGTGAAGGAGAAAGTCTGCTCAGTTTCCGTCTTCTTTGCCCCAAATCAAAGTAACAGAATCTGATCCAAAGTTCTGGGCTACAGATGGTGGAACAGCACAGCATATGCTCTGCAAGTACCTCCAAGAGCCGCCTATATCCTGGCTCTTAAATACTTCACAACAGAGAAAATGTGCTGATAATTTATACATTCAATATGTGTTCATGTGTGTACATGCCCAACACACACACACACACACACACACACATGGCCAGTGCTCAGCAAACTCTGCACCAGTGAACTCGGCTCACGAGCCTCCTTTCTCTTCCTACGCTTCCTCTACTCCTGTTCCTAGTGATCGTCATGCTCTCCCGTTTCTCTGATCTTTAGACCTGTTTGGGGGAAGGATTTTAAGGTCAGTTTTTTTACCCCTCCATAAGACCTCCAGCCTCCTACGAAGCCCAACTCTTAACTCTTGCTATGTGGAAACAAAACCGTTTCTTCTTCTTAGAAGAATTTAATGCATAAGAAAACATGGAGGGGAAGGTCATTTATTGATCTCATAGTGTTTAGTCCAATACCTAGTTTCTGTATACCTATAGCCAGGTATACACACGTATAGGTACCCTGGTGTGTGCGCAACCCATAAATACCAGGATCTGTTCAATAAACAGCAAAATGTTTCCTTGCATTTACCTTGTATTTTAGTCTTTAGGCTCCAGAGGCTCTGACAAGTGGGATGAGAGCCATCATATTACTACAGCAAAGCAAATAAAGAAAGTAACACTGAGAGTACTCTGGGTGACAACTGACCACCTTCCAACTCTAGACTTCCAGTCCTGATTACAAGTCCCAGCACCAGTGTTGTTCAATGAACTTGAAAATTCATTCATTCTATAATTATTTTCAGGAGGAGTTCATACCATCTCTCCATTATCCATGTGACTCTGAACAGGCTACCTCTTTTCACTATGACCTTTCCTTAAAAACATCCCTAAGAACCCCATCTGCTCCATAATTACATTTATTGTGGTTAAGTAGAAGAGGCAGCAATTACACAAACCTCTGGCTGTGTCAGTCCTTTGTTAGAAAATTCTTGCCAGCACAACTGTGCTCATGAAACCGCCAATTCCTCCTCACACACTGACACACATACGCACTCAACACACAGATACACAGACTCACACATTCACATCCCCCCACGACATTCAGAGCTATGCCCATTCCCACATGGGTGCATTTGCGCACATAAATGCACAACCTGTATGCAAACAGAGTCCCCACATATATTTATGCATGTGTTTTATAAATAGCTAAACCTACTAATTCACAAGCCTCTGTGGCTGGCAGATTACTGGAGTGTGCAGATTAGAACTAAAACAAATGATTGCAAAGTCAAGAATAGCCCATTGCCAAACACATTCTGTTCTTTTGCTTAGCGTTGTAGTTTTGCCTTAATTTATGCTAATCCTGACTCACGCTGCAAGTTAAGGTACTGTGGTTCATAAATGGAGTGCAATCTACAACTCCATTTTGGCTGAGAAGAAAGAAAAGACCGCCAGGTTTCTTAATGACGCTTTAAAAAACAAAAAATTACAGTTTTGCCACATATTAATGTGAGAATAGTTGGGATGCTTCACCGTACAGATATATCTATATACCGTGTATGTGAACAAATACATAAACTCGTAATGAAGCTCCAGTTCTGTGAGAACTCTTAGAACAGATGTTGAGTTTAATTTCTGTCACCACATATGAGAGTTGGGTTTAATCAAAAAAAAAATTTTTACAGGCTTCAGTAACTTCATGTCCAAGGGCCACATTCTTTCTACCATCTTAACTCTCCCTGTTATGCCGTGTTGGGCTTCAGATGCCACATTCGGTCCTTCTGTCCTCCTACCATTTCTTCTTCCATGATAGGACTTCAATTTCTCTCTATCTGTCTGTCTGTCTGTCTCTGTCTCTGTCTCTGTCTCTCTGTCTCTTTCTCTCTCTCTGTCTATCTGTCTGTCTGTCTCTCTCCTCTCTCTTCTTCTTCAGTACAAACTCCTCGATTTAGAGTTCCACTAGAACTTCGTGCCAGCTACCTTCTCCTCCAATTTCTGGTCAGTCTTGTATATACTTGAATACAGAAATATACCAGACATATTTCTCTCTCTTTTTTTTTTTAGCTCCCTGATTATTCTCCACTGAGTTCAAATCCACATCAATTTTTCTTAGTCTGAACTTATTCCTTGACTAGAAACAGGTCATAATTTCTCTTTCCATGCATAGAATTTCCAATAAATAGAATGTATTGCTATCCACTGAAAATATTTCCATTATTTCTGAATCCCAAGCCAATTTCTGAGATGGCATTTCTTAAACTTGTACTGAGGTTTAATATATACACAGGATAATGTTTGGATCGTATGTATTCAGTCAGTTGAATTTTTAGAATTCAAATACATCTGTGTAACCAGCCATTCAGATTAAGGAAACAAATATATTATTAGCATGACAGAGGCACCCTCATGGCCCCTCACCCTTGACCTTATTGGTTAATCTCTTCAGCTTGCATCTTTTTAAAATTGAGATAATACATATCTCTAGTGGCTGCCATTAGAATTAAAATAGATAGTGCAGGTAAATGTATTTCTTTAACCATCTTTCCAACATGGTGGCTAAAATTAAAAATTTGTTAAACGTACTATTTAAAAAGTCTTCAAGTGTGGCCAAATCGTGAAGTTGATGATAAAGTTTGTTTATACCCACAGCCTACGAAATAAAATTCTTAGCTTTGCCATTAACAAAAATTGATTTGATGACTCGTAGATGTGAATCCACTACATCTGTAGGGATCTGGACTCTCTCCATGCTGAGCTTCAGGGATAATGAAAAACTTCAGATTGAGTGTCGAAGCTCTCTTACCAGCTGAGTTTCATTAACACTCTTAGTAATGATCATATTCCTTGTGAAACAGAAAGATAATTATGTTTCTTGATGACAAATAGGAAGATGTCATAATCACCAGGTATAAAAAACAATACTCCACAGCAAAAATACATAAAAAGGACCAAAACTCAGCAATTTCCTTTTTTAGGCTCTTTGAAGGAAGTTGCAACTCAGCAAGGTTTGGTGTGTGTGTGCATGCACATGTGTGTGCACGCGTGCGTGCGCGCACACACACACACACTATATTAGTCTAGGAGAAATGCTTTCTATTACAGACATTTAATATAATTCTAAAACCTAGGAAACTTCCTGAGAAGTAAATACAATGAACTCTCTATTCCTAATAACAATCTGTTTTCCTACAACTGATATCTTCTCTAAACCTACTTAATTTTACTATCCTGGGCTCCCTATATTTGCCTCAGCAGTTAGTACTTATCTCCAGAATTATATAATTCATTCACTCATTCAAAATTATCTACTGTTTAAAAAATAATCCTGGCGCTCTGTTGGAACTGGGGACCCACAGATAGGAATGAGATGGAGAAATATGATGTACCTCTTTCACGGAACGCAGAACCTAGTTAAAATATCAATTGTGGGAAGTGATAAAGAAGTAGAAAAACATATCTAAAGACAAGGTGAAGTCCCTGTTGAGATTTGGATGCTCTAAAAAGGAGCAACATGAAGTGTTTTTTGAATGTTACCTCAGAAGCCTCAGAAATCATGTCTAGACCGCTACAGATAGTACAGCTCTGGTGCCAAAGCCTGGGACAACAAGGTTCTCAGAGATTCCTCTCTTCTATGTTCAAGATAAGGTGATGTCACGTTATTCTGAAGTACGGAAGAACAAAGAAGTTTCTTTGCATTTACTTTTTTCTGATACTTACAAAATCTCCTCCTCTGCTGCTTGCTCTCTCTCTCTCTCTCTCTTTTTTTTTTTTAATAACTGTTTATTTTTATTTATTTATTTTTTTATGCCTACAGCACCTGGTCTTCCTAGGTGTTCTCCCATCCAAGTACTAACCAGGCCCGACACTGCTTAGCTTCCGAGATCAGTCGCAATCGGTGTGTTCAGGGTGGCATGGCCGTAGACTGCTTGCTTCCTCAAATGATAGAAAGGGGTTTTTTTGTTTGTTTGTATGTTTGTTTGTTTGTTTGTTTCAATAACATCTCTTTAAAAGGTCAAAGGAAAGCTTGAAAAACTGCAAGTGATTTGGGGGCAGTCTGTCACAATACCTCAAAAAGTACAATGTAAAATAAACATATATTTTTAAATATATGCATACATTAAATATATGCTCAATACCTCAAGATAGATGTTAACACTTAGGCAGGGGAGTTTTTAAGAAGAGGAAGGAAAATATGTACTCACTGTGCTCATGAGATAAATTTATGGAAAGATGAAGTGACTTCAGATAGTGCTGCTCTGGTCTGGCTGTGTGTCCTTCCCACGAATTCATTTGTGGAAATCCTAATTCCTAAGGTGATGGTATTAGAAGGTGAAGACTTTGGGAGGTGATTAGATGGTGATGGCACAGCATTTGTGATTGGGATTTATGCCCTTGTAAAAGAGGCCCCACAGCGCTCTCTAACCCCTTTCACCAGGTGAAGACACAGCGGGAAGGTGTCCTCTATACATAAGAAAGTGGGTCCTCTCCAGACACCTATCTAGGATATGATCAAGCTGCCAGCACTTGATCTTGGATTTCCCAGCCTCCAGAACTATGTGAAATAAGTTTCTGTTGCTGACAAGCTACTCAGTCTGTGGTGTTATGTTACAGCAGCCTTACCAGACAAAGACAGGTGCAAGATACACCGACCCCACAAGTCAGACTTAGAGGTGCGACGAGAGGCCCGAAGCTCAATGATCCAGGCTGAAAAGAGCCAAGCAGGGTCATTCTCGTAGTTGTGTCCTGTTTGGTGTTGAGGGCAATGCATTTCTATAAGGAGCCCACAAATCTGTGGGGAACCTCGTGATGAAGGTACTTGCCCAGAGGGAGGGTCTGACCTCACTGCCAGGCTCCTGTTAATCTCCTGAAGGCCCACCCCACAAGGTACAGTGCCCTCCTGCCGTGCAGCACTGGCTTCCTGGCCACCTCCATGCAGACGGTGCTAGAACAGAATGCGGGTCCATTCAGCTTTCCCTAGAAATTCCAGCAACTGACTCCGATCTGCAAAGGCCTGTGGGGTTGCGATTGAAGTTACCTTGGAAACGTCTCGATGATGAATGGAAAGGACTTGAGTGGAAATCTGGGGACTGAAGCACAGCGTCTGCTTAGGCATTGCTTGTCTTTTTGCTTTGTGCTGCTATGAATGCATAGCGTTCTCATTCCCAAGGCTCTACGGGGCCCGCACATGCTCACGACTGCACTCCCTTCGTGTGTGTAGACACAGAGTGCACAATTGTCTACTTCAGACAAAACTATCACATTATAAAACTCTTTAGCGTTGTCTTTTTCTACAAAATCATGCGGTGAACGAGTTGCTATAACTTAACTTCTTGCCACATTTTTACTGATAAATTATTTTGGTCTAACAATGCTTTATACTTTTTAAGAAAACATCATGCCTCTCGGAATAGAATTATAGTCCCTTCTTCTGGCTCCACAATGAAGTGCATATCATACTGCCCACAAGGTGAACTAACAACACCTCAATTAAGATATGAGAATGAGGGGCCAAGTGTTGACCGTAGGGATTAAATGATCCAGGAACATCATTTTCCAAGTGTCAAAAAAGAAAAAAAAATATATCCTAAGTCGGCCAGTGAAAGTCAGAGAGATAACCCCAGAAGTCTTTTATGGTTTGTCAAGGTCAGAGGCTATGCCTCCTAAACAATCACATACTATGGCGACTTTCTTCTTGACATGTTTACAGTCACAAAATCCTTTCCATCTACGGCCATGCTACCCTGAACAAGCCCGATCCCATCTGATCTCTGAAGTTAAGCAGGGTCGGGCCTGGTTAGTACTTGGATGGGAGACCACCTAGGAAGACTAGGTGATGTAGATGTAAAAAATAAAAAAAATAAGGGATTGTAAGGTCCTTGCAATCTGTGAGGTCAACCAAGGGTTGCTTCACCTAAAACAACAACAACAACAACAACAAATCTTTAAAACAAAATCCTTTCCATTAGGTCACCCTTCCATAGAGTCTCTACTTTCCAGAGAAATGATTCACAGATAATCAATTAATATTTCTCCTCTGTATCAAAATGGAAGCACTGCCATATTGTTTACTAACTTTCACCAGGAAGGGGGGATGTGAGACTATTCCTAGAGACAGTCTGGGCTGGTAACAGGCTCAATCTAAGAAGTACCACAAGATTAAGGAAGTAGAGCTAGCGTTTGGAGGCAGATTGAAGATTGCCTCTCCATTGCCTTCCTTAGAACATTTTAAACAGTATCAAAAGATCATGTTTATCTGAGCCTCTACTGACCTTCTCTTCACACAGCTGATATCGCACAAGTCATATGAAGTTAATTTCACTCCTTCCAGCAATTAAAGATCCTCAGACCAATACTCTAGAACTCAGCATCATTATGACACACCTGTTTATCATCTTTCC
>NW_006434835.1:12958651-12995692 GCF_000325575.1 Pteropus alecto
CAACGAGGCCTGCGCTTTGTTCCATTTTGAACACCAGCTGGATAACTGGATCTTTGTCTGGTAACTTCTACCAGAGTCTTTATATGTGATCTAGACAGAGTAAGGGGCTTCCTTCTCAGGGCCCACTTGCCATCCAGGCCTTCTATGACCATAGAGTACAATGCAGCTTATTGGAATTGTGCTTGAACTTGTCCTTCTCTAGTAAAAGTCTGTATGTGAGCTCCTGAGGAAAGAAACGGGGCTTGCTCTTGGCCCCTGCTTTGTTTCCCAGATATAACAGTATATTACACATCACATTATATAATAACTTTTAAGTATTTGACTCCAACTACTCACCAAATTTTGAACTAATTAAGAGAAGAAATTAAGTTTTATTCACTTTGGTATTACTCTTTTTCAACTTCATGTCAAAAATGAACACACTCCTGTCTCATCTGGCAAAATGCCTTTAGATATGCAAAATACATTAAAATGCATTTAGAAAGTATTTGTGGCCAGAAATATGTGTGAAAATTAGATATGTGTTTTTCTATTCATTAATTTATTCATTTGCTCATTACATAGTTATGGAGCCCCTACTATGTGCCAGACATTGTGAATATTATTTATCTTATTTCATCTACTCACTTATGAACCTTTTAATATTATGATATTCTTATGGAATATAAAATAAATGTTTAAAAGAGACAGAAACCCCTGAACATTTAAAATATCTCATTATCAATAGCAAGTATGTCAATTCACTATCAAAATCGAAGTATGAAAAAAACCCCACTATCACGAAATCTCATTTTTCATTCTTTTTCTAATCAAATCCATTGTGTGGTACTCAGGTATTCTTAAAGTGAATGCTGTGGAATGGTCTCAGTTTATAAATAAAATCTTTCCTATCCACATTTTGCTTGAATTGGAATTTGCTGTATTGTTGCCAAAAGCAATACTACTTCACCATGGTCGAATAAAACACTTGCCACAGTGTTCTTAAGTGTAAGAGAAAGCCTTGTTGAAGCTTGGCTCACTCTCTGGAAGAAGAAATGTAAGCCTACACAGAGTTCAAGTGCACAGGATGAATCTTGGTTCTCAACCAAGATAGGGTCACAGCAGCAGAGTTTGCAAATAGGCCTGGCCTCTTATAGGAATGTCTTCAAGAGGCGGCCTTCCCGGAAGCCAGTTCTTCCAGTAAAGAAAAAAAAAAAAAAAAAATGGCCGGAATAATCAGTCTCTCAATGGCCATCTCATGGCGTTCCAGGCTCAGAGAAACAATTTCACAGGACACTAGTCTCTCATTGATTGTGTCAAATTAAAGCAGGCTAACCAGAACTGACAGTAATTCATTCAAAACAAAGTGTTGGGAAAAATCAAAGCCAGAGCCTCTCCCCCTGCCAAGCGATATAGACTTCCCTACAGTTTTTAATATATTAGAAATGGAAGAAAAAGTAACCTTATCAATAATCAGTAAAAGGATGATTAATTTATTCCCTCAGGATTTAGAAACCTTCAATGTCTCCAATCCCATCATCCAATCTAAATGGTACAATCCAAAAACCTGCACCCTATTCTTATTCTAGGGCTGTCCACAACCCATACCCACTCCCCCAAATTCAATATGAAGCATATAAATCATCTCCCTGGAATGAGTCTCTCCTCCATTCTTTATAATTCACTATGTTCCACTTAACTTTCAAAGTGCATCTCATGTCATATGTTCCCATAGTCACTTCAGCGACCACATCACTGGGCTCATCCCTGAGAATTGGATGAGCCACACATAAACTACACTGGCAGCCATTGCTTAGCAGTAGATTTTGTATGTATGCTGTCCCTTCAAAGAAAGCACACTTCTTTCAAGGGTAGAAGCTCATATTAGTTTCCGAGGGGTAATGTAATAAATTATCACAAACTGGGTAGCTTAAAACAATAGAAAAGTATCCCCTCAAAGTCCTGGAGGCTAGATGTTCAAGATCAAGGTGTCAGCAAAGTCACACTCTCTCTGAAGGTTCAAAGGGTGACTCTGTTCCAAACCTTTCTCTTAGCCGCTGGTGTCGCCTGCAATCCTGGACGTTCCTTGCCCTGTAGCTGTATCAGTCCGATATCTGCCTCCACCTTCACATGACCATCTTCCTTCTGTGTCACTATCTCTGTGTGTCCTCTCCTATCTTTACAAAAATCTCTAGCCATATAGGATTTAAGGTCCACACTAATAAAGCATGATCTCATCTTAATCAATTACATCTGCAAAAACCTATTTCCAAATACGTCTCATTCTAAGGTTCCGATTAGACATAAATTTGGGAAGGACGTTACTCAACCCAAGGCAGATATATACCTCCATCCTACTTTTGAGGCTTAACATTCTTCCACTAGGAGAATTCAAGGATTCAGCTGATAATGATGACACTGTATTTACGGAGCTTGCTTTGAGTGAAGTGATGCACTGAGCTCTGCAGGGGACCCTTTCAAGCACTGATTCAGCCACAGAAAGATAATAAAAGTGTACTCTTCCCATAAGTCTTGGTTCTTGTAAGTAAAAGCCAATCACTTTGTAATGGTAATTGCTTTTGACCTGCTCTTCTGAGAGGCCACTGGTAGGTACAATGGAGTACACTTGAGCAAAGTTTTAGTATGAGAGATCGGGGAATAATTAAGGCAGAGAGAGTGAGGAAAGGAAGCAATCATGGAAAAGCCTCATCTTAAAGCATGGGAAATGTCAAGTTGGATTCACTCTGTGTAAAGGTCAGCCCTAACATGCCAACCTTTTAAAATTTCATTTGAAGAACTCTGTTTAAAATATCATGCTACAAATTTGCTAAAAAAAAAAAAAAAAAATCACACTGGGAAAAACTTTTATATTGCCACGGAAGACAGAGATACCACATTAGAATACAAAATGAAATAAAAACAAAATACACATCCTGAATCTCCAGGGAGTGAAGTCACACTCCCTGGAGTGTGAAGACACACACACAAAACTTTTAAATACCCAGGAGAACATTCTGATAGAGGGGAAGCAAGAAAACAACAAACAAAACTCCATTGGAGTCAGAAAACTTGGTTTTTAGTTCCAGTTCGCAATGTGTTGGCTTTGAGACATTCAGTCAGTTAAGGAATTTCACCTTTCTCTAATATGGAGTAATACTTGGCTTATCTACTATAAATAATTCCCTTGTGAGTCTAAAAAAAAAAAAAAAAGATCTTATGAATGAAATGTTTCATGAAATCATTAATCAGTCCACAAATACTCATGCTTTTGAGACCTCTGGATAAGCGCTTATATGGTATCTTAATGATTAACAAAGTTACAACCAAATATTGTCTGCCATTTTGAAATTTAAAAAATTTGTTCTTGAGCAATGTCCTAAGGGATAAGCCCAAACTGGTTGCCTAGGAGAAGAGCATCACTAAAGGCTACACAAAATTGAAAAGCACAATCAGACATTTAAAAATATAATTTTAAACAGTGATCTCGTCAGGGAACCAGAAGGCATGCTGATTGAACACCTACTATGTGTCGGTGTTCTCTAAGATTGAAGGAGAAACAGACCTGAAACAATTTAGTACCTCTGACCCTAAAAAAATTAGAATGCAGCCATACGTTATTTAAAAAAATTAGGAAAATGTCAAGGTAGCATGTGAAGAATACGGAGGCATGGCAAAAATAAGAGCTGGGTGATTTCAGAGTAAGGAGAGATCCCCATGGAGATAAATGTCAGGGAAACCTATAGAGGAACAGGCGGTGAACTAGACACTAAGAGGCGTCTCAGTGGCAAGTTTTAGTCCATATAATAGAACAAATGGAAGGAGTGGAGGTTAGAAGGTATGAGAGTGAGGAGAGAGAAAGAGAGAAAGATACTTTTGTTTTGATCCAGGGCTTTGCCATTTTAAGAACTCCTCTGTCACTGAGGTTATTATTCACAGTAACAGTCTGGACCCTCATGTCAGACTGAAACAAAAGAGATTTTTAGCCAAACCTAGCCAAACGTAAGAGATTTTTAGTAAAACCTAGCCAAACAAAAAAGATTTTTAGCAAAACCTAGCCAAACCTAAGAGAAGCCTTAATTAGAGATAATACCTTCTACTCTATTCATTCCAAATTGGAAGAAAAGGGTGAAGAGGTAAAGATTGAACTCGGTTACCTTGGGGTGCCACTGACAATTGGCCAGCAGTCCCCACTATTTGAGACAAATGATTCTATCCGCTTCCCTTAATCTCCTTAAAGATAAAATATATGCAGGTATAAAAATTCTTATATACATATACATACACAAGTATATATTCAAATGTATATATGCAGATATATGACTATACTAAGTATCTGTTGGAAAAGGGAAAAAGGAAAAATACTTGATGAGGGATGAAGTATAAAAAAAAAATCAGAATGGAATTTAGAGTTGCAAAATGGATGCTTCCTGCGAAGACTGAACAGAAGAAAATGATCATACTGAAATTAGCTGGATTGGAACAATGCTTTCTAAAAAGTGACCTATTCGGAGATGGGAAGATCATACCCCTTCACGAAGAGACAATCAGCTTTTGTGTGCTGTGTCAGTGTAAAAGCTGCTTCCAGCGTGAAGTGGTGCAGCCCAGCACTTGCTTTTGAGAGGAGACGGTGAGATGAAAGAATGATGAACTTTAATGGACTATCAGATATTTTAAATAGCATTTCCCATTTTAAATGGACACCCAAATCCACTACGTATAGAATGAGAGCTAAAAGCTTCAGTTCAAACCAGCAAGGCCAGCGCCGGTATGTGTACCGAAAACGTTCTCACAAGAATGCATTTGATTTCCAACCAGCAAGGGACTAGTTATTCCATTTAGGGAAATGGCATCCTGATGACCTAAAATTACCCTTGCAGTTTCTGCAGACTGTAGCTTCAGCAATGCATCTATTCCGGGTCGCATAGAAAAGCTTTGCTAAGGCTTTTAGAGAACTCTCTCCAGGGGGATCATGCTTTCCCTAGCTCCTTTGCTAAAGGTGATATGACTATCTGTCAACATGTTGCTTCCAGCTGGTAATTCATTCATTCATTTAGGAACGGTTAGTGAATGCTTACCCTGTGCCAGTCTCTGTGTTAGACAATGGTGAGACGAAAATAAATAAAGTCATAGTGCCTGCCCTAAAGATCTTATTGCCCTTTGAGTATCAAAGTCAAGTAAACAAATAACCAGGATACAGGGAGAAGGCTGGCAAACAGAATTCTTTAAAGGATGACTGACTTTTGCAGTCTCCACCTCTCTTTTCCCCTAACACTGCAGTCTGTGGAAGGACCCCTCTCAAAACTGATCTCTCCAAGATGGCCAAGATTACTCAACCTTCCAGTCTGATGGCCAGTTCAATCTGTATCATACCCATTTCTCAACGGTATACGTCATTGTTTGTTACCCACTAATTTTTTGAACTATCTCTTCCATTTGTTATCAGGATGGTGCCATATCTTGATTTTTCTCCTGACGACCTTGAAAATTTCATCTAAGTTTTCTTGAGTAGTCTCTTCCATTATTTGGTCCTTCAATGTTAGGGCTACATAGAATTTTCTTCATTTCTCTCTATACAGTATGTGCTTTCCTTATATAATTTTATCTCTCAGGCTCTCAAACGAATCAAAACCTCTAACTCTCTCCCATATATAATCCATTGTCAAGTTCTGTTTACTAGATTTTGAAAATGCCACCAAGCTACCATTCAAGATGGTAAACAGAGCATGTATATCTGACTTCACCATACAAGATTTTCATTTATATTAACAATGTTATACAAAAATATGTATATTTTAGAAACCTGTATCAGGGTGACCAAACAGGAAAGGATGCCATTCACATATTTGGTACCGTGAGAATGTTTTTTCCAAGATATAGTATAGACTTGAATTACTAGAAAGAAAAATTACTTACTAGCCTAAGATTCAACATATAGAAGGCAACACCTCAATTCTCCAAAACATAGGGGCAGGGGGCAGAGGGATGGGAGGGTCCGGGCTATCACCAAGGGAGCCCGAATCTTACAATGTCAATGACTCCAGGATGAACATTCGGGGTATTTGTGAGGTCACCAGGCTAGGACTCACTCCAGAGTGCTCTGGCCACAAGAAATGCCCGATGAAATAGGGGCATTTCCTTAGCAATCTAGTGAAGATGACCTAGCTGCTCCCTGCTACTCTGTATTTTTATTCTGCCAGACAAGGATTTTACCACTTGTAAGTGAGGAGGAGGAAGGCAGCTATAACTACAGGCATTTGCTCAGCAAGAACGTTTTACTCTTCTGACATGAATCTATTTCTCTGTGTCTGTGACTCTTGGTCATCTGTGTTTAATGTAGCAGCTCAACTTTAGTAGGGACCTGGTTCTTGTTTACCAGGTCCTACAAATGTCTAAGCTGTGAGGGTTTGGAGCAAGGCCTCTTCCTTACCAGGCATCTCTCCAGAGCACACTCTCTCTGTGTGTCTCTGTCTGCAGTACACACTCCACCTGTATTTCCAAGAATTAAAATTTGCCTCCACTGCCCTCAACCTTTCTCCTTCAACCCCTGCTGCCTACCTTGATGGGTGCCCCTACCCGATCTGCATAGCTTTACATTACAACAACTGCAGAGAGCATTATGTGCTAACAAACCTTGATGCCGTTTGCAGAATAATTGGATTTTTGTCCCCTTAAGTTGACTGTGACACACCGAAGGTAGCTGAGCTAATGCTGTCTGTCCCTAATGGATACGACTTTGCTTACTAACAAATCCTCTTCAGTAAGGCCCCATCTTTAAACAGCTTGTGCCCCGGGCCAAGTATAACAAATAAGCACCTTGGTGCATCAGTCAAATATTGCCACAATAATTATGTGTGACAAGCACCCTCAAGATTTTAATAGGTTATAGTAGCAAACACTGATTTTTCTTGCTTTTGTGGGTTTAAGCCATGGCTTTGCTAAAATGATATAGGCTTGGTTGCGGGTCAGATTCAAATTATTCCAAATATCTTTTTCTAGAACAGCAGACATCTGAGGCATGCGCTTCCCACAGTGAGTCACAGGAGCACAAGAAGGCGAGCCAAGACAGAAAAGTTTAAGGGCCAAGCTTGAAACTGGTACTCTGTCACCACTGAATACATTGCATTGGTCACAAGCCCTGTGGTTAAGCCCACCTAGATTGGGGTGGATAGGACCCAAACAAATAAGAAAGGATGGGTGATTGAGGTAGGTAAGATAAAATCCTAGCTTTATGAATGATTTTAGGAGTATAACAGTTATTTTTAAAAGTTATGGTTGCCCATGTATCATACATTTGTTTATTGTTCCAAATTTTTCCCTTCCTCCCAGTTATAAGACTATGTATTCCTAACCCTTTATAATATGGCTTCACAGTTATCGGATCTTGGGTTTATCTATCCAGCATTCAATTTGATACTGTCGATATGACATTTTTGTACACATTCTTTTTTTTTTATCTATGCTGATGCTAATTTCTCCTAGTTTGTATGTATACATATATACATGCATATACATATACATACATTTAAATAAATACATATATATATATACATATTTTTTCATGTGAATGTGAATTTGAGAAGGAAGTGAATTAAATCTAATGCACAAGGTTCAAATTGACATCTTGATCCAGAACACTTAGATGTGTGGGTTTTTTAAATATATATTTCTTTTTTAAGAGTGTTCCTCCAGAAGAAACTCTGTACCATCCTTATATCCTAAGCACATATTATTATTCCTGGAACAATCATAGAATATGCGGTCAATAAATGTTCAAATTATTAATTTAAAAAATAATAACTTGGTTTTTCTCTGTGCAAACATTTTACGGCGATCTAACTGAAATCTTGTCCTGAAACCACATCTCCTCATCTCCATCCATCCTCTGACTCAGCAGCTTGATCCTGCCTTGCTCTCCCTGTATATCCTCAAGGTCATAGATGCCTCCTTTGAGATGGGGTGAAACATGGGCCTAATACCTCAGGTGTAAGTGAACCACTATCTGTTAACAAGGCCCAGGACTTTCTGTGAGTGTTCCTCAGAGACGATGCACAGGGAAAGGTAACATTAGTAGACAATGGTTCCGACTCTTCTGCCATTGTCAAAGCCACTTCCCCTCTCTCAGACTCAGGTTCTCTGAAGTAAACTGCAAACAAACAATGTTTTAAAAACTGCCTTTCCTTCCCACCTTACTCTGCTACATCAAATGAAATGATGTTTAAGAACAGGCTTTCAGAAATAAAAGTGTTACACAAATATGTTCTGCAATTATTAAAACAAAAAATGTAATAAATCAAGGACTATCGTTTAGAAAGTCAATAGGATGTGTCCTCAGGGAAAGGAAGGAACAGAAAGATGTGAAGAAGCTATTTTTTAGTTATCTCTTACCTAGATGAAATGGCTTTAAACACAGTATACAATTGAAGAATGAGTACAGCTCCTCAAGATATAAAGTGTTCCTCTTTTTATCTCACCTCCCACTCACGTCAAGGAATCCAATGGGAAAAAAGAGGGAACGGGATCAGTAGCTACAAAAGGACATTTATTTGGGAGTGATTTTCAAAATCTGTCTTAACTTCACTCAGATTCAGGGTAACAGCTGATGCATTTTGACAGGGAAGAGCATTTACCCGAAATGAAAGGATTCCTTTATGTGGGGATGTTGGGGGTGGGGGAGGCAAAGGGTGGGCAATGCAGAGAGGGAAAGGCCAATAACCCAGGACTTCCACAGTGTGGAATTTGGGGCTGAGGTTCCATCAGATTCCATCTAAAATAGAGCATTTCTTGCAATGCCCTCCATGTTCCAGGACTAGAAAAAAAAATCAGTTCAAAGGCTAAACTCCATGCCGAGGAGCCAATTTCTCATAACAATAGCTAATAATGAGTCTTCTTGAAATCCCTGTTCTAGTCAAAGGACAGAAATCATCAGAAGAGATATCACTGTATTAAGGCCAGACTAAAATCCCAATCAGGACTTCGATGCTATGGATGAAGCCACTAATGAAAGCAGCTCTAAGATATTTCTGTGAGAGATTCAGAAAGAACACTAATTAACCCAGACAGAGAATCTTCCAAAGATATTCCTTCTGTTGAAGAATATCATGTATTGGCATTTTTGTGAATTATTCTTGACATTTTGCCAGTTCTGCTGTCAACCTTCAAGGGATACAGAAATAGTGGATGTTCAAAAGGAAAATCTATATAAAACAAAGTCTAATTACAAAACTACTGGCTAGCTAAAAAACAAAACACAGAGATAATCATTTCAAAAACAAAACTTCTAGGAAACAGCCTGTAGTGAAATTGCTTCATCTAGTGTAGTAGCACTATGTCTGAAAGTGCCAACTTGGATGAAATTGCATTGTTTCTCAGGTTGTGGGACTAAAAGTATTTTGAGTTATTGAGTGGTGTGTGTGCATGAGTGAATAAGCACTCATACATATGTATACATATTCATTCGATAAATGTTTATTCAATACCTACTAGGTGTCAGACATTACTGGTAAGCTTTTAAGATAGATACTGTTACTGTTTATGGAGCGTGATTTAAAGAGTATTACTCTCAAACATTATTGTCACCCAGAATTTGCTAATGGCTTTTAGGATTGACATAACACAAGTAAAATTTCACAGTTGTACCTTCCTTTTTATTTACATGGTCCTTACTGCTGCTCCAGAAAACAATATTCTTGCCTCCCTCTCTCTTTACCCCAACATGGCTGAAGAATAATATAGGATTAAAGTACTTTTTTTAAAATCACATCCATAAGCAAATGCCATAGAGACACAAATCTCTGGATCATCAGCAAATCAATAAGAGAGGCAACCTTTTGATGAAGAACTCAAGAGGTAAGTAGAATGGAAGACACGGTATGTTATTTTGTAGCTTGGAAAGTGGAGTCCTTGAGAATCTACCACACAAAGCCAGGGATAAAAGATTTTAGCATTAAAGGAGATTCTTGCTCAGCCAATGAAAGATGGACTGGAAAAGCTGATCCTGGCACCTTAGACTTGACCCTCACAACTGATTTCACATTTATTTTTCTAAAACAAACAAACAAACAAACAAACAAACAAAAACAGCCCAATACTCACCAGCCACGTGCTATAAATCTTGGGTCTGGGAGAATTTATGAGCAATAGCACGATGCTTATTTTAAATGTTTGCACAGCACTTGGAATCCTCAGAGGGCAGGCCCTAGATGAGTATTACACTAATAATAACAACAATCCCACGAAGCTCCATGAGAAGTTGGCTGTGGAGCCCAGACATTCCCTAGACATAACTGCCTCTTGTTAAACTTGCATCGCAGTCTGATGGGGGTGCCCTGCCCTTGCCTTTGATATCTGATAATGCCTTCAGGTACAGAAAGGAATAGGGACTTAGGTAAGCACGGGGAATCCTCTGTCCTTCTCCACTGCTTAGGAACGTAGCCCTGTGGTCATCCATCAAAACTGTCACAGATCATTGCTAGAGAAAAATGGTTCCTGGGCAGAGACTGTCAGCAGGAGGTTTGGCTGAGAGAGATATAAAGAGCGCCCCCTTCTAGCATCATATTCCTTTCTCTACCTCAGTAATAGCAAGAAGAATACTGAAAATGACTACTGGACGAGTAAATTGTTTTTGGAATAAATGTGTTCTCTCCCACTGCTCTCTTCCTCTGCTTTTGCTTCCCTGGCTCCCTACCTCCTCCAAGTCTCCTCATCTTCTCTCTTGTAGGTAATACATATCTACTAATAAAGCTCTGGGGGAAAAAAATGTCAGGGTGTAGCATCCAGCTTCCCAGGTCATGAGATATATAGTCGAGATCTAAAACAATGCTCCTCTTCAGATTCATAATCCCAGCCAGCATGAAGGGGTCACGTGCATGTCGCTAACTAGGTTACATGGCCAGTTTCCCAAGGCTTTTCCCCAATATTAGCTTGAAGTTTCTTGGCTAGTAAAATATGATCCCACACTAAAGAGATGGTTGAATTTTCAATTTTCACGCTATACACTCCACAGAATGAAGTTGTTAGCTTTGTTGCCGTTATGTGCTTTGTGACTGTGTAATCAAGCCACTTCCAGGTCCTCTCTCACTGGGTTCTTCCCTGAAAAAGCATTCTATGAATCTCTTCAAAAACCTGTCTTATCAGCCACACAGATCCTTCAATCTAACCTTCTATGAGCTTGGCTCTCTCTAATTGTGGTTGAAATTATACTGAGACACACCTTTATCTGGGAGTCACTGCTGTGAACTTCCTTTCTGCTCTGGAAATAATGGAACTTATAAAGGAGGGTATCTACCAAATTAGCAAACACTGTCTGCACTACTTCTGATACCAACAATCAATTCTTCAACTCTGCATACCAACTAGGTTTCCTATGATTCCATTCAATTCGGACAATATCTACCTAGAGTCAGCATCAAATCCTACAAGTTAAAGGGACTCGACTCCACAAAACTGCCCCCACTGCAGATGCCAGCTTTAAGTCCCAAGTTGTCACCTGTCCTTCTGACTAACCAGTTTTAATTTTGATGGCTCCCATATCCTCTCCTCAGGTTCCATAATTTGCTAGAACATTCCATACATCTCAGAAGAGCAGTTTACTTAATATTACTGGGTTATTATAAAGAATACAACTCAGAAGCTGCCAAATGGAAGACACATATAAGGCAAAGTATGGAAGAAAAGTGCATGGAGCTTTCATGCCCTCTCCTGGCACACCATCCTCCTGGCATCTCAAAGTGTTCACCAACCCAGAAGCTTTTAGAACCCAGTCCTTTAGGAGTTTTTATAGAGGTTTTATTAGGTAGGCATGATTGATTAAATTATTGACTATTGGTGATTAAATTCAACCTCCAGCTTCTCTCCTCTCCCAGAGGTGGGGGAGGTAGGAGAGAAGGGAGGTTTGGGGTGGTGGGGCTGAAAATCTCAACCCTCTAATCTTGCCTTGGTCTTTACAATGGCCATCCCCCATCTTGAAGCTATTCAGGGACCCAAAGCCACTAGTCATTTTATTAGCATGCAAAGACACTCTTATCCCACTAGAGATTCCAAGGGTTTTAGGATCCGTGTGCCCAGAACCAGGGACAAAGACCAAATATATATTGCTTCTTACGCCACAAGAAATACATCATTTATAAAGCAGGGTGTCTGCCAAATTAATGAACACAGAAACTAATGACATGAGGGTGGCCTTAGATGTGCCTCCACCCTCTCTCCATCTACATATGTTAATCCCCCTTAACAAAGAGTCTCTAATGCCTGTTAACTCAAGACCTCAGGACTTAACTTATCTGAGATTCAGTCTTTAGGGAACTTTGTCCATCTCTGTTGCCCAATATGATGGAAATAGACTGAACTTGAGCTCCTATACTATTCTTCTGCTCTTATTGTCCACAGTTCAATTTATATGTGTCTAGGTGTTTTGTTACTCCAGTTAGATTACAAGCTAACTCAGGCTCAGACCTCATGCAAAATTTTTCTCCTGCCACCCCCCAGTACCCAGGGCAGTATCTTTTCAGGCATCAATAAATGTTTGCTAATTAATTGATAGATTTATGAAATGACTATAAGTTGGAATAATAATGATGACAAAAATAATATTTTTAAGGAACATTTGTAACTCGCCAAGAAATTTAGTAGACATTATGCATTTCATAATTAATGTATACAAAACACCTATGAAAGAGAAATAACACAATCTCTACACAGGAGAAAACCGAGTTGAGAGGGAAAAAAATGAAAAAATCATTTCGAGGCCATGCATATAAGAGGTAGAAAAATTATATTCCTGCCTCCTAATCTCCAGAATATCGATCAAAGTGGGATTTTGAAGGCATCGTTAACAAGATTTTTCAATGCTCAGCAGGGAAGATTGAGTTTTCCCAACAAAATTGATCTCTCATTTCATGAATTCATCCAGAAAAGTTTTGTTGTTGTTTGTTTGTTTGTTTGTTTTTATAAGCAATCAGGATTTTCAATGTGCTTATCTAGGTGTTCACAGATTTTTAGTGAAAGTCATTTGTATATCACAGAATGCTCGAATGAGAAGAACTGTAAAAAAGAACCTGGTCCAACTCAACTTCTTTACTTTTAGCATCCAGTCAATGTCTTTAATATCTGTGAACAAAAATGCTTTAGAAGTTGAGCAGATGACACACTTCAAACAGTCCTCGGGAAGAAAGATGCCATCTGGTAGAATGAGTTGAACTCTGCTCTAAACTTCACTATGTGCTTGCCTCTCAGTACCTAGGCTATGAACATTCTCAAATGTCAGCTTCATTTTTATACTGTAGCTTTTAAGTTCACTTTTTTTTCTTCTTCTTAAATCTTGGTGTCTCCCAACAGTACCCAAGTCATCTCTAGTCTTGCCTGTTGACCACAGTCTGGAGACTAGTTTCAGGACTTAATATAATCCCTAGTTTCCAATATGGCTCAGAAATATATATGTCTTTAAAGATGGTAAGATGTGTTCTTTGTTCTTAAATTTAATAAAAAATGGGAATCACACTGGATTTTCAATACAGAAGCCATATTTTCTTTCTGCTGCCCCATGCAATAATATAAAAGGGTTTTTTTGTTTGTTTGTTTGTTTCCAAAGAAGAAGTTCCTCCTTGAGACGGAATTAAGCACTGTATGAGAGGAGGTGTAGATGTCTGGGGTCAGAGAATAGCAACACATGAGCTATTTCAGGTTACCAGAGAGCATTATATATCATAACTTACTCGACGAGAATAAACTAAACACCATAGGTTTGCTATAGTTTTCTACCTGGACTTCAGTATTCTCAAGACCTATAAAAGATTATGACTCTATAATTTTGGGACCTTGGCCTAAAATAAAAGGAATAAGAATATACAAAGATTTCCATGGAAGTAGAAGAAATTAGCTGGACTGTAATTAGTATCAAAAAAATATAAAAATATATATAATATAAAAACAAATTCAGAAAATTCTTGGACCGGGGTCCACTATAGGAAGCAGCTCAAACTTCCACCATGACCAAGATATAAGGGTGGATGGACTTCTCTATACATGGACTTCTCCTTTAACATCTGCTACTTGTTCACCTTCAAGGCTGTTTTAATATCCATATAATACCTTTCTCCTGTGAATGCTCAGAAGGCACGTGGCCACTTCTGCTGAAGATCAGAGGCACACAGTGTCCTCAAGCCTCCTTTCATGGCGTGAATCTACTCTCCCCAAATCATAATTCTACATGTTTGCCCAAAGTATCGATCTCTTAACCAAATTCAAGTTTTCTTATGTAACAGGTTTCAGTTCTTTACATTGGCAGTATAAATAAAGCTTTTCATACATACGTTAACATTCTTCCATTATACAGACATTAGCCACTGTTTCTTTCTGATCTGTGATATTTGTATATCCAATGCCTATAGATTTTGAATGAATAAATGTGTTTTAGCTGCTCACATTAAGAGTGAAACAAATAGGAAATCAACACACACAAAAAAACAAATCTAAGTTTGAGAAATGATTCCAGGATTCAAAAGAATACATGTGTATTTAGAATTAAAATATAATAATAATTATAATAAAATGAATACAAACTCATTGTCTAAGTTAAAGAATAGAAAATTAATAGTGCCTTATAAGAATTCTATGTAGTCATTCCTAACCATAGTTTTCTCTCTCCCAGATATAATTATTATCCTAAATGTGTACTATTTTATAGTTTTACCACACATAAATATATCCCTAAAATATGTGTTATTTATTTTTACTTACTTTTGAGTTTTTAACTTTATGTAAATATATTTATACTGATGTACTACTATGTAACTAGATTTTTTTAAAAATTTACTGAACATTATGTTTGTGAGATTCATCTATATATGCTTGTAAATTATTTGTCTGTTTTACTACTAATGGACATTTGACTTGTTTCCAATATTTTGCAATTTTGAAAATATTATGCTATATAAAGTTTTGGCCATATCTCCTACTATATACAAAAAGAAATTGTAGCATGTATCATCAGATGAAACTCTTGAAATATAAAATATGCACAAGCGGAAATTAAACTGAAAATGAAGCACCCCCCAAAATGTACCAATTTCTTCTCTTATTAGCTAGTAGTTGAGAGCTCCTGTTAAATACAACCTATTTCCTTATTTTTTTTTTTTTTAAGTTTTGTAAATCTGGTAGATCTGAAAGTGTATCTCAATGTGATTTTCAGTTACAGTTTCAGATTATTAACAAAATTTGGCATCTTTTTACAGGCTTAATGGATCTTAGAATTTCTTCCCCTGATAGTCATTTTATAATGGGTTGCTTGTTTTTCCTTATTAATTTATGAAAATCATTACTTGACATTATTCTTTCGTTCACTGAAAATATTTCCTAGTGTGTGTGGCTTGTATTTTTAATCTCTATATGAAAAATATTAATATTTTACTCTATGGTTTACTTTTTTGTATCATATTTTAAAAACTAATTTCATACATAAAGTCACAAAGATATTTTTTTCTAAAATTTTTAAAGTATTTCCTTTCACACTTTAGTTTTTGATTCAAATGGCATTAATTTGTGTGTCATGTAATACGAGACAGAGATGCATTTTTGTTTTTCCATATGCATAACCACTTTATGCAATTTAGTACATAGTCCTGCTCAGTGAGCAAAGATTTTCAATGATAACCTTTTCCCACATCAAGAATTCATATTTGCGTAGATCTGTTTCTGGGAATCCTGTTTTATTCCAGTTGTCTATCCAGTTTAAATATCTTGCTTTCTACTTTACAGAGAAAAATTAAAGCAATCAGAAGTGGATTTCCACAGATTTTTGCCATCTATAGCAGCACTGAGTACCAGCATTGAGTAAAAGAAATCACAGTGTTCCCCTTTGTTTACTCTATTAGAATATAGATTTTTATCTGTTGTTCTGTACCTGTGTACACAATCTTGAGCACTTTCTTTTATTTAACAACATTGCTTCAGAAATTCTTTCTTTTTCTCTTAATTTCATCAATACTTTCTTCTCTAAAGAGTCATTCTCATCAGCATATGAACATACTTTATCTCTTCTTCTTTAAAATCAACAAAGATAAGATCTCTTTCTTGAACACTTCTGTCCCTCCAGCTACACTCATTTCTCTCTTCCCTTTTATAGCACAAAAATCTTTGATTTGATAAAACTCTCTGTTTTAGAATCTTTCTTCCTATTCTCTCTTAAAGGGACACCATTCTGGCATTCAATTCCACCCCTCTACTGAAACTGCTCTTGTAAAGATCACCAATGGCCTGTAACTTAGTAAACTTGACTAAAACTAGATTTGGGCAGAGCTAATTATTCCTTCCTGAAACACCCTTTCCTGTGGCTTCCAGAGTACCAAACTCTGCTGGCTTTTGTCTCACATTGGTGACAGCTGCTAAACATCCTGTGTGTGTGTGTCTATGTGTGTGTGTGTGTGCATGCACACGCCTCCTTCTCTCATCCCTGACCTCTTAAATCTGGACTACATCAAGAACTAGTCAGAGTCAGCATTTACTCTTTGCTTCCTACGTTTCATGCAAACGACCAAGAGAGATCATTGGCTCTATCTTCAAATATATCCAGAATCAGACAACCTATCTCCACAGTTATCACCCTGGTCTAACTGCAATAATCCTTGCCTAGATTATTGCATTAACCCATCTCTCTCTTCATCCTTGCTCTGCTGTGATCTATTACCAACACAATGACCTCAGTAACCTTTTTGAAATATAAGTCACATCATGTCATTTACCTGTCAAAATCCTTCAATGGTGCCCCATTTCACACAAGAAAAGCCAAATTCCTTACCATGGCCTACCCAGCCTCTGTGACCTTTATCATTTTCTCTCTGTCTGTAACTTCATCTCTGTTACTGTCTCCTCTTCCCACTCCACTCCAACCACACTACCTTGACAAATTCAGACACACTGCAGCCTGAGTATTTTTCTTCTGTCTGTTCCTTCTGCCTACATAAATCATCTTCTAAAGTTTTTACTCAAAGCTCACCTTGTCAGGGGGCCTAACACATTTTTAAAACTTAAAATGCACCCCCCCGCACACACACACTCTTAGCACCCACTATTCCATTTACCTTGTTCATTATCCTTCATAACATTTTTCATCTTCCAATATAATACATAACTTGCTGAATTATTATATTCATTGTCTATGTTCCCATTGGTATGCTGGAACTGACTCATGCCAGATCAAGACAGCCGATTGTACACATCTCTTATTAACTCTGTGTCATTTAGTAGCTTCGAATTGGCCATGATAGAAGAATTACACCACAGATGTGAGCAAATGTTACAAACCAGAGCTTTTTCTTTCTTTGCTTGTTAACAATTTACCAGCATAACGTTGGCCTTTTCCCTTCTAGAATATCTATTTCTCTCACTACATGAGTATAGCTTATTTATTTTGTTAATTGATGTTTTCCTAGCACTTAGAATAATACTTCATTTTCATTAGGTGGCTTAGAAATTAGGAAATGAATGAACACTGAGTTGTATATGATTTTTTCATCTTTAATCAGTAAATGTAATGGATTATATTATAAGGTTTTCAAATGTTAAAAAAGAAACAATGTGCATTTTTGAAATAAATTGAATATCACAATAATATATTTTATGATATACATATAGGCATACCTCAGAGATATTGTAGGTTTGGTTCCAGAAGCAAATATTGCAACAAAATGAGTCACATGAATTTTTTGGTTTCCCACTAAATATAAAAGTTACGTTTACACTATCTTGTAGTCTATTAAGTGTGCAACAGCATATGTCTGAAAAAATGTATACACCTTAATTGAAAAACATTTTATCACTAAATTACTAAGCTTTCAGCAAGTGTTTGCTGGTAGAGCGTCTTGCCTGATGTTGATGAAAATGCAATATTTCTGAAATGCAATAAGTCGAAGATAGCACTCCCATAATTATGTTATGCTATATGGCACAGTTGAATTTAAGATAGGTAGATTATCTTAATGTATATAATATAATCTAACAAGGCTTTTAAGAGTAGAGATTTTCTGTAGCTGGTAGCAGACGAGACAAAGATTGGAAGCATAAGGGGAATTTGATGTGCTATTGCTGGAATTAAAAATGCAGCTAAATGTGTGCATGTAACTGAGTCCTGGCCATTAGTATGAGAGGGAAGATGTGAGAAACTTTCAGGTCACTTTCCTGAAGACAAAATGCTTGCCCTGGAATTTCTTATTAGCATATATTTCTATTAGTAAGTAATATACTGAATATTTAAATAATTTTGGAAAACATATAGAAAATAGCAGAGAATCCCTTCAAATTCTAAACTACCTATTTCCAGACATTTATAGGAGGGAAATATAAGCTCTATTTTACTTAAGCCACTGATTTTTACACTTTCTTGATTATAGCAATTTGATCTGTACCCTAACCATTACAATATAATCAGAAATTGCTCACTTACTCTTCTATGTCTTTTAATTTCTCTTTCAAATTTCTACTCCTCACCTCTCTGTGCCTCATTCTACTGTTATTGTATATTATCAGATCTATCATCCAGTATGCTAATTCCCTCTTCAGCTGTGTCTAATTGAATGTTTATTCTGTCCAATAAATTACTAATTTTAATCATTCTGCTTTAAATTGTAATCATTTCTTTTGCAAATATGTCCCTGCTGATTTTAATAGTATCTATCTCTCATCATATATTCAATAGCCCCCTTATCTCTTCAAAAATACCAAATCTACTTATAATCATCAAGTTGATAGTTTTTGATATCTTGACTATGTAGTTAGTTCTGTTATATCGTGCTCATGGTGGTTAGTGTCATGATTTGTTTGATAACTTTTTATTGTGAACACTTGTCCCTTGGAACTCTATCTGTGAGAGTTTATTGAGAGGAGATCTAGGTTTAGAAAATGTTACTCCAGACAAGATAACCATTTGCTTCTGACTAACATCTAGAGGACTATCATTTAGAGTTACTTTGAACTACATCTTTGGAAGTGAAATGGGTCGAAAGGAACAAAGAGTATGAATTCTAATCCTTACAACTCCAAAGAGAAGATTTGTGGTTTGGAATTCTCATTAGATAAACTTTTTTTAAAAAAATAAATATTACTTAGACACAGTGTGCCAAAAGGAGTATAAGTTTACACTTATCCTACTATACAATGCATTTATGCTTTCTATTTTGTCACTGAGGGTGTTGGCCTTCAATGCACTTCGATTCATGTTCCAACTTTCTATCATCAGGTGATCAAGAATGAACAGAATCCTCCAGAGCAATACTATTTTTTTTGCTTTCTTATCCTGATTTTGGCTTTCTTATATTTCATTTATTTACTTTTCTGCCAGCTCAATGCATTAGAAAATATATTTATGTATAACTTACTGGAAGATGTTTTCTCGTACATCTAAACTTCCATACTTCAGATAAGCTTTAATTTCTCCAGAATATATATCATTATTGTATGTATCTTGCATTTTGGGGGGGTGAGGGGGATTATTTATTTATTAATTTTTTGGTCATTTTTTTGTCTCCCTCTCTTTGGTATGTAACTTCCTGAGATAAGAAACTGTTGATCCTAGTCACTGTTATATCTTCAGTGCTGTAACAATGCCTAGCACATACAATATGATCAATAAAAATCCTCCAAATACAAAAATTATAAATATAAAACTAATTTTAAATATATATAATTATGTATACATATATACATAACCTGAATACAAATATGTATGTATCTCATGCCTTCATAATTTGAATTTGAATCAGTTTTTTAAACCATGTGATTCGTCATAGAACACTGTGATTTTAACATGTGGTAAGCATAAAACTAAGATTAAAGATATATCATAAAAAATTAAGGAATTCATTGCATTGAGTGTTTGGTAAAAAGGTAATTGGGAGTCCTTTAGACAAAATTTGGTTATTAATATGACAGACCCAACACACAAACACATATTTTTAAAGTCCTGAATTATTGTAAAAATATAGTCACTAAATGTTAACCTTAATTTCAGGTTGTCATTCAGGTTTACATCCTTAACGCATCATTTCTCTGGTGGGTTTTAAAATGCTGTATTAGAGATTGTCATTTAGAGGTTTAAGGCACCTGGAGTTACTGTAGTATGACTGACATGAGTATTGAACAGTTCTTCATAGCCTCTGCCAGCATGCCTTTATCCTGAGTAAAGGGAGTAGATTAGATAATTGGATGGTTCAACAAGAATTCATGTATGTGTATTTGATGGAAGCAAAAACATGTGTTCAAGAATGCAAATTTGAGGCTGAACTGTGTTTGCTGTGGAAAGAACATTGCAATTGGGGTTTGGAGACTTAAGTTTAAAACCTGACTTATCCTCTTACTAGGCATTTCACTTAACCTTTCTGGGCCTCAGTCAATCTATCTGTAAAATAAAAAGGATGTTGTAGTAAATGTCCCTCCCGTTTCTACAATTCTGTTATCAAATATTTCTCAAACTTGTAGACCTCTTTGAAGATCAAATAGTGTCAGAATAAGTTATTCTTCCTCTGTGGAATTTAGACTAAGGTAAGACTAGTAGACTTTTGAACATTTAAACTGTAAGTACATGATGCCTGTCTCTCTGCGTTTCCCCAAAGTAATTGGTAATATAACTAAAGATAGAGTTCTACACCGAAAAAAAATATTTTGTTCTATCAGCTCAAATAAGGAAAGCTAGGGACCCCTTAGAGACATTTTGGGTTACTCAGAACTGCCTCTAACCTAGCCTGATGCATGTGTTCTTTGGGTATGGATGATACTTCCTAGTTAGAGCTTTAGTGCCATCCACCTCTGCTTTCTGAATTTCACACTCCTTTGTTTTTCACTAGTACTTACCTCTGGTTGGATTCCACTTCTTTTCCTTCTTCTTTATCTTGCCAATCATGTTCAGTCTGTACTATCTATTGATTGATAGAGAATGAAAGCATGATGTCCTTAACATATGGCAAAGCTCAGTGTTATTTAGCCAGTGTTTGTTGTTTTCATCATACTTCTGTCATGAGATTAGACTACGCTCCCTGAAACTTTAACTGTTGACAAAAGTCCTGTCATAGCAGATTGATGGGCTAGACCCGAGATGCCATCTGTAGCTTCATTCCAACACCTCTGACTCCCCCATCATCTTTTTGCTCTAAATATATTCTACCGCCATATAACCAGACTCACTAAGCAATGGGTTTCTTGGATTTCTCCTTGGGATTCATAACTTCCAACCAGATCAATCTTTTTTTCTACCTTCTTCTCTTCCTTCACTAGTTTCCTTTCTCCTAGTCCATCATGACAGTCTCTAGGTATTACCTACATAATAAAGTAATGTTTATTTTTCTCTCTGAGGGCATAGTGGAAAGCAAGATGCAGTTTAACACCTCAGCCAGATTGGAGGTATGTCAACATTGGAGTCAGACCTGGCTTAGATATCTGATTCTGCCATGGCATAACACTGAGCCCTTACACACTCTTTTTATTTCCTCAAGTCTAACCTGAGCATACAAAAATCAACTTCACAGTGATGCTGTAAAGATGGAATGAGATAATACATACAAGGAATTCAGAGTCTGCCATAGAATAAACACTCTAAAAATAGAAATTAAAATAAAATCTGTAATTACATTTGTTTTACAGATAATTCTATCTTCTGTCTACTAGAAGCATTTTAATTGAATCAATTCTTTTCTTCCCCCACCCCACCCCCTCACCCCCATTCTGACACAGCTATAACATAGATAAACATTGAGGACATAATGCTAAGTAAAGGAAGCCAGTCACAAAAGAACAAAAACTATATGATTCCACTTATATAAGGTAACTAGAATGAATAGTCAAATTCAGAGAGACAAAAAGTAGAATGGTGGTTGCTAATGGTTGGGGGAGAGGGAAATGGGAAGTTGCTGTTTAATGGATACACCCCCATTCTCTCTTCTTTACATATAATTGAAAAGGCTCTCAGGAGTCTGGTTTTGCCCTTTTTTGAGGAAGAAGTAATAGTTTGTCCAATAACTCATTTTGTATTTAAATCAGAGTCAAAACGAGAGTTCAAATAAGTACTCTCAGGGTAAAGTATCTGAGAGGAAAGGGGGTAGGGGGTGGGAGTTTGGGGTTGTTGAGAACTGGAGTACTCCTCTCTTCCGTGTGGAAATTTAAAAGAAGGGGATAGGTCCTTCAAGTGCTGTTCTATGCCAGATCTGCTATAAGAGAAGAGGAGAAAGCAGAGAGTCAAGGGAAGAGGCCAAGGACCTTGGTGATGAGTGCTAAACCACAAATTGAAGAAAACAGCAGAAAACGCAGTCCCCAGTGTAAAATCCATTAAGTAGATCTCTGAACTTTATTAGCCAAATATACTTTTCTCAGGCATCCTGGGCAGCTTCTCCAAAAGTTCTTATCAACAAAATCAGGTATTCCCAGAAAAACAGCTGAGCTAGAGGCAACACACTTCTGAGTGTGAAGTGATGAAACGTCCAAGACTAACTTTAACCGGGAAACTAATTTTAATTTGAAAATGAAAATAATACAGGAAGGAAGGGAACTCATTTGCAACAGTCGAAATTAAATAGAATGTTGAAGTCTACAGAAAGCTGTCAGAGTAGAATTGGCTTTCATTTCATAGAAACCAATTGCCCAAGCTGAAAATGAGTCTTCTGTGGCAAAACAGAACTATGGGGGCTCCTAGCCCTGCTGTCTCTGGTTGTGTCCAGAGTCCATCCTGCAATGGTCTTCACTGGGGCTAAAGTGCAAACTGCTTCATCATTATGAGTTAGGCCTCCTCTGAGTAGCCATGTCAGATATTGCAGTCAGAGAATCAAGGTTATCATTCCCATCATCCTTAGCAGATGTGTACCCAGACTTTGTTACAGACAACCACCTACTGTCTCCCCGACAGCTCTTTAATCACATATAGGCACCCATAGTGCCCACATGCATGCTAAACACTCTCCTAAGCCTGAGAACCAATCCTGTCCTATGGTTGAGAGAATTGATGAGTTCTCTATTTAGAAGCTGGATGGCCCAGCTCCAAGTCAGCCTGGCATCAGTTTGGGCTTTGGATTTGAACCCTAGTGTCAGGAAGAGGGCTTTTCACTATTACATGTGGGCTAAAATCTCCTAATCTCTTTTTGTTTCACTTTTAGTAATGTAGATCCATTTGCCTCAGTTCTTCTCTCTAGTTTGAGACTTCCCAGCCTTACCATTCTAACTATAGAAAATGGCTTTGCTTTTACCAGCCCCTCTGGAAATGGTCCCTGTATTCTGCCCTTGAACTTAGGTCAATTGTCTCCAATAAGCATCACATTCTTCCACCTGGACTCTCAACCTAGCATGGGCTCCACTCTTTATGATATTGTGCACCAACTATGTGACCAGCTATCACTTCCAACTGACCTCTCCATCTTTAGTCTTCCTGGCCCACTGTCTCCAGCTCTTAACCACCCTACTTTCACATTTCATTTTTCTTTCCCCTATTACTTTCTTCTTGGATCTTCTTCTGATCACACATTTCACAAATCCAAAGCTGTCCCTGCCCCACTTATCTAGGGTTCACAAGTCTCTGATACTAGCCTCCCGTGGGTCCATTATTTCCTACTTCACAAAGTTTGAATTATAAACCTTCCTGCATTGTAATAATATTAGCAGGGCTGAGTGGCAGAAAACAATTAGGTACGAAAATGAACTAAGCTTGACTCCTGGCCTCAGAGTCTTAGCATTTCACTGGGAAATGTGATAACAAAAAGGTAAGTTACAGCCTAAGAAAGCGAATACTGAAAAACAATAGAGGTGGCAGATCAAAAATGGCCCATGCATTATTTATAATAGCCAAAATATGAAAGCAACACAGGTGTCCATTGGTAGATAAGAAGATGTGGTACACACACACACACACACACACACACACACACACAACACAAACACACACACACTGGAATATTATGCAGCAATAAGAGAGAATAAAATCTTGCCATTTGCAACAATAAGAATGGATCTAGAGGGTATTATGCTAAGCAAAATAAGTGAGGCAGAGAAAGATAAATATTATATGGTTTCACTCACATGTGGAATCTAAAAACAACACAAAGCAAATAAATGACACAAAACAGACTCATAGAAACACAGACCGAAGGGACAGTTACCAGGAGAGAGGGGGTGGGGAGATGAGTAAAAAGAAGGAGGGGAATATAGCCAATAATTTTATGGTAAGTTTGTGTGGTAACAAATAATTATGGAATTAGTGAGATGATCGCATTGTAAGGTATAAAAATGTCGAATCACTAGCACACCTGAAACTGATATAACCAGTATAAGATTAAGCTTATATATACTTATATACTTAAATAAAAAATTAAAAAATAAAAAATGCTGTGTTTCTAGCTGCCATCTCCTCTGCTCCTTTCATTTCCTATTGGTATCTAGAATGTTTAGAACTCATTTATTTCACAAGATTATTACAGAGCTTCCCACGGCATCACTGCCCCGCCTCAGCTCTGTCCATGGCACTGTATTGAGAGAACTAGCTCACAAGAGACGTGAGGAAATGACATTTTTTTACCCACACACATAGTTTTCCTTCCCCTTCATCAGTACCCGGGATCTACTTGCTGAGCCCAAACACAAATACTACACCCTTGCTTCATATTTTTTGGAAAGATCAGCTCACCTCATGGGTAATAAAAGCATCGTTCCTTTTGCCCCCTCCCATTTCAAAATGCAGGACAAAAATTATCCTCATTTTCCATCTGATATCTGCCTTCTGCAAGAATCTGTGCTCATGTCCTGCATAGAGACACAAAAGATTTGACTTAGAAAAGAGTCATGAATTGCTCTTGAAAGTTTAGGTCAAAAGAGCTTTTAGAGCCTGGGTTATGGGGGCATGTACACAAAAAGGATGCTCCAGATATAAAGCAGCAGGTGAAGAATGCAGATGCAAAAGTCTGGGGAAGTGACCTGAACCCATCAATGCTGCTTTTCTACCTAAGGAACTCTGAGTGACAAAGTGTGTTACAACCATATAATCATGTAAATTTGGGAGAGGGTGGCATTACACAAGCAGAATGTGAAAAATGTTAAGGAAAAAAACAAACAAACAAACAAGACGTCAAAGACTGCTCTTTTCCTTATAGCTGTTATCAGCCACTCATGCTTCCTATTCCTTCTGTGAGAACTAGATCCTTAAAGATAACCGATTGCTTGAAATTTCATGACCCTATTGTCAGAACAGATCAGAGTCTTTTGTGCTTATATCATTTCCTGTACAAACTTCCAATTCCTTTGCAGTGTAACTATCTGCTTATGTTCCAGTGCCTCTTATAGGATTTTGAATTATATGAGGACAAGGCATATGTCTCAATAACCTATGCAAAATGAGTAGCTAGGACAGCGTCTGATACCCAACAGATGCTTAATAAATGATCACCGAATGAATGAAGGGAAAGATAAAGAATGAGGTGTTTATTGGACTCATTCTGCATGAAAGTGTATACTTTCATGGTCCATAATGATTTACTGGTTCTAGAAGGTCTCTGTTTTCCAAAGTGTCAACAATGAAGGGAGTCTCATAATTACTGAGACTGCTGAAGCTCTCCGTTCCCCTCAAAGAATGTTTTCCAGCCACTGTTATGTGTCCCTACTATGTACAAGAATATAAGAGTTTACTTGGTTCCAATAGGGAGATTTACTGGTTAACTGAAGAAATGGCCACACTAATTACTCTGTCATCACTGATAACTCTGAATGAAATAAGATTTTAATTTCTTGAACACTTACACTTTTTTTTAGGCATCTGCTAAGCACTATATAAATAAGAACTCATTTACTTTCCCCCCAAAGCCTGTAAATAAACATAATTATGTCTGTTTGATAGGGGATGGAATTGAGGCACAGAGGGATTTTAGTAACTTGCTCACAATCAACCACCCAAGTTGTGGATGACAGAACCAGAATTTTTTGTTTGTTTGTTTAAATGGCTCATGTGTACTAGACTCTTTTCTCAAGGATTAGAATAAAAGTTTTCGATGATTGTCAGTATAAGCATGATTCCTGCTAATGACCTATCATATTATTTAAAAAGGAAAATATTTTCTTTTGACCCCAGAAATTAAATGCTAAGTATTTGCTATGAGCAAAGACTTGGGACATATAATAAAATATTCTCAGATACCAGTCACAACTGAGTATGAGATGATTAATGGATTACAGACTTGAGAAGGTAGGTAAGTATGACGCCACCTGGCATGTGATGACACATATCAGAATTGGACCTTCACTGATTTGGGAACGGCCAGGCAGGAATGACAACCACGGTGTTAACACTAACTTATGTATTACATACCCTATTTGTTTTTTTCATTTAATAAATATCTTCAAAGCACCTACCTATTACATGCCAGGCATTGTGTGACTTGCTAAGTATATAGAAATTAAGATTTTATTCATTTAACCTCCTCGATGTTTTAACAATCATTTTTTTGCTTCCTATACCCATTACTTTTTACATGGTTTGCGTCTTTATCTACTCTTTCCTAGACGAAACTTTTCTGACCTGTCTCTCAAGCATCTAACTGGTCTCTCACCCTCAAGTCTTTGTTATTTCCCATTTAATTTCTGTGCCCTTGTCAAAAATTACTGGTGGATACTGACAAAAACTCAACCTTGAGGAAACTTGATAAAGGCTTCTCTGAGTCCTCTTTCTAACCAGACCCTGACCGTGGGCCAGCTTAGTCCAGTTTTAGCAAGAATCCTGCTGTGTCAGTTTAGAGCATCCCTAGCCCTCTATATCTGATTAAATTATTCATCCCCCATACTGCATACCTTATCACCCTGGCCTGCCTTTAGCAAGAATCTTGTTGAGTTCATCTAGCAAGAATCCCCCTAGGCTTGATGTTTCCTCTTGATAAATTTCCACCCACTGACCCCTACTCTGCTACTTGGCTATAAATCTCTACTTGTTCTTGCTGTACTCACAGTTGAGACAAATCTCACCATCCCATGCAAAAACCCCATTGCAGAAGTCTTTTATGAATGAAATCTTCCTTACCGTCTGTAACAAGTGTCACAAATAATTTTTCTTTAATACCGTTCATTGCTCTTTGGATGATATTCTTAACCTGTAACATGGCATACAAGGTTCCCCACAATCAGTCATCCACATCTCCAAGAAAAAAACCCTCAAAAAGTGTAGTCAACTCTCTTTCTACTCACAAAACCATCTTCTGTTATTTGTCAGGCTGGGTTGCTATTGCAACTTAACTGTCAGTTTCCCAGTTAAACTCTGAATTTTTCAAGGTAAGGATTTTAACATATCATCTTTGTTTTCCTAGCACCTCTGACAACTGGGAGAACTGAATGTTTATCAAATATCCAATGACTAAATAAAGATATGATCTTCACCTTTATGATTTGTTAATCTGAGGTGATTTTATAAGCTCTAAAAACACAGAAGTATTTGTGGAACTGCAACCGATGGCTGTATGACTCCTCACAAGATATTATTTTGCATGAGTGATTATTTCAATGGTCGTATTTCATCATACTCTACACTCATCGAGATTCTCTAGCCTTCTGCACAAATGCTTAGACATGCAAACATGCAGTATTCTTAGCAGTTAACTTCGACTCCCATTCCTTATTTGGCTCTCTTTCCTGACTTTGCTGTCTCCCTTTACCTTTCCCTTCTTGAGCTTTTCCACCTCCCTCCCCCAGATGACTTGACTGCTTGATTGTTATAACAGTTTTCCAAAGATTCGCCATCAGAGTGATTTAACTGACATTTAACATATTAAAGAAGTAGGACATTGCTCGAAAGCCATATTTGGATTTGAAGCTTAAAGGTTTTCATAATGTTTACCAAAGGTATCATAAATGTCATTTCTCTCCAGAACTAGCACTCCCACAGTCAATGACAATTGGATTTATTCAGGACTTAGATTTCTTTAGCTTTGCCGTGCAGCATTTGTCAACAAAAGGTTGCAGTTTCCAGAAGTTATTTTGTTCAGCACACTTGTTTCTTTAGCTAACATTGTCAGACATATCATACCCATAAAAATACACTCTACCATGTAATATGCTGCCAGGTCCTCATGCCTCTTCTCATATGGACCAGAGGAATAAAACAGATCATTCTTCCTCACTTACAGGATAGCTTCCCATTTCTTCCTCAAAGGCAAACATCCAGTGCATACTTGTGAGTTGGGGTTTGAAGTGGGAGAAATTTGGTGGGGCATATATGACTTACTACTCTCAACATGACTAAATAGCAGACTAGCGTCTCTCCATCGAAGTATTATTTGTATAAATTCTCAATGACACACAAGGTTATAAACTAACATTTCTCACTCAATAAGTAGTTTTGCTTGATTCACAACATATTGCAAAAGCTACCGTCTCTGTTCTGCTCAAGAGGCATTGATGTGTGGGTGCTTAAATCAGATGCGGAAAGCCAGAGGAAAGAGAAACAGGTGATAAGTATGGCAAAGCTCTGCCCTGGTCCTCCCACTGAGACCCTTTAATTTCCATGTCAACATCTGGATAGGAGAGAGGTTTCCTTCGTTGTCCAGGTTACCACGAGGATATGAATTTTGAGAGGAACACGTTAAACAAAATTAAAACAAACTTCAATATACAAATGTTTTTTCAATCCATCATATTTATAAAAATGAAGCCATCAAGACACCCAATAAATTAGTTTTGATGAGATTTGTAATGAAGCATTAAAGATAAGCTAAGTAAACTGTTGAAATGTTAGAAAAATATGTTGTGACATAACATCGACTCATACTCCATATTCTAGGCAAATAATCAGACAAGAAATATTTTTAAATAAACAGAAATTTAAATCCTAAAAGAAACTACACAGAACAGATTTTATATTTTTGATTACTTAGCAGCGTTCAAAGCCATTAAACTCTGAGTAAGAATTATAATGACTGGAAAGAAAACATTTTTTTTTTCCTTGTTTTGTTTTTGGTACTGAAATCTATTGATTCAGTTTTTATCACCAGGGAAGATTAAAGACTTTTAGTGTAAATGAAGTCATATTTAGCTTTTTAAAATTCAAAAGCATTGTGGAGTTTAATATACCCTTTCGGTTTCTGGAGAAAGCTGCTTGTTATAGGAGCTAATAGAAGACAAAAGAATTATTCCAATTGTTAGTTCACTAGTGCACCCGCCCAGATATATCATTTTGTTTAACTGTCAGAAATGTTAATAAGATTTCTAAACTGATAGCAGAGGATCACTTTGGGGGCAATTATTCTCATTTCTTTAAAAAAGCTAAAGTTATCTTATTTTTTTATAACTGGATAAAATCGCAAAGGATAACAAACTTCACTTAGTGATACCAAATGATTGCACGTACAATGTGTTATTTTGGGACAGATTCTGCCTCCCATACTCAACATATTGATACTAGATGAGCAGAACTTCTCTGAGATGGAGTGTGAAGGTTCTAGAGGTTTCTATGAGAGAACAAAGAGGCAGCAATAACTCATTTCTCATCAAGTCATCACATTCAGGAAGGCCTCTGCTAACTGGAATTTAAGATACTTTCTGGGAACAAAACCCTGGGTTCCTAAGAGCTTTACAAATATGCATGGGCTTGTTTAATTCTTTGTGCATATTTGAGGCCGCCTTAAACATGTAATTTTTGCACATGCTTTCCTGACCCCATAGTCAGCTTCACACGTCTATAATTCAAACTCAATAGAAAAGGGAAAGGTTTAGAAGGTTATTTCTAGCACCCTGAGATTCAAACCTCCCTCATAGACCAATCTGACCTCTTGTCTCAGGATAGCAGGTATCCATGTGACACTTTACAATCTTTGCTCACAACTGAGCTGAAAATACTATAAGAATATGAGAACTGTTTGCCACTTCTGTGTGTGTGTGTGTGTGTATTTTCGTGAGATTCTGCAATTTCTGTCACTTTATTGAAGATTATCACGAAAGACACAACGTATCTTGTTGTTGAGTTTCTAAACACAGATGAGTTTAGAAATTTGAGGAAATGTCAAATAGGATACTGATTTTCACAGGCCTAAAATTTCTTTTATATTAAGTAAACTAAAATGTGTGAAAGTGATTTTAGGAAAAGAAAATGAGAGGTCGGGGAGGGGCCTTGTGCCAGAGATCTCTAACACCACGCCCAGACCCAGCGATTTGCCAGAAGTACTCATAGAAATTTTTTTTTTAATGTTGCACTCATGGCTAAGATTTATTGCAAGTGGAAGGACACAAAGCAAATATAAAAAAAAGAAAAGAAAAAAATAAAAATGTCACAAAAGGTGAAATCTGGAGGAAACCAGACGCACTAGCTTCCAAGATGCTTCTCCCAATAGAGTCACACAGAACTAATTCCTTCACAATGAGAGTGGCAACACGTGAGAAGCATTATCTATCAGGGACACATGTTAGACACACGTCAACATCCAAGGGTTTATTGGAGGCTGGTCACATAGGCACCTTTTGCCTAGCACTTACCAAAATTCCAGACTCCTGGAAGCAAGCAAAATTGTTTATACATTTTCAGCACAGTGAACCATTTTTATAATTTTTGGAAAGTTTTATATTTGTGGGCAAAATCTATGATCAACACTGGCAAAAATTGATAAGGAGTCAAGACAGGAGGAATTACATCCTAATATTTCCCAACCGAATTATGAAACAATCTTGTTTCATGCTCATCACAGAAGAAAAAATTCCAAATAATCTTGGGAAATGCATACTGTATTTCCTTCCTACAGCTATCTCAGGAATTGTCATTTTAAAAGCTCCCAGAATACCTGAAGGAAAGGCCAAATTTATTTGACTGCAAATTCACTATTTTTTTTCATTCTGCACTTTCTTTGTTTTTATTAACACAAATTAATGATCACTAGATCTGAATTCCATTGAATATGCTTTGAGGAGCAATGTTATCCACGTGCTCTTAGAAACACTATGCTATTGTCATTGGTCTCTACAAAATCTCAATCTATCAGCTGACTTCTGTCCATCTGAAAGATACAACCTTATGAATCTTGCCTAAGCTTCCCATTAATGCTCAATATGCAGTTGCTTCGTGAATTAGTGACTTGATGTCATGAGTACATCAAAAAGCACATGAAAAAGTCAAGTTCTGTATTTGTACAATCTGAATAAAAGGATGATGGAAAAGCAACCACAAAAAGGAAAATAATAGATTCATTTCTATTAGAATCTATTTAAGGGCTAGAAAGGCTTACACTGTCAAAACCACACACAAGTGATTAAGAGAGACTACCGAGTCTACTTTCTCAGATGCCTCAGGGTCCTAGGTTGTATAACTAGAGTTCTTCCCCAGCTTTGTGATTATGCACTGTGAACCCAAGTGTAAGTTACGTGATTTTACTCTCTTTGAGTTTCTGAACTATAAATTGAGGCTAGCAGTGCATAACCATTGCAGGCAAGGAAATGAAATTAACATAGATGGTTTCAAGATCTTTGCAAACGTGAAATACTAGTGATCTGTGCTAACAAGACTAACTCTGTCTTCATGTTCCATTTATCATTTCCACTTTCTCACAAAGACTTGGGCTTGTCTGAGGGCACTGGAAAAAATAAACAAACAAAACACCTTCCCGAGAGGTCATTCTTTCTTTGTGTGGGGCCAATCAAATGTCATGTCCAGCTAGAATCCTGTCCTAATCGAGCAAAAACCAGGTCTTTGAGAAAGCCATTCGCTTTTTGGTCTCTTAGATAGTTATTTGCTTTTCCAGTGATTTCAAATAACTTTCAAAGCCTTGCTATAATTAGGACAATTTGATCATCTTAACACTTTTGTGACATGGGTAGAGCCAGCATTAGATTCTGTTTTTCAGATAAGAAAAAAAAAAAAAAAAAGAACTCAAAGGAGTTCAAGGAGTTAGATTATTAAAAACTCAGGACTATGGGCCTCAGACTTGGCTCCTGAAAAAAAGACCCTATCTCAGGCACCAAACTCCAAGAGCTCTTAAAGTGGCCTCTTCCAGCTTTAGAGCTGGACTGTCAGGGCCTGTGGGTGAGGAGAAGACGTATCACTGCTCCTCAAGTATCCAAAAACATATCAGAGTCCCCAGTCTTCACGGCCACACAGATCACAGATATCACAACCCTAATCTGTCAAAGTCAGAATCAGGTGAAAGAGCGTCTTTTGAGAGCTTTAGTGGAATCATAGAATCCACATTTGGATAGGATTGCAAAGGTTATCTGTGCAGCTTCCAGGTGAGTGCTCCTTCTAAGCTACCCTCTCACTCCGCCTTTGTTGCTGCTATGATGACTTCATCTCTATCTCACCATCAACGGCCAGAGTTGTATCACAGCTGTGTGTGCCTCACCCCCACCCCCACCTCCCACCTCATGCTCTTTAAAGGTACAAATTTTTTACCTGTTGCCTCTGTATTTCTAGGACCCAGTCAAGGTCTGGCCCAGAGGACGTGCCACGAAATAACTGGACAGCATCTCTTCTCACTCAAATTAATGCAATAATAGCCTTTTTATTCTTTCTTCTGCTAACACCTAAGAGTTGCCCTTAGTTCAACCATTTGATCCACAAAGGAAAACATGATACACTTATCTAAGCCAATGAGCTCTTTGTTTATGGTTCCCTCTGCCACAAACTCTCTTCTACTGCATCCTCACAGGGCTGGATCCTTCTGCCGTTCTGATGCTTGGCTTAAAGTTCTCTTCAGAGAAAGCTTCCCTAACCACTTTTGTTTATACACTTGTCCACAAATACCTTGACACATTCTATTACCTTAGGTTGTTTTATCTCACTGGAATAAACATGTTGTTTGTTTGTTTTCTTGTCTATTGTAGATCTCCTGCAATCTGATAGAAACCTGGTAAGAACAGGATCTTGCCTGCTCATTCACCAATGTCTCAATGTAGGTCTTAAAAATGGCTCTCTGCGTATAGCGGATGCTCATTTACTCTCCTCTGAAACAATGACTAAAGAAATGAAAAATTCATTCAATGCTTAAACCCCTCTCAAATATACTTATTGGTATCTTAACCAAGTGTTATTCTTATTTCCCTTGAGTAGAAATAGTGATAAAAAAAAATCAGTAGTTCTCCATTTTTATACAAATTTTATTACACAGGTTTTCCTCGACTCATATAATGTTTGTCTTTCCAAAATGTTTTTATTAATGAATATTCCCAGCCCCTATAAACACACAAAGCAAATCTACTCCCTTTTCCTCAGCATAGTTCTTTGATTATTACCTTCAAGTTCCCTGTACATGTCCTTTTATGCTAAAAACACTAGGACTTTTTCATTTCTTATTTTCTACTTTCAAATTTCTTTTTCTTCTGAATATATTCCAATATCTATCTATTCTTCATAAAATATGGATCTCTAAACTTATACAAAAAAATCACAGGCATGTTTTTACAGATGTGTGTGTGTGTGTGTGTGTGTGTGTGTGTGTGTGTGTATAAGGGAAAAAGAGACAGAGAGAAAGAATGAGCATGTACTCACATATGTATTCAATGCCACCTAATATAACAAACTTTGGCAGCTATTCCATACAAATGACATATATTGTTTATGAAGTAAAAAAAAAAAAAATCTCCAAGCCATTTTTATAGAACTACAGCAAGCCATGTGTGGTAACCATCCTCCAAGATGGCCTCTAGTGATTCTCTACCTTCTGGCATTCGATCCCTCTTGTGGTCCCCTGCCACACTGGATCAAGGCTGGTCTATATGACCAGCTCAATGTGGCACAAGTGATGGTATGTTACTTCTGAGGGTATATTATAAAATACATTTTTACGTCTGCCTTCCTCTCGCTTCACTCTTCTGCTCTGGAAGAAGCAAGATACTATGTCATGAGGATATACCATCCACATGGAGACCCAAAAGGTTGAGGTCCTTCTGCCAATAGCCACATGGATGAGTCATCCTAGAAGTAAAACCTCCAGCCTCAATTAAGCCATGAATACAGCCTCACGAGAGATACTAAGCCAGAACCATCCAACTAAAACTTCACTGGATTTCTTTCATGAGGAAACATGTGAGAAAATAAATTTCCATGTTTTAAGCTGCTAGCTTTAGACTAATTTTGTATTCGGTAATAGACAACTAATACATCATGCGGCCCCCATTCCACTCAGGCAATTGTTTTTTTTAGGTCTAAATTTAGATTTGTGTGTTCATTTAATCATTTCACATCATTACGTTTGTTTCAATCCAGTCTATTTATATCTTTTTCAGTAAATATTTAGATAAATCTATGACAATAGAAATAATATTATCCAACAACTTTAAAAGTTTATTAACTTTCAAGTTACTATTGCCATTCAAGTTACTGATACAAATGTTAAGATGGAAAATGTACTGGACAGCATCCTGGTGACCTCAGCAATCTCTCCAGATTCATACCTTTCCACACTTTTTCAAACAGGCATTCTACCAGCTAATACTTCTCTTTATTTTCCTGGTCTCCATCCTATGTATCTCTATTTTATCCACAAAGATGTTAAAATAACTTGAAAAATATTTCTTGTAGTTCCTTGCATTGCCAGCCTTAGAACTTTAAAGTTAAAAAAAAAAAAATACTCTAGTTTGGTCATGGCTACTTCTTAGTGTCCATTTTGGCTCATCGAGATATTATTATTTTTTCTTTTAGGGGCTCAAGTGCCACTGTTTTATAGTTTTATAATAATACCATAAGTTGGCATAAAGCTCATGTTTATCAATTTCCTGTGCCACCTTCTCCCTTTTACTAAATATGGCATTTACCCATTTCCAGTTCTATGCCACCTCCCCATTCTGCCTTGATCATTAAAGACTGCGATTTGCAACTCTCAGACCAGTATTCATTGGCAATCTCTTCACACATTTTGCAGTGTCCACCTTGCTTCCCAAGGTGGTTCATTCCATCTAGGCATCTTTATTTGAATGCTTCAATATATTGAGTTAATCTATGTTTCCTCTCAGGCATCTACTTAATGTTATACCAATCAACAAACAAATAAACAAACAAACAAAAAATGGGGAACACAAAGAAAGAGAATATACTAATTATTCCATATTTTATAACCACTACACACCCCGAGGGGTCACGCTTGTTAAACTGGTGAATAAAAGAACATAAGTATGAAGTATTCTCATCCAGAAAACCCAATTCTGTTAATCAACACTAAAAATTCAAACACTTATATTTGAATTTGATTAATATATTCTTTGCTTTAACACATTACAAGGGTGGTCATAACTTATTTATTTTACTTCACTTTCTTCTGAAATATATTAAAGCTTTCTGCCAAGTTTTTAAATCAATAAGCAGAATATTTCTTCAATTACTGTGCATGAAAAAAATAAGAAGACAGAAATAGAACACAGTTTTGAAAATTAAAGCCCAGTTTTAAAATATTTTCAGATACGATTATATTTTCCATTATCAGCTTTAAATAGACACCATCAAAAGGAAGTGTTCTGCCTGTCAGCATAAGAATACTGTTATGTGCAGGTAATAAGCCATTCTGAAGACATATGAAATAAGCTATTATGCAATAAATGAGTCATCTCCAATCAGTGTAGAAGGATAAGAACAATAGAGCTGGGTAATAAAATATTTATTTTTAAAATTATGGATCCTACTCTTAGAATATATCTCGAAACACACTCCAGATGCAACAAAGGGCTACATTTTAAAAAGAAACTAATAAATATATAAAGACTCCAGCAAATAAATGAGCAATGGACATGAAAGGCTAATTCCTGCACATGAAAATAGACCGTTTTAACAAACACATTGAAAGAAAAAATGTTTATGCTCATGAGAAGCCAAATACATAAATAAATAGTATAACTGTGCATTTATTAATTACAACAAATTATCAATGACTTAAATTTAGTACCAGCTGGTGAAAGGTAAAAGAGATACATTTAAAGAAACACAAATATGAATGTAAATTACTTAAAAACTCTCTTGAAAAGACATCTGTCAATATCTATTCTTAAAAAAGCCTAAAAATATTAATTTCCTTTAACTCACTAACTCCACTTCTGGAACTCTTACTAGCATGCTCTACCCGATCTGTGCAGAAATACCTGAGCAAACACCCATGTCCTCTTCCACAGCCAGGCCAAGCTTCATTCCCTTTATTCTGAAGCTTATAGTCTTAGCTTGAGCATGTCTTCCTCAGCCTCGCTCATGCCGAAATGACTTTGTAGAAAGGGTGGTCTCTGATTATTTAGTAGACAAGTCCTGTGCTCATTTAGAAAACAAGACAGGGAAGAAGAAGCAAGACACAAGGAGACCCTCACATTTCTATCAGGAGTAAATGATATGCTCTTTGAAATACTGAGAGGCCCTTTGGTCTTATGCGCAATATAATCCTGAATTACAGAAAAGCAAGGTCAGCATTTACATAGATCAGAGGAAAAAGGAGATGATCAGAAAGGGAAAAGTGTCTGTATTGGTGATGCAGATGAAGGATCAAAGCCAAGAAGATGAAATCAGGGATAGAAAGGATCCAGATCAAAAATGTTGCTTTCAACTGCAGTGATGGGTAACAGTCAGGGTCAACCTTAGAAAGGTAGGCGAGAGTTTAATTAGAATAAGTTGGTGGGATGAAAGTAAGTTCCAGGCCATGCTTTTCCAGATACCAAGTAAAAGGTCTGATTCCAAGCTTCACAGGTTGGAAGAGAATAGAAACCTTAGAGAAACTTCAAAAAAATATTTCCATGGAAATAGAAATGATCCAAAGCAAAATAAATACATATGCATGCTTGTGCCCATGTACACACACATATATAAACACAGTTCATTTCTTTGTTTGGTTGTTTGTTCATCTTTCTAGACCTCAGATTTGAGGTATTTATACTCATTAGTAGCATGTCACTGTTTTAAATATCTGTTTTTACTACTGATGAGTAATTTACTTTATGTATATGGCATAAATTCAGCACCTAGCACAGTACTGGGTGCCTCACAGAGACCTGTGAAATTTTGTTCTTTGACACATTGAATGAAATTCAAACTTAGTTAGATATAAAACACACACAGACACACACACATGTATCTGAAGAGCTATTTACACTCATTAGTCAATAGTATAAATCAATAGATTGCTA
>NW_006434835.1:12996645-13080368 GCF_000325575.1 Pteropus alecto
CCTACCTCAAATCGGTGGGCCTGGAAAAGCCTTCTTAACCTGATCAACTCAGTGGTGGATGGCATACAGTTTTGATGTGAATTCACCTCATTTTACTTTTTAACCACAAAGGCTGGATTCCATAGCTAAAGTTTTACTGTTTGAATATGCTTTCCCTGTGATGGCTAAATGGCCTGCCATTGCCAAAACTTCCCAGTAAGAGTGGTTGGAAGCCAAAATTTCACTGACCTTGAAATAGACTCTCTTCAAATAAGCTTGTGTGTGCGTGCGTGCGTGCATGCGTGCGTGCGTGCGTGTGTGTGTGTGTGTGTGTGTTATATGTAACTAAGTTAGAATTTCTCTCAATGTGTCAAAGAACAAAACTTCACAGGTCTCTGTGAGGTACCCAGCACTGTGCTACGTGCTGAATATATGACATATACATAAAGTAAATCACTCAGCAGCAGTAAAAACAGATATTTAAAACAGCACTATTAATTACAATACATTCTTAGATAATTTCAAGTGAACGAAGTACTGAGAAAGAGAAATATGGGATATTATGGGGTCCATTGCGTGAACTCGAGTCTAATCATGGTTAGAGGAGGTAAGGGGCAGAAATCTGTTTCTGGTCACTTAAACAGACAAGTAACAGGAGAGGTGGAGGTAGGCGCATGGAGAGGAGGGAAGAGTGTTCCGGGTACCCAGAAACATCACTTGTAAAGACCCACAGGTCAAAGTAAATGAAGTAGTTGTCACGGGGATTCACAGATGTGATGCTGCCTGTTCCAAAAGAGAAATCTGATTCTTTTATAATTTTTACTCATGATTACTCCATCATATGCAAATTTTAATTGACTTGATCATGCCTTAAGGATTCAAGTTCTAACATCCAAAACTTTATGTTCAGATCAAACTCATTATTTTCAAACTCCAAAATAGCCCTTCTTATTATTCCTGCTTAAATTTATTTTATAATTTCCCTAACAGAGTCCAATTCTTCTATCTTAGTATAACTCCAGATCAACCACCTAGGATTATCCAATGGTGTTATCTGCATGAAGTAATTACTTTTTTCTTTTGCAACCATTTCATATTCTAAGATAAGTCTGTAGAATTTATGGCACGTACTTAATGTTCAGTTTGCAAATTTTCTTGGAAATTAAAAGTGAGGAGTCAGCAATTTACTTCACTGACTAAAAAAGAAACTTTATAAAACCACTTTTCCCATGCATCTTCAGATACCTACAAAGACTTGATTAATTCCTTGAGGTGTCAAAAATGGCAGTTAAGTGTATGTCATTTGTTGAAGATTAGGAACCTTTGTCCGGGGTACCTGAATAATAGTTTTATGATAATGTACAATTGTGGTGAGTACAAGTCACATTGAATCATTTACTCCAAAATGAAAACTAGGGAAATGTCCTGCCTGCTCAAACAATAGGAAAGTGACTTGTGAAGTGACATTGAATTTAAGACATTTTATTAAAAATCCCTCTGATAACACGAATGGAAGATTGAAATATAATGCCCTAGAATATATTTTCTTCAGGAATTTGTAAGTATTTTTACTACACACTGACGTTTGAAATTGGATATGCAGGTGTGTCTCGTCTCACACAGCAGATGTCTTCCTAAAAAGATACATAGAAATTACTAAAAAGAAACTCACATTTTACATGTGCTGGGAAAACTTCCCATTAATGACAATTTGATAGACTGACTCTCCTTTGCAAAATAAGGACAGTTCTAATATGCAATTGATTCCTATTAATGGACTTGTTTCATGAATTAATATGTTTAGATTTAGGGCTTTGCTTAAGGTGTACCCAAAAAAGTATAGAACAGAAATCCGATACCAATGTTTCAGGTTTTGGAATTTGCAATAGACTTTAAGAAAAATACAATTTTGCTAAAGAATAGGGAGAAATAGAGATAGAGAGAAGGAAGAGGATCAATAAAAATGAAGTAGATATGACTTGTAATATTTTATTTACTTGTTGGGCAGCCATGGGTGCCATTCTCAGATTTGAGAACACCTTTGTCTAGAATCTGTTGGCATTCATTTTCTTCACATGGCATCTTTGTGTAGAGGTATGTCTGTTATTAAAGGGCTAATATACATTTTTAATGTCTCGGGCCCACTACGCTAGGCCAACAGGGGGCTTAGACAGGGTGGGAAAAGAAATGCTAATGAACTTTGAACTAACTTGAAATTACCTAAAATTTAAATCAAGTGCCAAAAACAAACAAACAAACAAACAAATAAGTAAGTAGGTAAGTAAGCAAGTAAGTAAGAAATAAATAAATGAATGAATGCATGAATGAATGAATGAATAAATAAATAATAAGGCCATGAGGAAAAGCCCCATTCTAAGACTCCAGAATCTGCCTTTGTGGATGGATACACAGCCATAGAGGCTTCCCTGCTTTCCCTTTTCTTGACAGAGGCCAATTCCTTTGTGATAACATGGCAGTGATCATCTATAATCCTCACTCTTGATAACGGGCCCTCCAACCTTATCATTGAATCCTTGTGTTTTTAAAGAATCATTGTGTTGTTCCCAAGGGGATTACCAAGATTTTGATGGTAAGATTCAGATATACCTACACTTTTCAGATCCCAAATTATGCAACAAAAAATTTTATTTTGTGTTAAACAATACAATAGCTCACTTAACGCTCAAAAACCCTAAAAATATGCATGTATATATATTTTTTCATTTTTAGAGTAGTCAACCAAGGCTCTGAAAGTTTAAATAACTTGTCCACACTTTTACAGTTAAGTGGCAAAGCATGATTTCAAACACACATTCCAAAATCCTCGATTTTTCCATGTTGAAAATATGATAGAAAAATAAGTCAACAATTGAAGGAATAAATGAATATATGAGTGAAAAAAACAAAAAAGAGCACTAACTACTCAGCAGTTATTAAAAAAAGGAATCGAAAACAGAATTATAAAACTTCAATGTGACATTTTAGAGAAAAAAAGAGATGAATTGGTTTACTAGAAAATAGTGGCCTCCTTACCCAATCTTATTTTAGAAGTCCCCAAAAACCAAGTGATCAACAAGCTTATTATCCACATGTGTTAAACCAATCTCTCATCCCTAGCTTCCTTTCCTAACCAACAGACTATTCAAATCCCTGCCCTTTGGTATGCATTCTCTCAGTTTTATGTCCCTTCTAAACTGAACACTCATTTAAAAGAGACCATGTATCATTTGTATTTGTGTTCACTTTCTACATGAGGTCCCAATAGAGTACTTCCCACTTAGAAGAGTCTCTATAAATATATGTCAAATAAATAAGTAGGGAAATAGATATATCGTAAAGTCTTCCTGTGCTGTCTGGTTTCTTAGAGTGCTGTGCACGCACACAGACTGCAACCCTCACAGGGCAGAGGGCATGTGATTATGCATTCTCATTATGCATGCCCTCTGTACCTAGCTCAGAACTTGGTACAGTGTACAGCTGGTTGTTCTATAGACAAGGTGAGTTAGTGTTGGCTGATATGTAGATTCCACATTCCAAGACATGAGGAAACAAAATCAGATCATTAACCAAGACCATCTTTCCTCTCTCTGCGATATTGCCCACAGAGGTAGCCTCATGCCATACCAAAATTCACTCTGGGGGAGAGCATCATTAGTGCAATGAGTGGAGTTGGTGAGTTCTCTTGAGCAAGTTCCTGCCTATGATCTGCATGGAAGGAAGGGCCTCTCTCCTTCCTCTCCCTAATAGAGGTACTTCAGAATATAGTCAACAAATAAGGGAATATTCTGTGGGTTTGAATGACCTTTTGCTATAGTCATGAAACAGAAAAGATGGATAATCCTCATGCACATGGTCACCTATAGAAAGGGATTCTAATTGGTGGGCTCTAATGTCAGTTGCTTCTTAAGCAAGAAATTGTCTCTGATTTGTAATCATGTGTACCATTTACATTGTGCATGCCATGGGCCACTGGTTATCATCACCCAGAATTCTTCTTGATTGACTTAACTGAAAAAAACAAAAGTTGTCACCCAGAGTTGGCCTGAATTGACCAAGAAAATGTGGATATGCACTGGCAACAGTGTTTTCATTTGTTTTGCTTTGTATCTCTCAACCAAGCCATGACCTACCCTGAGTGTTTGACAGTAAGAGAGTTCAAGTTTTCAGGACTCAACAGGGAAACCAAAACAAGAGGCCAGCAAATATTTATTTCTAATGGGTTCTGCAAGTCTTAATTAACTACTGCAGGAGGAGTTCCCTGTGATGTTCAGAGCGCATACATTCTCAAAGGTCAAAGCTTATGAAGATGGAAAGGAATATGGCTTATTACATATGCCTCAACTGGATCAGAAAGACACTTCTAATACTTTAAATCTTAGTTATTGTTTTATTATCAAAATCTTGGAATTGACTGATCGCCCTTAGAATATTCAATTCAAAAAAAAATATTAAGTGGCAGCATTTTTTGTTTCTTTCAAAGATAGTGGTGGATATGTCTGTAGGGCGAGGAGGAGTAGTGAGAATTCTGTTTCCCTCTCTTGTGCTGGTTCCATGTGCTGGTTTCAGAGCCCCAGTTAACAACACGTATAACATCTGAGCTTTGACTTCAGAGGCCTTTCTCACTGTATAAGAGAACTTGTAATGTTTCCAGAAGAACCTGTATTATCATAGTAGTTTGAAAGTTCCCATTGATATCACTGAGTTTCCTGATCAAGTTGAAGAAGCATTTAGAAAGCATTTAAACGTTAGTTGAGATTTTTTTTTATTCATTCATTTTAGTCAAGAAAAATTTTATTCAAGAAAATAAATACGTACGCATGCCAAATTCTGGGAAAAGAGTGGTAGGAAAGACACAGTCTTCCTTAAAGGCCTCCCAGTCCTCCCAGTCCAATCCCTGAAAGACTGAGACCAGTATACGGGGAAACATGACATGATAAGGGAATACAAAAAGTCATATAGAGGCTGTTAAAATCACAGGTTAACCAAGTATTGGTAAGAAAGGAACATACTACTCAGAATAATGGACATTTTGCCAGAAAACTGAGGGGGAAAAGAAGTGGACCTATTAAGGGAGGCTTGAAATCATTCTAGCCAGAATAAAGCTATGCAAAGCTTTGAAGTGAAAGAGAGCATGGGGCAGTTTGGGAACTCCAGAAAAGCCTCCACCAGTCCACCTGGAGCCTGCAGCAAAAAAGAAAGAAAGAAAGAAAGAAAGAAAGAAAGAAAGAAAGAAAGAAAGAAAGAAAGAAAGTTCTTTCCTGTACCACACTCCCTTCCACTACACTCCAAATTTCATTCCCGGCATGGACACAGATCGCGGGGCCTTCTAGACCAAAAGGGTAGGAAAGCCCCACCGTGGTCTGCACCCAGATTTAGCCTCAGCAATGGACTGATTCCTGAATACATACCTTTTTCGTCTTCTGCAGCTACCTGCAATGAGAGAGAGAGAGAGAGAGAGAGAGAGAGAGAGAGAGAGAGAGAGAGAGAGAACGAGCTGAAGAAACAAATAGGAATCATTCACAAGGATACTTTGTCTTGAGGCTCCTTGGAGCCTTTTAAATATTTTAAACTTAACGAGTAACTGTTTAAAATGAAATTGGATTTTAGAAGACCAATAAGGGCCTTGAGGGCAACAGTGGTGAGTGGAAAAGCCCAGGAGGCCAGAGACCAGTTGGGAGGTGGTAAGTGCCTTCTTGAGAAAATAATGACTGTGGCCTGAGAAAGTATAAGACAAAGAACACGAAAGAGGGGCTAGGTTTTAAAGATGTTTAGGATATAGAATGAATGGGATTTTCTGCTAGACTAGAAGAAAGGCAGATGAATGGGGCAAAGATCAATCTAAGTTTCCGGCTTATGGCTTCCACTGGATGGTGATGATGCCAATCACTGGGGCTGAGCGTATGGGAAGTAGGGGAACTGCCAGGGTCCTTGGTGATGGTGATAGTGCTGGGGGTGGTGCTGGTGTTTAGGGAGCTGAAGAGAGAAGAATATACTGTTCATTTCTTTTGACTTTTTGTTTTTTTAAATATAGAGCTAAAATGTGAATTTCACCCAATTCACCCTTCCAGCCTATTATCTTCTAAATCCCAAAGTGCTCACTCATCAAAACATCTTCTATCAGGCAGTTGTTTGAACAGTAGAATTCCTCAATTAGACCTTGTTATATATCACTTATCTTAAAATACAATTAATATATAGTCCTTAATAGAGAGTATATGATTAGAATCAAGCTTTTTAATTTTTTTAATTGAAAACTGCATATTAATCTTAGTTTAAATTCAAAACAACTCTGTGAGGAAGACAGAATGGGTTCTATTATTTTGAATCACAGCAAAAGAGGACAAGCATCTGAAAGGTCAGCAACTTGGCCAGGGTGACCCACAAGCAATGTCCTTGCCTCTACAGATTAGTCTTTCTACTCTTAGTTTGGAGCTCATTACTCTTGCCCACTGTCTGTAAAGGGCATGCCCAGATGTTGAGTTCAGCAAAGGCACATATTTCATTGGCCATTAGAACTTAATACTAGTATTCTCATCATTATTATTTTGACTTGGAAAGTTCACTACTCTGACTAATCTGTTGACAAGTGGATTTGTCTTTATATTTTCAAGCACAATACATAAAAAAATGCATGAAAAGAAATACTATTAGTGGTTTCTGTGCAAGTGTTTTCTCCTCAAATGCTCTGTTGCGCCTGGTTCACTGATGAACTGCCCACATTAGGAACACATTCTAATAAAAACACACATATTATAGAGGTGAGAACACTAGAAACAGCATTTGCATCTGCTACAAGACTTGAAATGTAATGGATTTCTAACTAATTAGCATGATTTCCCAGACTGAATTATGCCACATGTAGGAGTAGCTGGATATAAAAATAAATTTGATTATAATGTGCATAAATTGCTCATTTCTTACAGAATTATGGCTTTTTCTTAAGTGAATGCCCAACTTCCCCAAATTGTCAATGAAAATATGTTTTCAAATGACTGCTCTTTTTGGGGCCGTGCTGCTTTCCGGGAGTTCGGCTACTCGCGGCAGCTGCTTTGCTGTAACATGACACACACAGCACATCAGGCGATGAGTGTGACCTACATTCAGGATGTTTATGAGTTCTGCAGAAACTGGGTAATTTCACTCACTGTTTTGTTCTCCTACTGAGGCAAGGGGTCCTTGAGCACCGCTTTGAGCAATAAGTCTCTGGGTGCTAAGAAGAAAATACAGAGCTTATGGAAGAACTATATGAAAAGGTGCAAATCGACCACGCCATATTTTTTCCAGTTTTGTGCCAGGTTTTGTCAGAATGAGATAAAATCAATGACAAATGCGCTCCTCTGTTCCATGGACCTGCCATTATCACAAATCATACACAAACAATTATAGAACAAAACAAGACAGAATATAACCAAATACTAAATGGCACAGTACTGGTAGTGTATTATATGATTCAGAGGAAGGAATTATCCTTCCTCTCAAGGCGAATATATGGCAATTAATCTAGAAAGGAAAAGAAGTAAGATTTGAATGGTTGACATGTTGAAGACATTCTGCGTCTGTAAACTTGAATGAAGGTGAGAAAAGTATTTGATGCACCGATTCATCCTTTCATTATTAGGCTTCTATTACATATGAAATCTAGTGATTCTATACCTGTGATATGTCATCGTATTTAACAACCCATATACAGTTTGTTGATAGTACGCACAAAGAAAGTGCTCCTTTGTCAATATGTTTGGATAAACAAAGTTAAACATGATTAGTTCAGGACTTCTCGGTATTTGGTGCTTTCCAAATCTTGTAATGAGAAAAATATTTGTTTTAAATTTAAGTAGATATTCAAAGAATTTTTAAAAATTATACACAGATTCCATTTAACCAAGGAAAATTATATAAGAGAAAAGAGTTGTTAAATTTTTATAATGTTAAGAGAAGTTTGATATTATCATTAATCCCAAATTACAATAATAAAACATAAACCATCACTCATTAACTACCTACTCTGTGACAGGCATTATGCTAGGTATTTGACAGGCATTTTGTATAGCTGTCACAAAAATATATATATACCTCTATTACCTACCACTATTTTTATACACATATGAGAAAACCGAGGCTCACAGAGATTAAGCATCTTACAGAAGATTGCACAATTTGCATCTGGCAGAACCCATGTTGTCCACCTTCACTTGTGGCATTTTATTAAGTTGTGTTTTATGTATGAATCATTTGGAATAGAAGTTCCAAGAAGGATGGATATTGTCATGGATGTTTAATACAAGTGGTAGTTAAGCATAAGTCCATAATCAAATTTAATATTTTTAGATAAGGTGGGGAATGCATTGTTCATCTCTAGTAAGAGATATATGTAAAGACTAAGGAGATTTGCTTCCTATTCACCAGAAAAGTTACTTAAGGATATGATTCAGAAAAACTAAGAACTATTCAATAAAGAAAAAGATTTTAGATCCAGGAATAAATGGACCTAGCAAGGTCAAGAATATAAAGAATCCTGTATTTACATTACTAAGATTCGAGCTCTAACTTTAGAATCGTAGCCCCAAATTTGGAATTAGTAGAAAATAGATTCTGCTCCTATGGAGAGAATTGATTCACTGTCTCTAATTCTTTTCTTTCCAAACTACAAACATTTATTATTTTGTTGATAGATGTAAAATGAGATCATCTTTTATATATCGATTCTCATAAATCCTGACTATTATGAGGTCATGATGAAGCTTGAGGTTGAAGAACACAGTGCAGGTTACACAGGAGTCCAGGGACTCATTGTACCATAGTAGGACTAAGGTAAGTAATCATCGTAACAGAATTGAATGAAGTTAATCAAACACTCCTTGTTATCACAATGTAAGTAAGTGCCTCTTACTCTAAGCTGACCCTGGCAAGCACAAATAAATACTTGTTCCTTTGGTGGGCCTCAGCAACAAAACCTTAAAGAAAGTTTGCCTTCTGCCTGGAGTGGGCAGTCACAACTACTGTGTAATTAGTGGTGACTACTGGGAAGTTCAATTATGTTTTTACATGGTTTGAAGAAGCTGATTTGCCCTTATTCAGCTAACCTAATGGGAGTGTTGGACACAAAAAGCTAACTGATTTCCAAATCCCATTTTAATTATTTGTTATAGGCCCCAGTGGCCAATTTCATCAGAGAGTTTGTTCCATTTGGGCAAGAATGCTTATTCAGAATACCATGGAGACTTATTTCCAGAGATGGTGAAAAAAATGTGTGGTCCTGAAATGAAGTCTCTCTATTATTCACAGAAAATATAAAGGTACTGCTTATATTAACTTTCCAGCTATCATTGATTTCATTTAAACCAAAATATTAGATTTAGCCTATTCACAATACTGTAATCACAGCATAGTTATTGCTTTGAATTGCTGGTATTTCTACCTATTTCATTTTAGTACTTAATTTGTTTCTTTTTTTTTAACATGTTACACCTCAGTATTTTAATTATACTCAGCTGAATGTATCTGAATGCTCTCAGCATGCTTCATTATTTATATTAGCAGAAAAGCACATAAAATCAAATTGCATGCTGACATTCTATCATTTGTACTCGCATACCTCTAAAATAGATTTCTATAGATACAGCGACTATACAACAGTGGCTCAAGATATGCTATGATTTTAAATTTTCACTGTATTTTAATGTATTCCCAAAATAAAATTTATGAGTTTTCACTAGAAAATGTCTTATCTGATTATTCATATTCTACAATTATTAACTGCTCCAATTCTGTATTTGATTGAACTGTAAAAAGGCGAATTCTTTCCCTTCATACCTCGGGCACTAAGCCGTAATCTGCACATTCTGAGTCTTCCATATCTAAATTAGAAATTATGTCAGACCTACTGAAATATCAAGTATAAATAAAATATAAACCTTTTATATTAGAAATGGACATTACTGTTTAATTGAGTGAGGAGGTGTATGTCCATGCTGTCTTTCTCACCATAATTTTTTTTTTCTGGGTTAAATAAATACTCTTTATGAAAAAGTTGGTTTAAACTCTTTCCTTTTTCGTTTGGAATTAAGAGTCAGAAGTCCCAGAAGGAATTATGAGAAACTAGACTTTTATTTTCAGTACCTCTCCTGTGAAATCAGCTATTTTCTTGGGTCTGGCAAAACCACCTCTCCATCAGCTTCATGTGCCACCACAATTCCCCAAATAGATTCTCTGGTTTGGTCTTTAGTCTTATTCTAAATAACAGAAAAGGCAGATAAATAGCAGAGAAAGATGCCAAAATGTATGCTTCCTCTGAACGATCAGGGGCACAGAAGATATTAGTATAAATTTTCTCTCTGATTACAATCTCCTTTAAGGTGCCACATATCATTGTGAGAAAAAAGAGGAGGGGGAGTCTATTTAGTTGTGGGTTTCATGGAGAAAATAGAAAGTTCTTAAAGAATGAGTGAACCAGTAAGAGGCAAGATTAGAAATACAATGACATTTCAGGTGAAGAGCCCACCTAAAGCAATTTCCTGGAGGAAAATGAAAGCGTATTAAGTTTTAAAAACAACATTAATGCAAGTGAAGTATTAAAATAGGGCTTGGTGTTGGTTAAAGCACAAAGCAAGTATGCAGGAGCAGTGAGATAGAAAGCTTATCACCTCAGCATAGAGCCCTTGGCACAGGCGAGGAGCATGGCCACAGCTGCTTCATTTGAGAGGAAGGGGGGAGCTTTTGAATATTTGTATGTGGGAAGATAGGGGTGATGAGGATTTCTTGTAGAAATGTGAATCTAGCAACGTGTGCAGGATACTGAGAATATTACCAGAGGGAGAGCAATTGTGAGACTATTAGAGCAACCCAGGAAATGGGTGATTCAATTTAAGTCCAATTCAGCTACTTTATGAATGCTTTAATTGAGAGGGGTAAAGGGATGCACACTGTGTAGACATAAGTGATAAGACGAGCTTTATTGTTTTCTAAAGTCATGGACATATTACATACTTAGCAAGTGTTGGGAGGAAAAAAGGAAGGAGACAGAGTCGGGGGAGGGAGGGAGGGAACAAGGAATCACGGAGTGAGAAGGAAACAAAGAAAGGAAGAAGAAAATCAGGCAGAAAGGAAGGAAAGATGGGACTGAGGAAAGTAAGAAAATTATCTAACCAAAGACAAAAAAGAGATTTAAAAAATACATCCAACTATCCTGTAATACATCTAAATGTTTTAAAGATTTACATTATTTCCTAGAAAATATATTAAAATTATTAAAAATTAATTCATTTAATAGAGAACCTCAATGTTTATAAATATCTATTTCCCTTTTCTGATCACACAGATAGACATGAACAGAAAGGGTGTCAACCACTTACAGCAGGGACCATAAAAACCTCACACATGCATTTCTTCGCCTCGCATGAGCTACCTTAGCATAGTAGACTCTTATAACCATATGATGGCAAAACCACAGAATGGAAGGGCCATGGGACTCTAAATGACTGGGTGGAGCAGAGTCACCCAACCCCAACACACTGCATTGGATAATTACTTGAATAATGACTAAATGAACATTGCGTTAAGCCATTTGAGTCCATTAGCTTTCTCTAACTGATATGGAAAAATATGTACAAGAACCACCAATCAAATAGACATTAATTTGATTGATATAAGCATGTTCTACTAAGCTTTCAAGAAACAGATAATTTCAAATAATAATTAGAATACCTAGGTTTTGGGAAAATATCTCAATCAATTTTAGAAGTTACCAAAGCCTGACAATGTGTATGTATTTGTATCTATGAAGCAATATAATTTATTAATAGACATATACATAAATGTAATATGCATATAATTTTATAAATAAAATTTTATAGAATATAATCCACAGCTGTGTAATATTTATTCCAAGCAAGAAAGAATGGCACAAAATTATGAAGAACTATAATACTATCTTGAAGAAAACTAAAAGTTATTTACTAAAAGTTAAAATTTATTTTTTAATTAAAAATATGTTAGTAAAATAAGAACAGAAGACCATAAATATGATAAAAATATATATATAACTGATGTCAACAGCGATATCACAGTAGAGGCACTCACATTCATTAAAGCTCATAAGAAGACAAGAGTGTTTCCTATCCGTTATTATTCTATAATTTTATAATTTTTCTAGATGAAAAAAGGGAAATAATACAAGAAAAAAATTAAACACCAAATTGCAGTATTTATAGGTATGACTGGTGACTGATCCAATGTAAGATAACTGAAAAATAGTTGAAATCAGTATATAATATTTTGGGGCCCAAGTTTCTTAACAACAGTGAGTCAAATCTTCATCAGCTTACTGAGTAGCGCGTGCGTGCACGCACACGCACACACACACACACACACGCACACGCACACGCACACGCACACACACACACACACACACGCACACAGACACATGCACACAAACATTTTCCAAATGGAGAGCCATATAATTTTCTTGCATAAAGTCTAAACGCTGAAATGATTTTATCTCTCCCCAACTTAATTTTTTTCTAGTAACCAAATTCATTAAAAACTATGCTTAATTTAGTATTGGGACATAATGAAATGATTACAAAATTCAAAAGAGGATGAAATAAAAAAATCATTTAAAAAAGAAAAGTCTGTGTAGGACACTGAAATTTGTCACAGCTTATATTAAAATGCATTATAGAGTTTTAGTAATTAAAGCAATGTGATAAGTTGTCATTTCAAATAAGAAGAGAAAGGTGAATTTCTCAATGATTATTATTGACATAAATAGCTAATGCTTAGAAAAAGTAATAAAATAACATCCTTACCTCAGACCTTATTCACATGTAAATTTCTAGATGAAGCACTATGCAATAATGAATGAATCAACCAATAAAAATGCATTTACTAGTGTAGGATGAGTATTTCTATAATATTCAGGATGGAGTGAACAACATAAAATAATAAATAACATAACACTTTTTGAAACATCTCAAATTAAGAAAAACAGTTGAAATGAAATGGAAAAGTATTATTTTCCATGTAAATAACCTACAACATATATTTAATCCAAGGAATTACTGTGTAAATCATTATCGTTTCATTAAAAAGACTTATCGTTAAGGGTTAAGAAAAACATAAACAACTCAAAAGGAAGAAAAGGTTAAAAAATAGAAACAAGCATTTTACAAAATATCTATAAACATATAAAAACTACACAAGTGTAATCATAATAAAATGAATGTAAATTAAGACCATAACACAGTATTTTTCTCTATCAAGCCGTTGAAGACCAAGAAAAGATAATTATCAATGTCATCAGGGGTTGTAGGAAACAGAAATGTCCCACAGCACTGCCGGTATATAAATTGGCACAACTTTCCTGAGTGGCCATATGTGACACATTTTTTTAAAAAAAGACTAAGAATGTGCAGTCTTAGCAATTTTTCACTTCAGGTGACTAGTGATACAGATATAAGTAATAATTTACAAATACCATCGCAAGAGTTTTTCTAGCAACATTGCTTACACAGCAAAAATAAAAATAAAAACACAATTAAATCTTCAATGGTAACATCGTGGTGGTTGAATAAATGTTGGCATTATCACATGAGACTACTAAAAATGATATTAGAGAAAAAATGTTTAGTGGCTTGGAAATATGCTCATGATGTATATTTTAAGCTTAAAGATATAGCTAATACCTATCATAAAAAGAAGTGTTCTCAATTTGCATGCATTCATGAGAGGAAGCATACATTTATGCATATACACATAAATACTCGAACTCACAGACACACACAATACCTCCTATACCAAACTGGAATCATAAGGGAAGGAAATAATTCTGTGATTATTTCCAGGAAGTGAGTGGACTTAGTTTTTTAAAATTTCTTTTGCTTATATCTATTTCATAACTTTTCTAAGGTACACAAAATAATTTTGCATTAAAAAAACATACGTTATTTTAAGAAATGAAGAAGTTCTGAAAAGATGTCCTAAGGAAACAGTTACTATGTTCTTCTCACAGGGCAAAATACCTGACAGGTAATGGAAATATCTAATTTATCTGTAGTCATGAATCTTTTTTAACTGGTTAACATTAGGTTATATCTGATTGCAAACCATTTCCTGTCTCTATCCTCAGTTTATCCCTTGGCAAAGAGAAAGGATTCAGGACTCAAGCAGATGATCCCTAAAACCCTCGAAGATTCCATGATTATTAGAAGTATTTTATACACACATGTAATTTACTTGCATTGATTTAAATTCACTAATTTTTTTCATATTTAACTGTAAGGGCCTATATTCTAATTCTTAGATGATGGAAAAATTATGCTTTCTTTTGTTAGCACACTGTAAGATCTGGTTAAATAGGAGGATCCAAAACAAAATTTGTGAGTCCTGTCTTCAGTGTTCTAGCCAGAAATAAGAAGTAAAGTGACACAGAGGACCAAAGGATCTAAGTGTCTGAGAATGGCTAGCTCAGTAACTGGCGAATTATATGAAAAGAAAAATAAAGAAGTGTTGGGGCCAGAAGAACTCTGAGCAATATAAATGTGCGACCATATATTTTATCTTATGAACAGGGACCTCTTGAAAATGAAGGAGACTTTCTAATAATTATGCTGAAACAACAGGTAAAATGGGACTATCCTAGGAAAAGAAAGACTTACAGTCATCCCAAATTTAAATCCTAGAATTTGGGGAAAAAATATAATTCTCCCTTCATAAAAAAGAACAAAAATTGGAGACTACATTTAAATGACAAAATCCATCAATGAGAGACATTTGAGAGAGGCTAGCTGGCAACTAAAGCCGTGTCACTCTTACTGCAAACTGGAGATCTGTTAATGTCCTAATGACCTGAATCCTTATTCTATGGTCACATGGAGCATAATTCCATTTGAGCATAATTCACTCTCCTGGTAAAAATCTGAAGAACCCAAGAATGTCTTGTTTACCATGCCACGATGCTTCCTGAGGTCACTAAATACATTTTTACCCTTGACAGTAGCTGTAGGGCAGCCAACACATGACCCTGGTGATGAATTCTTGTGGTTTGAAGGCTTTCCAAGGACACAGAACTTTCAGTGCTAAGACCAGGCACATGGGCATGGCTGGTCACCCTACCAACAGATCAGGACCCCCTCTGGTAAGGTACTAAATTTATTTCCCCTCTACCTATTTCTATATCCTGATATTTCTGTTCTCTAACCTGCCTAAAATTTGCACCTCGAATATTGTTATGGGCTGAATCGTGTCCCTCCAAAATTCATATGTTGAAGTTCTAACCCCCCAGTATCTCAGAATATGATGGCATTTGAAGAGAGCATCTTTAAAGAGATCCTTAAAATGAAATGAAGTCATGTGGGTGGGGCCTTATGCCAATATGACTGGTGTCATCAGAGGAAGACGGAGAGACACCAAGTATGCACAGAGAAAAGTCCGTGTGAGGATACCAGAAAAAGACAGGCATTTACTGGCCAAGGAGAAAGGTCTCAGAAGAAACCAACCCTGCCGACACGTTAGTGCTGGACTTCTAGTTTCCACAACTGTGAGGAAATAAATTCCTATTGTGTAAGTACTACAGTCTGTGGTACTTCGTTATGGTCGCCCTAGTGAACTAATACAAGTATACTACAAAAGTAATTTTTCTTCTTAACCTAATGCTTAGGAAATGTCTAAATTCTCTGGAGGAATGGTTTTTTTGGTTGTTGGAAATCCATCTTGTTTCAACTCAATTTTGTTCCTCAGTAATTTGTACACTAGGAATAGCCATTCAAATTTTTCATAGTGCTTTAAATTTCATTTCTCTTTCATTAAGAAACCCATCATGATTTGCATTTTGTCCATCTGTCCAAGTTCATTTCATCTCTCTGAGGAAGTTGACCTGTCTCTTTTTGTTTAGTACATATAATTGGTTTTGATGTCCATGTTAGATCGACTTTAATTATCAGGTGGCCAATAGTCTCCAAAGGCTTACTTATTTCAAATTTACTCATTTAGAATATATTGTTATTTAACAACACATCAGGACTCAAATTATCCTAGTTAGAGTTTGTCATTTAAGCCTTTACAAATCATATTCACAGTACATTATGGTTTTCTTCACTAATTACTAAGTAATTACTATGAAAAAGTAAATTAACATTATGAAAATAAGCAGTATTATGCTCACAAAAGTGAAAAATAAGTCTTTCTTTTTTCCTGATTGGGAAGACTTTAAGCTTAATCCTTTATACTTTCTTTTAATATTCAAAACTTCTTGTAAAACAGAAACAAAGGTTCTTGTTCCCAGGAGTTGAGAGAAGTGCCTGCTTTGCTGAAGACCACTATCAGCCTCAGACGCAGGTAGCTAGCAAGTGGGTGTCAGTCAGTCCCAGCTTCCCCATCTGTCACTGAGGTCTCCCCAGAAGCCTGGGCGATCACAGGCACTCACTCTTGAGAATGATACCCATTGTCCCTTTCTCTCAACTCACCATTTGTCATAATCAGAGAGATTTCTCTTTCTTCCTTTTTCATTAGAATATTCCCTGAAAAAGTCACAAACTCTAGCAACTATGTTCTCATCTATATAATGAGGCAACCGAAGATCACATTCTTTAAACATAATTCCCGCCAAAATTAGAATGGAAATAAACATTGGGTCGACTGGTTTTTAAGAAAGGATTGAATCTCCTCTCTGGATTGTTTAGCTTGTGCAGACCTGATAGATCCCACTCAGTACCTGCTATAGCACCTGGCACACAGTAAGCCCTTGATAAATACTTTCTGAATTGACTTAGCTAATATTTTAAGAACAACCTCTCTAAGAAGTAATTTGGCAAAGGAAACCATCAAGGTTAGATGTCACATATATTTCCGAGCTCTCCAAGCCAGTGTGAAGTATGAACAACAGAGACAGATGACTGTGAGGGAGGCACATACTCACTTGCCTAATACGAATGGCATGGCAGGAGATGGGGTCAGGGTAACAGACCTTGGGAAAAGGAGTCCTGTGGGCAGCTAGGAGTATACAGGCAGGTAGTTTTTGAAACCATGAAAATGCAAGTAACCGAACTCAGAGGAATCAGAGAATCGGTTCCTTTTGGATGTCACCAATTAAGCCTTAGCTTTGATGCAAATTGCCTTCCAAAGATGTCACTGGCACAATGAGCCCTGAGTGCCTCCACCTGTTCCAAGGAGCCAGTGTTTGAGGCCTGCCTTGTGTTTTCACAGTGGGGTCGTTTCTTCTGGTGTAAGCTCCGGTATTAATGCCTTCTGATTTGGAGACAAGGAGAATGAAAAATATAAACATGATCCAACTCTTAATTCTTGATCTTTTCAAGATGACATGCTTATTTTGAGCAGAAGAGTATTTAGAATCACATGCCATTATTCTTCAAAATTGGATGTTACATTCTCTTTTATATTTTCAAAAATGTTTCACTCTATATTGCTTTAGAATCATCTAATAGGATTTTCTATACTTTCAATTTTCGTTGAAATTTGATTTTTCTTTATTCTTTGCATGTTTAGTCATGAGATCATTTTTATAATACATAACACTAAAAATGGGATAAATGGTCTTACATGGAAATAAAATCTTCTGTATTTCAATTTGTTATTATCAGTACTGTTTTGTGAATTATAATTTATTCATAGCAATCCTTGCCTTAAAATCACTTACCCAATTGAAATATTTATTTTATTGGCATATGTGATTTCTCTTTTAATGTCTCCTGAAGCTAGAAAACTTGCTAATGTTTAATTATCTTTATTTTAGGAGAGGTAGGTATTATTAGGATTATATTTGGTTATAGGGAAGAAAAAAAAAAAGCCCCAGAAAACAGTGGCTTAATGGCTTAAATAAGACAATTATTTTGATCTTTTGTAAAAGAAGCTCAGATTCACAAATATTGGTCTCAGGGTCACACCTACATTCCAGAGAGGCTTGGAAATGCAGTTTTCGGTAAACACATAGGCGGTCAGGAAAAATCAACATTACATTTCATCGAACATCAGGAGAAGCAACACTGAGAAACAATGAACAGTTTCTGCAACAGTATAGCTAGAGAGATGTCTGCTGTTATTAGGCTGTCATGCTAAATCACTACGCCAATAGCAGCAGATGGCACCGGAGTCAGAATAAGAGAAGTAGGCAGTTACATGCATAATAAATAGTTTCTGAATGAAGAAATGAATGACAAATTAATGTCTTCCTAATGTGATTTAAATAGATAACAGTATTTGACTTCACTCTGTTCTGTTTCAAGAACTCCATGACCATCCCTCATCCTGTGATTGTTAAATGCTATTAGGTCTGTCCAAAATTTTACTGGAATGGGAATCGATAGTTGTCAGTCTGGTCACAATTCTCAAGCAACTACTTGCTAAGTGACTTCGAGTTATTTAGTTTTATTGAAACTGGTTTTTTTCACTTATAAACTACGCATAAAATACTTTTTATTGCTCTATTTATTCATTCAGTAGATATTTATTGATCGGTTATTAGGTATCAGCCCTGTGCTGGATACTGGGGAGGTAAACAAAACATAGTCCATGCTCTCTTAGAGCTTAGCAGAGAAAAGAGATGGTTAAAATAATCCCCAAGTAAATATAGTTTTGCATATTATAAAGAAAATGCAGGGTGTTTTAAAATATAATGGAAGTCCTTAATGTATTTCAGAAGGCTTTCCTAAGGGCAATATGCAATGTGGACTGTTATGGTGCCTGATAGCTAGTGAGTGTTCAATAGCTTTTACATAATCTCCTTGAGTTGGAGAAGTAAAAGCACATGCAACTGAATAAAGCAGGGCCTTATCTCTGCAGCAGTAACTACTGACAACATTGTACTGCATTCAGTTGCATTCAGTGTATTCAGATGAAAACTGAGCCTATTTGGAGGAGAAAGGGAAGTCAATGAGCATTTGAATTAGCATGTCATAATTAAACTAGATCTTTAAGAATGAAGAGGAGCGAAGCAAGAAAGGAAGATAAATTTTCAAGAGAAGGTACAGGTTGAGGTGTTATCGTCCTAATATGTCCTCACCTTCCACAGAAATGAGAAGCCTGTGACATTTGTCCTCCATCTTATTCAACCTCAGGGTTTTGATCTCCTTCATGTTTTAATACACTTCTCTCTCATTATATAAAAACATAATGTACTCGAATTTCTCATTCTCTGTCCCTTTACAGAAAAAAAATTTTTTGACTGAATCCCTTCACACTGTGAAGTACACGATATACCAACTACAAAACCTCAATGAAGCCGTCGAATAAGAGTTATAAAATTCAGAGGGCTTGACAAAGTCACTGTTATTTTGAAATTAAGTGCTGAAAACTTCAAACAATTATAAGCTAAAATCATTATTTTATTTGTTTATTCTTTCCTAAAAGCATTGTAAGTCTCATGTCTCATTTAAAGTAAACATAAAAAAACAAACATCAACTGAATGTAAATTAGATAGCACAATTACACTTACAGAACACAATAAAATGTTGAAACCATTACCTACGATGATTAAATCTAATCTCTTAGGACTAAGTAGTTTCCGGCAATGATTATTTGGCTACATATTGTTTTTGAAAATTATAAGAATTAAGAAGTGTAAAATAATTTTTCAAAATCAAGGTTTATATCTAGTCAGCCAATGTTGTAAGGAAAAATTAGGCCAGAAAGTACACATCAAAATAGTGAGTTTATCCACTTACGTATGGTAGAGAAGCCTGAATAAATAGGTATGAGAACGCGGTATAAACTGACGGTACCCAAATGAAAGGATTAAAGTCAAAAAAAGGAACAGGTTCTGAGTTGGATGCCAGGGGAATTATGTAGGAAGCCAAAGGCTGGTCTGTGAAAAAAAATTATAATTCTAGGCCATGTTCAGTCAAGATAAGTTAAAGAGTTGCTGAAGCTCTGGAATTTAAAACATGAGCAAGAAAGTGGAAGAGGCGTTTGGAAGGCAATGGGCCACTGTGCCCCACAAAGCATGTTTACGTTGACCTTTCCTCCTGTGAGACTCTGAGCAGGACCACACTGTAGTCACTGCCTGTGTCCTTGCTTACATTCCCCATTAGACATTAAAAAGATGTTCACAAACCTTAGTTGAGTTCGTGCATGATACAGAATACATCAGACACCTAAACTCATTTACTTAAACCCCATTATATTGGTGCCAGAATTTGTTCAGCCTTGTTTCAAAAGATGTCCAGGAATTTGAATCGGTGCTACTTGTAGCAACCAACTTATTAAACGACTTGGGTAAGGTTTCAATAACCGAGAAAGCACTGGACACAGAGAATAACATTCATCACTAAAACTACATTCTACGAATTCCACAAAACCTTTTATTTCATGCATTGCATGCTTCAGAGAGCATACTGCCACTCGACCAAAGGGCATTTTTCTTCAATATTGTTTATTTGGTATAAACTTTATTATTGAGGTTACTAGTGAGTAAAATAGATTGTGACAAAATATTTTCACAGGTCAAGGACAACTGGGCATAATCACCATTTCTGGGGAATCTTTCTCTTGTCTTGATACTTCTTGAAGATCCTCATAGAGATCAGAATATGTGATCATTTTTTTAAAATAAAACATCCTACAGAGAACCAGAAAGGGTGGTGATAGTGCTATGAATTCTTAGGTAATGATGGTATGAGAAGAATTAGATGAAAATATTTTTCTTCTGCACTAGAAAGTAAGCTCCATGAGAGCATGGGACTTTTCTTTCTTGTTCTTTGATGTTTCATCATTGCCTAGAAGTTCATTTGGCATATGATAAGTGCACGGCAAATGCATTTTGTATGATCGAATTATTGTTACTTTGCTAGACTATAAATTTAATGTGAAGGGATAGTGTTAGTCTTGTTCACTGTTGCAACCTCAGGACCAGGTATCTAAGAAATATTCAAAATTTGAAAAACAACTTTATATGTGAAAAAATTTTGTGAGATTAAGTAAATTTCCCTAGTTTATTTAGCTAATAATGGTAAAGCCAAGGCTGAAACTCAGACCTTCCTGATTCTGAAGTATTAATACCATAACAGATAGAGTGCTTGGAACATCACAGATGCTCAAAGAAAAAGCGATTCTTTCTCTCTTCTCTTAATTCTACTCTGGTCTTTGTTAATATACTTATATAAATCATTTTAAAGTTATAGTCAATGGACATGTACAATTTCAGATCCGTAGTTTTCATGTAACGTTCTTTACATATTTTTATGCCACCATAGTTTATGTATTAATTTTCTAAGCCATTTTGAAGATACACATTTGTTTCAACCAGCTTAACTTGTCATCTTTTGTATTTTATTTCAGGGCCTGAAACGAAGTGTTAAAACCCTTGACATCTCATTTACTTTGAGTCTACAACAAAACTTAGAGAAGTAAAAAACATAGATTACCACAGTCTTTCTAAAGGATCTAGTTAATTCAGGAAACACGCATGGTGCAGGTATCTTTTGTGCAACCTATGCACTGTGCTAGGTAATGGAATGGAATCGGGTGTGGAGAAGGTGCTGTTTACTCTAATAGCAGCTCTGGTCACAATAGAGGAAACCAGACTGGAGGTGCTTTGGTTTTCTGTGGATTCTGTGAATGTAATGATCCTACTTCTCACCTGTCTTTAAGATTTGTTGAAATACCTGGAGGGTTTCTGGAACTGTATGCTCCCAGACAGCTGTCTACAGGTAAAACAGAAATTGTTATTAATGAAAACATTATCCTGAGGAGGGGTACAAGGTGCTTTGCTGGTTGTCTCTGGGTTGAAGCATTAAGACTTATTGATTTAGTCTGTTAGGTCCAGTATGCAAGGCTTTATTTCCTTTTTTAGAAAAAGCCATTTAGATTAAAAAAAAAAATTGTAAAACAAGTTGAAGGTAACAGAATCTAATTATGATATATGCTACAATTGTACCTGAAAGGGAGTTTAGAGCTCTTTGATATCTAGTAATTTATGTATGTATTCCCTTAGTAATACAGTTAGTAAGTGACTTTTATAAAATGGATTTATTTTATTCCTCTTTATCTGTTTCCTTTTATTTCTGAGGGAACCATCTGGGCTGAGTACAGTCATTCATTAGCGTAAAAACAATAATGATTTTGACGGAATTAAATAGCATGTCATAATTAGGATCTCTTGTTAGTGTACTTGTAAGTACTACCCACTAATTATTGGTTATTTTCTTTAAAAATATTAACCAGAAATTATATTTATAGAATTCTATGATGATGCAGTGGCTGCATCATCATCTGCTATCTCTTCTTTAAAAACCTTCTGGTTTAGGTGCCTTACTCTGGTCTCATTACAGAAACACATTGTTTTCTTAATTGGCATGCTGGTATTCTCCTGGCACCATTTCTGCATTCAAAGCCGTATTTGTTTTTCATATCTGAGATTTCTATTTTTATGTTCATCAGATCTGATAACTGGTTTTGTGTTTTGTTATTATTTGTACTTTCTGCTTGGTTTTGTTAGCTACCTCTAAAACTTATATTTTTTAATCTTATTGTTTTCTATCTGTTTCTTATTTTTCCTCTTTATGTGACTTCATTTTTTTTAACAAAATGATTGTCATTAAATTTTCTCTGTTGGTATTATCATTCAAATATTCTTGAATTTTAACTTGAATTTTATACTTTAAATTTTTAAAGTATATCTGGTTAATGAATTATTTATGGCCTACTTTTTTTGCTGGGAGCTTCATTCTGTACCAATTGTCTAGCCATCTTTTGATGACCATAATAGTGAATTTATCATTTACAGGTACTATAGCTCTAGCCTGAACGATAGTCTCAGCAATGAGCTTGAATTCCCTGCCAAAGGGCTGCTACTTGGGTTAGAAAAAAAGCTTAAGAAAATCAGGAAAAATTAATAAATAATTTCTGAAATATTAGCAGCCTGCTATGATTGAACTACACTAGTGTCAGCATCACCTGATACAGACAAATGAAAACATTAACAACTAACAGAGTATATAAAGGACATGTGTGCAAATGAAAACTTAAAGCAAATGTCAATTTGAGAACAAGAAAACATTTTGTAGCACAAAAGAAAAACAATTCAAGAATGGATCAGAGCTAAATTTCACTCGAAAAGATTTTCTACACTACATACAAAAAGACTTTAGAGATCTTCTGAACCCTATTTTTTTTAAAAAACAAAGAGGTCTTTGGAACAATTCAAAAAGAGAAGGCAATGCATTTTTATAAATAAAAAAATGCAATAGAACAATTAGAATAATCATTGGAAGCATCAAAAAGTACAATAAGAAATAGAGAAAACAATAGAAAAAATAAGAATGGAAAATGCTAAACATTAAGTTGTGGAGAAAAGAATGTCAATATCTAACTTGCGAATAATATATTTTCTTTATAAAATACAGACTAATCGTAATTACATTATTTAAGTGTTCTCTGGCTCATTTTCACAAAGGATTTCAAGCAAAATACAAAAATTTTGTATACTTCATTTTTATATTAACTAAAATGGCTGCTCCAGTTATTTAGACCTTTGATAACTTGAAGTGACATTTTACAGCTGCATTTATATAGTTCTCCTGTATGTCTTATCAAGACTACTTTTATGTTTTTTACCTTTTTTTGTGGCTAATGTGAATAAAATACCAATTTCCTTTTTTTTAGAAGATTATTGCTTTGTAATATGTATGTATGTTATGAATTTTCTGAAATACTAAACCCTTTGCAAAACCCAAATATATTTTAGCTTTTCGTATTAATTTGACACATTTTGCTATTTAAATCTTATTTTAAATATCTGTCTTCATGTTTTTCCATTCTAATAAAAGATTTTAAATACTTAAAATAAAATGACAAAACTAGAAATGATTTTATGTATCTATTTTTAAAAAGAAATGCCTAGGATTTTAGCCTATAAGTTAAAAAAAGACTCATGATTTAATATACATCAACTTTATCATTTTATATAAGTAATGTGTTTTTTCAAGATGAATATTATTGTCAATAGTGGTTAAATTTTGAGGTTCTAGTCAGGAAGACAGGTTAGGTAAATGCTGTACATGCCTCCTCCTATGACCACATTAAAATTAAACTATGAAACAGTCAACCTACAGAACAATTTGAAGACTAGCTGAACAGAACTCCTATAACAGGAAATATAAAGAGGAGATCACATCGAGACTACTAAGAGGGGCAGGGACATGAAATGGGCTGTTTTCACACCTACGTGTGGTGGCTGAGCATTGTGGGTGCAGATATCTTGGCTGCAGAGGCTCCCCCCCTTCCCCAGCCTCAGAAGAGCGAGGAATCTGAGCTCCACACTGAGGTTCCAGTGTTCCAGTGCCAGGAAAAGGAAATATACATACAACTCCAGGAAGTTTCGGGAGTTCCAAACAAGGTAAACCCAAATAGGCCCACTCTGAGACACATCATAATTAAAATGGCAAAGGTTAAAGACAAAGAGGGAATCCTAAAACAGCAAGAGAAAGGCAGCTTACAAGGGCACTCCCATAAGAATGTCAGCTGATTTCTCAGGAGAAAATTTGCAAGCCAGAAGGGAATGGCATGAAATGCTTGAAGTCATGAAAAGTAAGGACCTACAACCAAGACTATTCTACCCAGCAAGGTTAGCAATTAAAATCGAAGGTGAGATAAAGAGTTTCCCAGACAGGTAAAAGCTAAAGGAATTTACTACCACCAAGCCAGTATTACAAGAAATATTGGCAGGACTTCTTTGAGCAGAGATGAGAAAGAAAAAATATAACAATTATGAATAATGAAATGGCAATTATTATATACTTTTCAATAATCACTTTAAATATAAATAGGTTAAATGCACCAATCAAAAGACATAAGGTAGACAAATGGATAAAAAAACAAGATCCATACATGTGCTGTGTACAAGAGACCCACTTCATATCGAAAGACACACACAGACTGAAAGTAAAGGGATGGAAAAATATATTTTATGCACATAGAAATGAAAAATAAAAAGCTGGGGTAGTGATACTTATATTAGATAAAATAAACTTTAAAACAAAGGTTATAATAAGAGAAAAAGAAGGGCATTACATAATTATGATGGGATTATTATAAATGGACCCTAATAAATATATATGCACCCAACATAGGAGCACCTAAATATATAAAGCAAATATTGACAGACATAAAAGGAGAGATTGACAGTAACACAGTCATATGAAGGGACTTTAATAACTCATTGACACCAATGGACAGATCTTCCAGACTAAAATCAACAAGGAAACAGCAGCCTTAAATGATATGCTAGAACAGATGGATTTCATTGATATTTTTAGAGCATTTCACCTCAAAGCAGCAGAAAATAAATTCTTTTCAAGTGCACATGGAGCATTTTCCAAGATAGACTACATGTTAGGCTACAAAACAAGTCTCAGCAAATTTAAGAAGATTGAAATTATACCAAGCATCTTCTCTGGCCGCAATGGTATAAAACTAGAAATCAATTACAAGAAAAAACCTAAAAATACACAAACACATGGAGGCTAAATAACATGCTACTAAATGATGAATGGGTTAACAACAAGATCAAAGAAGAAATCCAAAGATACCTAGAGACAAATGAAAATGAAAACACAGTGACCCCAAAGCTATGGGACACTATGAAAGTAGTCCTAAAAGAGAAATTCATAGCAATACAAGCATAACTCAAGAAACAAGAAAAAGCTCAAATAAACGATCTAACCTCATACCTAAAGGAACGAAGGGGAAAATAATCAAAAAGAAAAAAGAAAAAAAAAAGCTTAAAGTGAGTAGAGAAAGGAAATAATAAAAATTAGAGCTGAAATAAAAAAGAGGCTTAAAAAAATACAAAAAATCAATGAAACAAAGAGCTGGTTCTTTGAAAAGATAAACAAAATTGATAAACCTTTAACCAGACTCAGCAAGAGAAAAGAGAGAGGACCTGAATAAATGAAATCATAAATGAAAGAGGAGAGGTAACAACTGACTCCACAAAAATACAAAAAATTATAGGAAAATAATACAAGCAATTATATGCCAACAAATTGGACAATCTGGAGAAAAAAAGAATACATTCCTAGAAATATACAATCCCTCAAGACAGAGTAAAGAAGAAACAGAAAATCTGAACTGATCGATTACTACTAATGAAATAAAATCAGTAATCAAAAAACTCCCAATAAACAAAAGTCCTGGACCAGATGTTTATCAAATACTCAAAGCAGAATTAATACCTAGTCTTCTCAAACTATTCCAAAAATTTCAAGAGGAAGGAAGGCTCTCAAGCTCATCCTACAAGGCTACCATTATCCTGATTCCAAAATCAGACAAAGACATTAATATATATTTATACCAATATCCTTGATGAACATAGACGCAAAAATCCTCAATAAAATATTAGCAAACCAAATTCAGCAGTACATAAAAAAGATCATACACCATGATCAAGTTGGTTTTATTCCTGGGATGTAAGTTGGTTAAATATCTGCAAATCAATTAATGTGATACACCACATTAACAAATTGAAGGATAAAAATCATATGATCATATCAATAGATGCATAAAAAGCATTTGACCAAATCCAGCATCCATTTATAATAAAAACTTTCAGCTAAATGAGAATAGAAGGAACATACCTCGACATAATAAAAACCATATATAGCAAACCCATGGTTAGCATGATACACAACAGGGAAAAGCTAAAAGCATTTTCCTTAAGATTAGGAACAAGACAAGGATGTCCATTTTCACCACTTTTACTCAACACAGTATGGAAAGCCCTAGTCACAGCTATTAGACAAGAAAAAGAAATGAAATGCATCCAAATTGGAAAAGAAAAAGTAAAACTGTCATTATTAATGGATGAATCTTTAGAACTCTAAAGATTCTACCAAAAGACTGTTAGAACTGATAAATGAATTGAGTAAAGTAGCAGGATACAAAATTAATATTCAGATATCAGTTGCATTTTTATATATTAATTATGAACTATCAGAAAGAGAAACTAAGAAAATTATCTCATTTACAATTGCATCAAAAAAATAAATAAATAAAATACCTAGGAAGAAATTTAACCAAAGTAGTAAAAGACCTGTACTCAGAAAATTATGTCACTGAAGAAAGAAATTGAAGAAGATACAGATAAATGGAAACACATACTGTACTCATGGATAGGAAGAATTGACATCATTAAAATGTCTATAGGACCCAAAGCAATCATGAGATTCCATGCAATCCCTGTCAAAATGTCAACGGCATTTTTTCACAAAACTAGAATAAATAATCCTAAAATTTTTGTGGAACCATAAAAGATGCCGAATAGCCACAGCAACCTTGAGAAAGAAGGACGAAGCTGGAGGTCTCACACTATCTTCTATCAAACTATACTACAAGGCTATAGTAATCAAAACAGTATGGTACTGGAATAAAAACAGAGACATAGATCAATGACAGAATAGAGAGCCCAGAAATTAATCCATATCTATATGGTCACTTAATCTATGACAAAGGAGGCAAGAATATACAATGAAGTAAAGACAGTCTATTCAATAAATGGTGTTGGGAAAACTGGACAGATACATGCAAAAAATGAAACCAAATCTCCTTCTTATACCATATACAAGAAAAACAAAACAAAACCCAAAGACTTACATTTAAAGACTTAATGTAAGACCCCAAACCATAAAACTCCTAGAAGAAAACATAGGGAGTAAACTCCCTGACGTTGCTCTTAGTAATCTTTTTTTTCTGATATATCTCCTCAGGGGGAAACAAACAAAATAGATAAACAAATGGGACTGCATCAAACTAAAATTTTTTTGCACAACAAAGGAAACCATCGACAAAACAAAAAGACAACCTACTGAATGGGAAAAGGTATTTGCCGATGATAAAGGGTTAGTATCCAAAATTTATAGAAAACTCATACAACTCAATACCAAAATAAAGCTTATTAAAAAATGGGCAGATGATCTGAATAGGCATTTCTCTAAAGAGGACATATACATGGCCAAAAGACATATGAAATGATACTCGATGTCACTAATCATCAGAGAAATACAAATTAAAATTGCAGTGAGATATCACCTCGCACCTGTCAAAATGACTATCATCAGTAAGTCAAAAAAAAATATGCGTTGGAGAGGATGTGGAGAAAAGGAAGCCTTCATACATTGTTGGTGGGATTGCAAATTGGTGCAGCACTATGGAAAACAGTTAGAAGTTTCCTCAAAAAATTAAAAATAGAACTACCTTATGACCCAGCAATTGCACTTCTGAGTATTTATTCAAAGAAAACCGAAACACTAGTTCATAAAAATCTATGAACCTCTATGTTCACTGCAGTGCTATTTACAATAGCCAAAATATGGAAGCAACCTAAGTGCCCATCGATAGATGGTTGGATAAAGAAGTCGTGGTACAGATATACAACGGAATATTATTCAGCTATAAAAAATGAAATCTTACCATTTGCGTCAACATGGATGAACTTAGAGGGTATTATGCTAAGTAAAATAAGCCAGACAGAAAGACAAGTAATATATAATTTTACTTATATGTAGAATCTAAGGAACAAAATAAATGAACAAACAAAAGAAAAACAGACTAATAGATACAGAGAACAAACTGGTGATTGCCAGATGGGAGAAGGGATTGAGGGACTGGGTGAACAAGGTGAAAGGATTAAGAAGTACAAATTGTTAGTTATAAAATAGTCATGGGGATGTGAAGTACAGCACAGGGAATATAGTTAGTAATATTGTAGTAACTATGTATAGTGCCAGATGGGTACTAGACTAATTAAGGGAGGAGGAGAATCACTTAGTAAATTATATAAATGTCTAACCACTATGCTGTACACTTGAAACTAATATAAAATAATATGGAATGTCAACTCTAAAAGAAAAATAAAAATTAACATGCAATTAATAGTCCCCTCCAAAAAATAGTGGTTAAATTTTACCAAATGATTTTCCATTGGAACGTGTTTTTATTTTTTAAGCTTATTAATTATTGGTATATTAGATTAGAAAGTTCTCTAATTTACTATACTATATTCGAAGTATTTTAGAAATTGAGCACAGTCCTATTAAAATTCTACAGGTATTTTTACTTGCTTGTTTTTATCTTGTTTTTCGTAAGTGAATAAAACAAATTTTATTTTTATTTGGAAAAGATGACCACATGGGAATGTGAAAATAAAGATAAAGTCATCTTTAAGTACATGTTGTAAAGATATAATAAAGACATACTAGAATGGATTATAAAAATACCTAAAATTGCATATAGCCTGACAGTGAGGGAAATTAAAATCAAAATTGGGTAATGTAAGATAAATAACTAAAACAGACAGAAATGTACTAATAAAATATGATACAATTAAATAAGAATAAAATACCTTATTGTGAAACTGCCATTAACCCAAAGAACTCTCCAGAATCTGAGTTACCTACTTCTTTCTGACAGTTCTGCACTCTTCTTACTAGTTTCTTTAATCTTGAGAATAAAGAAAAAGTGTCTCTGTCATCTTGTTATTATATGTAACATGTGTGCTGTTTTTCCTTGTGATGGGGTAAGTGTGTGTGTGTGTGTGTGTGTGTGTGTGTGTGTGAGAGAGAGAGAGAGAGAGAGAGAGAGAGAGAGAGAGAGAGAGCGCACGCGCGCGCGTGAGCGAGCATGTACACCCATGTGTCTGGCATTCTGGATGATTAAAAAACTTAACTCCTATTACATTTGTTATTTTGAAAGTCTTGCCAAAATCGAGGTCATAATTTATACTGCAAGTTTTACTTACTGTTCTTTAAATGCCCTCAGTCTATCTGATCTCCATCTCCAATTTTATCTTCTCAAGTGAATATTCTCTTGTACTAACTTGACATACTCTGAAATGTCCATTTGAGTAGTTTGTTGCAAGAGGAAATAAGCATTTATAAATCTGGAGTAAACCAGACACATCTAGTTTTCTGGATTACTCATATCATTTGTTGCTGTTTGAGGGTGATATCTAAGAATGGAAACATGCAATAATGAAAATGTGGGGCAGGAACAGACAAAAACCCCATGAATGAACACAGATCAAATAAAGTTTGATGAAACTTAAAGGTAGTGAATGAGTGTTCTGTGGGTAAGGAATGGCTCCGATAATTGTGGATTTAAGCCACAAAAGATGATATAAGGGTTTGCTAAAATTGCAGAAAGAAAAAACACTGACCTATATTTTGTCTTCATTGAAAGAGAGATTTTCCTTCCCAATTTAATTACTTCCCATGAAAGATTTTACTGAGGAATTAAGAGTGAAAAATTGAACCAAGTAAATAGGAACACTGGAGAAAAGCTAGACAATGCTGGGGAGATGAAGAACACAACCATTAGTCCCTTAAGAAGGAAGAAAGAGTTGACTGAGCTAAATTAATCTACTGAAACATAGTACAAAGTCTCCTCTACTAATTTTTCTCCTGCTCCAGGGTGAAGTTCCTGCTGCCAGGACTTTTGTCCCATGCACCATCTTAGACGCAGCACACGCCATGGTGCCTGCACACATTCATCCATTCAGCAACTGCATATTGAACACTGACGACTCAGGTGCTATTCTAGAAGTTCTAGATACACATCAGTGAAGGAAATAGATAAAAACACTTAACCCTGGAAACTTTATGCTCTGAAGCTGGGAGACACATAAAAAACACAAGTAACATATATAATGTGCTAAAGGTGATCAGCGTTATTTAAAAAATCAGGTTAAATGAGAATGAGAATGTCAAGAATGAGGGATACAATTTAAATGGAGCATTCAAGGAAGGTCTCATTGGGAAGGTGATATTTGGGTAAAGACATAAAGGTGTTTTGGGAGTAAGCTGTGCAACCATGTGAGGAAAGTTTAATTAACTGTCTTTTTAGGATGCAAGTTTCCAAAGTTAATTTTATCAGTGGTTAAAATAAAATAACGTATTTAAAAAAAAAAAGAATGTGGAGTGTTTTGAAAGAAAACACTTTTTAAAAGTTGGAGTAAAGACATATTAAAACCTGTCCTAAATCCCAGTCTTCTTCTTTGGGCAAAGTAATGAATTTTCTTATCTGTATAATGGGCTTTTAAATAAGTATCTACTATTTCAGTGCATGATGCATGAAAATACTCTCCTTACAAGGCTTGACACACATGCATATTAAAAAAAAGTGAGTTATTCATTCACACAACAAATACTTATAGGATAATAATAATGATCACGAATCAAAACCATTCTATTCTGTTCATGGCAACTGGCCTTTTTTTTCAGTAGAAAAGTTTTAAATAGCTTTAGAGGTACTAAGATGACCATTAATTATACAACTTAAGATCCATTATTTTTTCCTGTTTTAAATGTACTATTCAGGAATTTATCATTAATTAGTTAAATTTATTTTTATTTCAAATTTGCTCCAGTTCAGACACAGTATGATCTACTACAAAGTGATCCATTCATTAATTCATACATTCAATCAGCTTTCATTCATTTTAACAATACTAGTTGAGAGACCTGTACGTCAACTGCTCTCTTAGTGGTACCTAGTAATCATCTTATACTCTCTCCTCTAGTCAACCTTCTGTTCTTCTGGAAGTCATTGTCCACATTATTCTAACACAGAAAATTATATCTCCAGGAGTGACTGCTCCAGAGGGTGAAGACTTTTACAGCCTGGGCTTGGGAGTCTGCGGCGTCACTTCCGCCATATTCTATTAGTCACAACAGTCACAAATTTACCTGGGTTCAAGAGAAGGGCAACTATACCCCTTTCTTGGTAGTAGGAATATCAGACATTTTGCAGGCTATATTTTAAAATGGCCAGTCTGACCTCTGGCCATAAATTATTTCTGTTTCTCTCACATTTAAAATACACTTGTCCCCTTAGAACTGTAAAACTCTCGGCACAGCATGACTCTGTTCAAACCTCTGCATCAAGAGGAACAAATTCCAGCCAGCGCCATTTCTAGAAGCTTAAGGCTGGGTCCCTAGGATGACCCCGGCCCACCATTAAAATGCTTGCCTGAGAAAGCTGAAGGCTACCGGGAGAATTTACTCTTTGTCCGAGAGGACATCTAAAAACAGGCCCCTAACCTCTTTCTTAGAGCAATTACTATAAAGGGCTTGCAATTGTGAATCTTTCCTTGCTTCTTTTGAGATGTACATGTACCTCTTATGACTCAGGAGTGTCTTGCTCAAGGACCTGAGAGCTACTCCATTGAAATGTAATCATCAGGAAGGATAGAGCTTCTATCTCCCGTCTCTATAAGAGGATAGAGCCCTAACTTCAAAAATTGTCAGTTTAGCGGACACAGCTGGCCCGATCACACTTACACTGACCAATCCTTTGTAAGTTTTCAGTTGAGCCACCCCTCTCCCTCTCTACTCTCTCACCATCCCTTTAAAACTCCTAACAAACCTCTGCACACATGGGTTTTACAGTTAACACTTTTGCACTTTTACTTCATCTTTATCCTAAGACATATTTCTGATAGTACCCTCAGTTTTATTTTTCCCTGAGCTCCTTTCTTACTTTGAAAAAAAGATACAGAACAAAACTTCTGTACTGCAAGGTCTTCCTGTTTCCTGTCTGTTGTGAAAGAAGCTTGGAATTCTCCACTCCATGCTAATAACAAGTAAAAAGCTTAACAAATTGAAAAACTGTGTCTGATACTATAATGAAAGATTCAAGTCATTATAACATCTGCTCAAATCCATAAAAAGTGCAATATCAAGAATGAACCCTGATGTAAACTATGGCCTCTGGCTGATACTCATAAATCAATATAGAGTCACCAGTTGTGATAAATGTACCACTCTGGTGGTGGATGCCAATAATGAGAGAGGCTATATACATGTGAGGGGAAAGAAGGCATATGGAAAATACCTATATCTTCTACTCAATATTGCTGCGATCTTAAAACTGCTTTAAAAATAAAGTTTATTAGAAAAAAAAAAAAAACTTTTGCTGAAAAAAACATGGGGTGCAAAATAGCTTTGTTTTTGAACCTAGCAAGTTCTGGCTCCTTTATATTTCCCCTAAACTTTGCTTGAAAATATAGTTGTTTTTGTTGTTGTTGTTGTTGTTGACCTCTTTCCTCCCTGTATCTTCTTATATACAGCTGAAAGAAATCAGTAGGTACTTTTAAACAATGCCTGAAAATTTCCTTAGTCAAATTCATTCCTTAATATAGGTAAATATTGTACTTTTCACATCAACACAGATGATAGTTTTGCTAAAACTTCTGCTACTACATACAGTTCTTTTATTTTCCACCCTCCAATAACAATTTCCTCTGTGTCTTGACAGCCTTGACTTCTAACCTTTCTGCAGCCCTTTAGATTTCATTAAAAGTCTCAAGTTTCTTTTTGATTTAACTAATATAATTTGCATAACTAACATGAAAGGACCTTTCGACTTATATCAGGTACCCAGTTCCAAAGCTAATATCATACGTTTCAAGTTTTTACAACAGCAGAATCATACCTGTGGTACTAAATTTATGCTCTATTTAATACTAATTAACTTAGCAGCTTAATATATTGAATTTTTTATGGTCACAGATTTTCGTAAGACAGGAACTGGGACAGGGCTCAGAAAGAATGATTGATCTCTGCTCCATTGTGTCTATGGCCTCTGACAAGAAGACACAATATCTGAGGACTAGAATCATCAGAAGGATTGCTTACTTATGTGTCTGGTGCCTTGCCTGAGATGACTTGAATAATTTGAATATCAACCAGTTTGTCTACATATAGCCTCTTTATGTGGTTTGCCTTCTTTACAACCTAGAACCTCATTGCTGATGGATTTCTTCCATGTCAGGTTGAAACTCCAAGTGTAAATATTCTTGGAGACAAGGCATAAACTGTATCATCTCTTATGATGAAGCCTTAGAAGTCACATAGCATCATTTCTACTGTACTCCTTTTATTGAAATAGTCATAAATTGACCCAGAGTCAAGAGGAACAACATCAGATAAATTCTTAATGGAGTTTGCATGTAGAATAGAAGATATTATTGTGATCAAAGATAATTAATCACACATCAATAAATTCTTGACTAAGAATGTGGTTTACTAATCTGCCATGCATTTAGCATAATGTAGGTTGCCCCCGCATATAAATGATCTATGTTCACATTGCTTTGAATAAGTTTACAATTTAATTTATATTTTCTTATGTCAAACAGTCAAGAATTTTAAGGCAGTAATCCAGAGTAGCTAAAAGCATGAGCTTTGTGATTCTAAGTCTGTTATAAAAGCTATGAAACTTTAATCAACTTATTCAGATTTTCAAAGCTTTAGGGTTTCTTTTAAACAACTTTATTGACATTTGATTTATATAGAGTAGACTCTACCCATTAAAAGTTTAAACTTTGATGAGTTTTGACAGATATATGCATCCGTGAAACCAGAGAAATATTTACACCCAGTAAAACCAATGTCACAGCCAAAATACAGAACATTACCATCTACCCCTAATTTCCTTGTGCTCTCTTTCAATCCATCCTTTCCTCCACCCTGGGCTCTGAGAAACCACTGATCTACTTTCAATAACTACAGATTAGTTTTTATTTTCTAGATTTTTTTAATAAATAGAATTTTACAGTATGTAGTTTTTATAACAGATATTTTAAATTAGCATATTGACTTTTGAGATTCACCAGTGTTATTGTGTATCAGTATTTCTTTCCTTTTTATTATTGAGTACCATTCTGTTGTATGAGTGTAACCCATTTTGTTTATCCATTAACCTATTGACAGACATTTGGTTTGTTTCCAGTTTGGATTTATTATGAATAAAAAGTCTATAACTGTTTATATACAAATTTTCATGTAGATATATACTCTCATATCTTCTGGGTAAATATCTAGATGTAGAATGGCTGGATCATATGCTAGACATATGTTTAACATTTTAAGAAAACTGCCAAACTGTTTTCTAAAGTGCTTGTACTGTTTTTATAATCCCATGAGCTACGGATGAATATTTCAGTTTCTCAAAGTCTCAATTTTTAAATCAATAAAATGGGAAATAGATTTAAGGATTTTTTAAGAAAACTACATAAAATAATGTAATTAACTTGCTAGTACAGAGCTGAGTGCCAACTTTGAGGGATCTATGAAACAACCAGGAGGAAGAGATCAAAAAGTTAGTTAAGTTCAGTATATATAATGGAAGCTTAAACTTGCAATCTGAGATGAAGACATAAATTTGAAATTTGTCAGCATAAATGGTAAATACATACATGACAACGATTTAAATGATCTAAGAGAGAGTTTAGAGAATGAGGATAAGAGGGTCCAGGACTAAAATCCAAGACACCAAACATTTAGAGACGGAGGAGGATAAGCCAGCCAAAGAGGCCCAGAAGGAGTGTTTAGCTAGGTAGTAGAAAGAAAAAAAAAAAAAACAGAAAAGACTTTTCTCAAAAGAGCTAAGATAGGTAAATATTTCAAGAGAGTATCAAATGATGAGTTGACAAAGGTGGAGACAGAGATGAGCTCTTCTAATATGAAAGTCACTAGTGACCACACAAGAACTGTTTCACTGATGATGTGGTAGAAGCTAGATTAGAGTGAGCTGATGCTGCTGGGAACAAAGAAAAAGTCCCACAGTGTGCAATAAAAGCCAACATGACCATGAAAAGGAATTGAGAGAATTTGTTCAGTAGCTGGACAGGGGGTAAATCTAGCAGAAGTGTTTCATTTGTCCGCTTATTTGGGGAGATATTAGAGCATGTTTGAATAGTGACAGAAAAGATCCAGGAAAGAGAGACTGAATGTAGGAGAGAGGAGGGGCAACCACAGGACGCAAAGTCCTTAGGAGGCTGGAACTTTGGGAACCAGAGTGCTTTATACTACAAAGACTCCCCTATTGTGTTCATTGTTTTTCAGTGAGTCTGCACTGGGTTTTTCAAGAGAAATAACAATATTGATCTGCAGTCAAAAAGAAAAAATAAACATCTGCACAGGGATGTATTTACCATTTAGATCTCTCATAGTGAATTTGAGAAACAACTTAGAGAGATTACAAGGGTGCAAGAAAATGTTTAAATAGAGGCATAATAGTAAGAGCTAAGCAATGAAAGAAATGGGGTGGGTTTTGGAGATAATTGTTTTAAAAACTGTTGTTTAGAAGCTACTAAAAATGAAAATCAAATCTGAACTAAATTTTCTGACTATCAAAACAAAAGACAAATGTATTAAATAATAAAATAAAGTGTCTTTAAAAGAGATTTTTCTATAAATTAAGATATATATTTATTATGACAGATTTTTTTAAATAATATGAATGCTAGTTAGTACAGTGGATGTCATCTATAAAAGTTGTACAAAATATCCAGAGATATTCTTTAGAGAGCCATTTCTCAAGTTGATTCTAAAAGTAAAAATAAAAAAATAATAAAATAAAATAAAATAAAAAGACGATTTAAAACTTATGTTCTGAAATACAATTCTGTGAGAAGCTAATACCCTCTTATTCAGGTATTTATCAGAAAGGCACCCTGGTGGTTTAGAATTAAAAAGAAGCAAACCCCTAAAGAAGGAAGGAATGATTTTTTTCTGCTCGATCATCTTTTATCTCTTCAAAGTATCTGTTGCTTCATGTAGCCAAAGGTAAGAATGGAACATTCTGTCTGTGTGTTTGTGTTTCATATGTGTTCATAGAAGGGAACAGAGATAAGAAATCAAAAATGACAGGAGGGACAAGAAGGGCCTGGTCTCCTCTGAGCAAAGGGAGCATGTCCACATCAGCCTGATATGAAATCTGCTGAACTGTGTGACTCTGAGTCCAGCTTCCAACAAGCCCTAGAAGCTGGGGAAGGAGGTCAGAATTGTGTTCGCAGGGCAAGGATAGCTATGATATCTTCTTAAGCAAGGTGATAATGAGGTGAAAATGCTATTGGTGAGGTAGTTTGGTTTACTCTTCTCTTTGGGCTGGAGGAGAAGGAAGTAGAGGCAGTAGAGCCACTTTGGAGACAAGTGAAGTCATCGGAAATGTCACAAGGACCAGATGTTGGTGGGTGGCTTCAAGGGTAATGAGGGAATAAAGCTCAAGAGGTAGTTTCACGTACAGAGCAACAAAAATTATCCCTCCGTTGATGGAGCAAGTTCGGTAGGTAAAGATGTAAATCTTTAGACCAAAAGAAAAGCTGGTTGAAGAGAAGCAGATTACATATTTAATCAGTAAGGTAAGACTGTTTTGTTAGTTTCCTTCGACCTTTGAAGAATTTCTATTAATCTCTCACATAAAAAAAAAAAAGCTGACCTTTGTGATTAAAAAAAGTTAAATTGTTCTTTCTTCATTCAAATCTGCCTTTGGTGTTACCCCCTTCAATAGCTCAAAGACGTTTTAATCTGTTTTGGTTAATTAATTCAGGTTCAAAACGCAAGGCACAGTTGCTACTCCCAATTAGTAAATCAGACCATGAGCTACATGTTCTGTTCTATGTCCAGATATATTAGAATGTACAGTAATGGGTATTTACAGGAACTCATTTGAAGTACTTAATTGCCAAGGTAGTTTCGCTTGATATTAAAGACAATTTAAAGTTAAGCTATATTTGGTCCACATTTAATTAACTTGGGGTCCTAGTTTCCAAAAGAAGGAATCAAACACATTGACTACAAAACTGATACTTGAATAGATAAAGAAATGCATTTTTTTTTCCTTTTGAAATTTTAGTGAAATTAAGTAAAGGTAATATTGGCGAACTCAAACGCATCTATAGTTATTCTAACGATAATGATGACAATGATGATGATGATGATGATGATGTGAACTCGAACGCATCTATAGTTATTCTAACGATGATGATGACAATGATGATAATGATGATGATGATGAAGATGATGACAACAGCAACCATTGTGATGATGGCAGTGGTGGGGTAAAGATGGATTTCAGTGTGACAGAAAGTAAGATTCAAGAATCTGGCGATATTTAACAAATTGTATTGTCAGCAGTGACTCACACTAATGGAGTCATTATCAGAAAATTGCATATAATTCCTGTTATTGCAAGTCCTCAGGATAATATGGCTGTTCTGCTAGGAGATTAGAAGCTGCATGCCCTGTGTAATTTTGGAAATTGCTCTGATATAGCTCCTGTGGATACAGAGCCCAGAACAGTCCCATCCCACGCACTTGGGCTCCTCGGGACAGCGCACTTTGAGGAAGTCACCTGCCTGGTTGGCAGTGTGGACTGGCATTTGTCCTCTATCAATAAATTCTTTCATTTATTTAGTACATGCAAGTCTCTTGCCTGCATTTAACAGTGCAGAAGGAGTAATATGTTCATTTTACTCTAATTATGCTTTAGAAAATTGTCCCACTTCAAAATTACAATGTCAAAAATTACCTGCCACCACATCTTTAGAAGGAGAATGGTCAATCCTCACAGAGATTTTTCAGATGTCAGAACCAGGCTCTCTGTCTCTGTTCATCAGACACTGGGAAATGGTGGTCTCTTAAAATCACTTTTTTTTTTTTCTTTCTGAGATAGTATCTCCCTTTAGATAAATTCTGGTTGCAATATTTTACTATTTTTAATCTTCCAGGAGGAAAGCAGTAATGCCCTTCTCCCTGTCCTTCACACCGATTTGTCTTTGCTTCTTATTATACAAGGTCTGCTTAAGTCCTGGTGCCTGCTGCCAGTTCTATTAAACTGCAGAAGGAACTGCCAGGTCACAATTTATGCTTCAATATGATAAAATTAACTTTCATGCAGATATCCTCTTTCTCCCTCTCTCTTATTCATTTTCATGCTTAAGAAATCCTGATGATTTCTGTTAGAAGGATTAGTTGTCTCTGTCTTTGGAATTGACAAAGTGTGTAGAATTTTAGTTTTAAGAGCAAAAGAAAATAGAAGAAAAGCTTACTTCAAATTTTCTTCCTAATGATTACAAAATTCTTCCTGCTTTATTGCACTAGACTTAACGTGGAAATGCATGCTATGGAGCTGGGCATGGGGAGACTAATGTGCAAAATGAATGGAATGGCATAGAATGTGAAACATTGTCTTTTACCCAATCCGGAATCGAAGATCTCCATTCCTAGGGCAAGCCTTGTCTGTTCCTTGTTACCCCTTTGGGACTTAGTAGAAACAGTTTCCTTATTCACCAGGATCTGGGTGCTGTGCTCTACTTCCTATTTTGCCCAGGAGAACTTGTGCTGAACAGTGCACGTTCTTAACTTTCTTCGACTCCCCAATTCCAGCAGCGGAAGACGCAAGGCTGGAAATGGAACTAATGATGTCCAGGCCTTGATCTCTAAATGAACCCTGATGATGTCTCCATAATACCTGCTGGGTGGGCCAAAACCTTTGACAGAGTTTGAGGAATGAAAACTGGCAGATTCAGGATTTTACTTTTCCTACAGGAAACTTTTTGTCTTGCCCCTCAACAAATGACACTGACCATTCTTCCATTTTCCTTTTCTTTTAAACAAATAAAATGTGCTCTTATTAAGAAGAACAAATTGGTTGTTACAAAAGTCATAGAGATGTAAAGTATAGCATAAAGAATACAGTCAATAATACTATAATAATTAGTATGGTGTCAGATGGGTATTATATTTATTGGAGTGATTGCTTCATAAGTTATATAAATGTCTAATCACTAGGTCTTATACTTGAAACTAATATAATATTGTATGCCAACTGTAATCAAAACATTAATTTTTTTTAATTATTGCAAAAATGAATTTAAAAAGTATCTCTTCCTGGATATAGTGTGTAAAGTATGTTTTTATCTTTAAAGGGCTTTCAAGGAAGAAAATCCTTTTTCTGATATTATGGATATAAGTAAAAACAAAAATGGGACTTGTTCTTATGACCAATCATAATATATCAAAGTTAGAGTAGCTCTTCAGCTCTTGAGTGAAAAATTTATCATTTAATTCGACAAATTTTTGTATTGATACTTTCTGATATTACAGGATATAGTGCAGTAAGGAAACCTAATATAAGATGCCATCTTTATAGTTAGCATTTATTTCTTTCTAATATGAGAAGAATGTTTTATGGTGAACAATGACTATATAATACTGATATTATATTCCCATATTATATCATTTTATTTTTTTCTGAATGGCATGAGAATATTTACATATAAAAATATCAAATGGGATATTGTAACAGTTATAAGTGTTTTACATCGAAGGCTGTCTTAGGAAGCAAACCTTTCATTACCTGGAGTCTAAAAATATAGCTGAATGTGATACAATTACTAACCCGCTTAGAAGGGAATATTTTGCAATGTTGTGAGAAGGGCACATAAAACATTTACCTCATAACAATGAAAGACCATTGAACACTAATCTTATGATTATTTTCATTAGCATAATATTACATTTAGCCAATCTCTGCTGAGCTTCCATTCATAGTGTATGTACAAAAGAAAAGTGTGCTGACTAAACTATGAAGGGCGTGAATGTAAAATGTCAATGAACATACAAATCCTGGTACCTATTAGCTAAGTTTATGACCCCAACTTAAAATAAACATAGCAAGTGTGCATTACGTAGAGCTCGCAAAAGGAATTGCTTCAATCCTTTGTGTGCTACTCTTTACAATTAGATAAATGTGTCCCTGAGGTGGGTTTTGATCTAATAGGGTCTCCAAGATAATGACTTCCGTTGGGTGGCATGACTAAAGCTATTGAAAAACAGATGTAGGTAATATCTCATTAATTTAACTAAGTGTTTCTGAATAGGTTCCAAATCTGGTGTGAATTATAAAGACTCTGTTGCAGTGTGAAGCCAGAAATTAAATATGTTTTCTGCCAAATGCACGTAAATAGTGAATTGCCAATCATTTAAATAACGGGTCCATGCTAAATTTATCTATTCCTTTAATATAATGGCTATCTGAGAGCATGTAGCAAAAGTAATATGAGCCTTTCTTAACATTTACTATCACTGTGTTGTAGCCACAGGCTATCGGGCTATAATTGTATCATTTTAGGACCAGAAAGGAGACATGCTTAGCACATTCTCAATTATTCTATATAATAATTATTCATTACACAAAGAATTTGTCTTTATCTGACCTCCACATGTATATCTTGGCATTTGAAGTAGATTATAAACTTAAATCCTGTGTGTGTGTGTGTGTGTGTGTGTGTGTGTGTGTGTGTGAAAGAGAGAGAGAGAGAGAGAGAGAGAGAGAGAGAGAGAGAGAGAGAGAGAGAGAAACAATATCATTGTCTTGAGTACTTAATTTGTACTTCACCCATATATGCTTTTCTTTTGCTTGCACATAGGTCTTTTTCCTCACTGGTCCTCTGGCCTAAAATGACTACCTTTCCCTTTTTTCCAATAAACAAACTCACTAATTCTTTAAGCTTTACACAAATACTATGTGTTTCATGCAGGTTCTCAGATACTCATGGCCCATTAAATTTTTCCAAATTTGAAACTCCCACAGCCTCCCGTACGTACTTCTCCTGGAGAACAGGCTTCATTCTGCTTTGTATCAAATTTACTTTTTCCCCACTTCTATTTCCGTAGATACACAGTCAATCCATAGAATGCAAGGTCTAAAATGTACTTATTTTTATATTTTATTCAGCACCAAGCATAATGGCATGCATATCTAAAATCCAAATTATATGCTTATTAGATTTAAACTATATTAAACTCTGGTTATTTTCCCTATGAAGAAAGAATATTAGTGCATCTGTTAAAGACTTTCGAGTCTTAGGACTTGCAACATCAGGAATTACTACTTATACAAGGTCTATCTGAATCATAGTCATTGATGACAAAAGTGTTTTTTCAGCCTGATTGACCAAAGTGAAATGCATGACTTGTGAATGTGCGAACAACTGTCATGTATTAGGGACACTTATTTTAGAACTCTTATTTTAAGCATTAACTTAGAGACTAGAAAAGCCAACAGAAACAAAGTCTGAGTTTGCTCATTGATGGCTTTGGTAGGTGTCTTGGCTAAGAGCCTGTCTCTGTCATAATTTGTTGGGTGGCCCAAGGCAATTCATGTCTTGTCTTCAAACATCAATTTCCTTGAATTATTATTTGTTGCTGACTTTATTACAATGCATCGTTTAATATAATCAAAATAGTAGGAAGAGCCTACACCAGATATGGAAATATGTGTTTGTTCTCATTTGACCATGAGCAGACTGTGTGATTTGGGGCAAGCCCCTTGCCTTTAGGATACTCTGCCATCTGAGGCTATTGAACTAGGTAGGTCACTCTATGTCTCAACGTTCCCACTGTTTATTGAGCTTCTCATGATATAGTTTCCAGTGGAGTTTCCAATTCAAAAGAAAGGCCTAATTCTCTGAACAGCTAGGCTCCTTCATGTTTACTTTCTTGAAAATATGTATGTTTTTCCCTAACCAGTTTTTTAAAAATATTTTTTTAAAAAGTGGGATTCTTTCAGGGCGCTGATCCATTGTGGACAATGACTGGCCTGCCCAGGATGCTATCCAAGACACATTGTGTGATGGTTCATTTTATGTGTCAACTTACTTAGGCCAACAGCTGCCAAGCTTAAGCCTTCTTTATGGATGTGTCTGTAAGGGCGTTTCAGAATGAAATTAACATTCGAGTTGGTGGACTCCTTAAAAAAGATGGCTCTCCCTGGTGTGGATGGGTGTAATCCAATTGTTTGAAAATCAAAAATAAAACAAAATGTAGAAGAAGGAGAAATTCACCTTTTTGCTTCTTTGAGCTCAGATATCTGTCTTTTTCTATCTTTAGACTAATACACATACCATTGATTCGCCTGGTTCTCAGGCCTTCAGACAAAGGCTAGAATTGTAACATCAGTTTTCCTAAGTCTCCAGCTTGCAGACAGCAGATGCTGGGACTTTCAACCTCCATAATAGTGTGAGCCAATTCATATATACATTTGTACTGTTTGTCTGGAGAACCCTGACTAATACACACTTAGACACCATAGAAGAGCTGCAGTTCTAAACAGAGCTCAGCTGGGAAAGTTATAGCATACTAGAACCACAGACATAGGCTAGTAATCTCACTATATCACCTGCTCTTTCAATACCTCCTCCCCATTCATGCACACAGTTACATGAAGAAATGCCTGCTTTTATAATTCACCATTGCTAGTCACTTATTCAACAAAAGCATGATCCCTCTTCATCCTTCAGTACTTCCCCCTGAAAACATGTCACTCCTCCACATCTTTCGGCATAAAAACTACTAGGTTTTAGAGTAGGAAATCCTCCTGCCTTCCGTATAAATCAGAGGGCTGATTTCAAATAATATAACAGTGACTTCATTAATTAATTCATCAATGGGATAAAACTTGTCATTTTTAACTTGTTTCTGAGATTCCAATCAAAGCTTAATTAGCATAAACATTTCAACATGTGTCCTATATTAGCAGCAGGCATCAGGAAATGAAGACTTCCAGCATGGAGAGGTAAGGAGGCAGAAAAGGTCATCCCTGTAGCCAAATGAATATGTTTTTGTTAAAAATGAGCATCCAAGGAAATGTTACAGTTTTATAAGTACTAACAGCAACCCTTTGCATGGGCCTGACAAATCAGTAGATTTGCAAACTTTTCATTCTACCCAAAGAGAAACCTTTGTAATAGTCCAAGACCTGTCCAAAGATACTGTGAGCTACTTTAGAGAGAGTGAGTTTCCTGCCATGGAATATACATATAAACTAGATTAAGAAGCCAGGACAAACTTGATAATTCCAGTTGCAGCACTGCAGTAGGCCCTGGTGACAGAGAAGAGAGAATAAATTCTGTCTTTGAGGAACTTCCCCAAGGTCCATTGGCCAGTAGGTAGCAAGACTCAGCTAGATGTCAGAGGCTCTATCTAGTTCCACTACTATTAAATAGATTGGATGCCTGGTAAGAGAAGAGGATTGAATAACAATACTCACTCATGTATGGGCAGGGAGGAGAACCTGTGTGCTCACTTTCCAATTTTACCAAAACCCAGCCTATGTCTTCAGACGCCATATCACAAAATGCCAACCAGTCTGCCAGTTAGCAAAGGAAGATGAGAGGTACAATTCTCCGAAGTCAGCAGACAACCAAGCTTTGCCTCTTCAAGGTAAAACTGAAGAAATGGTGGATATTGGCTCCCAGCTCCAGGCTGCACTTATAACAGTGGTGTCATGACTTCCTTACCTTCCTCAGACCCTGATCATCCCATTTCTCTTGTTGGTTGAGATAAGTATGAGAAAAAAAATTCTTCCTTCATTCACCATCTCCCCAGCCTGGGCTGTGGCTACCAATTTCACAGTTTTTCCTCAGAGCGATGATGGGATACGTCAGTGTCATTTCGGAGTTTGATGCCCTCAATTGCTGGCCATTTCACATCTCTGTCAATGCAGAATTGTCTATTTTTATTTGAAGTTTTTAGAAACACGAAAGAGAAGCCTCAGCCTTTTCCTTCAAATAACTACTCCGACAGCTTTATGGATGACTAGTTAGTTTCTTCCTGACCTCCCTGAGAGGTCCCGTCGGCTCTAACCCAGTTTCTTCTAAATTCTATATTCCCGGCTCTGGGACAGCAGCCGACAGTTGTATCTTGTTCCACGATCCATAATTCTCAGCTTCAAAGTTCAGTGCCAAATAAGATCGCGCATTGTTGGATAACCTTTTGTACCAGCCCTTCAGCAGTAATTAAATCCTGTTCATTCTATGCTGCCTGGAGAAAATCTAGGCCCTCTGCTGTTTTCAAGTGCAAAAATGAAGCAAAACAAAACACAATACAAAAGCAAAGAACAGGGACACAGATCTGAGGCTTCCTCTTCATTAACTGTTCTCAGCAAAGTCAGAGAACAGAGCAAGGCCTTGGGGCAAGAGGCAAGGAGGTGGATGAGCTGAGGGCGATGTGTCAGAGACCTTTGGTGGGCTTCTGCTGGAGCAGAAGTGAGAGCAGAATCTTAGTCTGTAAGTGGCAGGCCCATAAATCCTTTAAAACCTTTATGTAAGCATGGCTAGTCTGATAATGTGAACCAGGGAGGTTGTGTGAGACCCTGAGGTAACAAATGATCAGTGTATGGAGCTTCTCTCGGGTTAGGAAATAACCAGAACTTACTGAGCTACTAGTGTGTGCCTTGATGGTCATTATCATACCTTCAATACACTGAATATTAACTATAGGATTTACATACACATCTGATTTTTACGGCACGGCTGGATCTATTTGTCTTACAAATAAACAGAGAGTTCAAGAGATAGCCAAAATTTATAAATAGTACTGTGGGGACTTGAACTTGGTTCTTTTTTTAGGAAATCTATGCTCTTTCCCACACCCTACCCAAGAATCCATCCTTTCTATCAGCATCTGTGTCAAATACCTGCCCTCACTGGAAAATACCACTCAGTTGCTTGCCAAACACTGGCTAACACCTACCTCCCTGAAGCTCACAAAAGCTCAGTGAGCCAGACACGGTTGCCATTCCCAGCTGCCTCATGGCACATCTCTGTAACCACCACAGAAGGGAATTCTGGGAAATGAAAGGCACAAGATCTCAGGAGCTTGGAATCAAGTTGGGATGGCATTCAGAGGTTCACAGAGAGCATAACAACGCCTCAGGACAAAGAAATCAACAAGAGATGTAGGATGAGTGACTACGAATTCTTGGTTAAGTTTCCAGGAGGAGCAATTGGAATTAGAGGTCAAAGTGTCCGGGGAATGAAGCATGGATAAGGAAATCTTCGAAGGGGTCTCTGAAACTTGATTATCATTTGAACAGAGAGGAAATGACAAGTCCTTCAAACAATGAAGAACCGCAAAGGTAAGACTACAGAAGGGTGAAAAAAGTCATCGTGTTTGCAAGGCACAGTGACAAAATTCCTTTAGCTGAAATGGATGGCTAATACTTTGGGGCTAGTGAAGAAAGGAGTCAAAAAGTAACGTCTCACCTAAATCACCTGTCTTATCATCTTCTTAATTTTACAATCTATCAGTAAAAAGATTTAGCAGGTTCCCAAAAATATGTATATTTGTTCATTTCTAAATGATATATATACATTAGTGTCCAAATGGACTATGATATAAAATATATGCGTTAGAATATCTTAAAGGATAAGATAAAGATAAATATAAGTTCTAATAAATTCATTTCATTGAATGAAGTTCATTGAATGAACTTATTTTAGAACTAAATTCCATCCCATGTCTTTTCTTCTCCCATCCTAGTTTTACCGAGGTATAATTGACCAAAAAAAGGTATATATTTAAGTTGTACAATGTAATGTTTTGATATATTCATACATTGTGAAATAAGTACTACGATTAAGCTAATTAACATATCCGTCACCTCGCATAGTTACCTTTCTGTGTGTGTATGTGGTTAGAACACTTAAGATCTACTCTCTTTGCAAATTTCAAGTACACAGTACAGTATAATTAACTATAGTCACTATGCTGTACATTAAATCTCCAGAACTTATTCTGCATAATCAAAATTTTGTACACTTTGACCAAAATTTCCCCATTTTCCCTACCCCTCGGCCCCTGGCAACTACCATTCTGCTCTCTGTTTTTATGAGTTCGACTTTTTAAAATCCTCTTGTAAGTGAGGTCATGCAGTATTTGTCTTTCTGCATCTATCTGGCTTATTTCAATTAGCAATGCCCTCCAGTTTCATCAACGTGGCTGCAAATGGCAAGATTTTCTTATTGTTTAAGGCAGAATAATATGTCTTTGTAGATATGTGCTACCTTACTTTCTTTCTTCATTCATCAACACACATTTAGTTTATTTCCATATCTTGGCTATTATAAATATGCTGCAATAAACATGGAAGTGAAGATATCTGTTCAAGATCCTGACTTCCCCTGACATACCCAAAGTGGGATTGCTTGATTATATGGTAGTTCTACTTTTAGTTTTTAATGAACCTCTGTATTGTTTTGTATAATGTCTATTCCAGTTTGCATTAAACAGTGTACTAACAGTGTAGGAGGGGCCCCTTACTCCGCATTCTCACCAACTCTGAATACCTTTTGTCTTTTTGACGATAGTCGTTTGACAAATGTGTGGTGATGTATTTCACCAAGATTTTTGATTGCATTTCCCTGATACTTAGTGATATGAATATATTTTGGCCATTTGAATACCTTCTTTTGAGAAATATCTATTCAGGACCTTTGTCCATTTTTAAATGGGCTTTTCATTTATTTATTTTCCTGTTGAGTTGGGTTCCTTATATATCTTAGATATTGGTCCCTTTTCATATGTAGGGTCTGCAGATATTTTCTCCCATTTCATAGCTTGTGTCTCCACAATACTGATTATTTCCTTTGCTGTGCAGAAGTTTTTTAGCTTTTTAAAAAAAATTTATATTATTATTAGTTTCAAGTATATAGTACATTGATTAGACATTTACATAGAAGCTTTTTAGTTTTATTCAGTCTAACTGGCCTATTTTTGCTTTTGCTGTCTGTGTTTTGGGGATCATGTCAAAAAAAATCACTACCCAGGCTAATTTCAAGAAGCTTTTTCTCTATGTTTTCTTCTAGTAGTTTTACAGTTTTAGGTCTTATGCTTAAGTATTTAATCCATTTTGAATTGATTTTTGTTTATGGTGTAGGTGAAGCGTTGAGTTAAAAAAAAAATACGTAGGGCAGCAGTGAATGATTTCATCCAAGGGCACCCAGTCAAGGCTTAAGAAGAGCTGGTAATAGCAGACATGCCCTGGTCATGTGACAGAGTAGAGCCTCTCCAAACGAAGTGAGCACATCACCATCCCACCAAGCCACCACCACTAAAAAAGCTACGAAGCTTGTGGGGTTTTTACACAAAATCATAAATTCCACAAGAGAACAGGAAAGAAGCCCAGCTGACTCAGGAGGGTGTTTCCTGTAGTGAAGAGGATTTTGCTAGAGATCAGAAGAGATAACCATCTTAAATTATAGCTCTGAACCCCGGATGAATCAGATAAAGCACCTTGGAAGGTCAAATAGATGACCTTGATCTAGGTACATCCTAGAATAATCCAGTGATTAAAAAATGAACAAGGCTGTGTACACTCAGTGGCATACTTATAAATAGTAAAGGTCTGAGTAGGAGAAACAAAAAATATAAAAATCTTATATAAGGAAAAATACTTAGCGTAACATAGATCAAAAAGTTCAAATTAATTTGAATGATAATACACAGTTCTTTTGCAGACCTTTCTTGGCCTCACAATGATTAAAGTAATTGGGAATTCTTGTTTTCATATATTAAATTTGGATTTTCTTTGTGTGTTTTGTATGAGATTAATTCAGAACATTTTCTCAGTTTTTGTTTTTGCATGCATTACAACTTGTCACTGTAAGATATAATTCTCATTTAGATCATTACCCAAACCTCTTCTTTGGTCTCTGTTGCCATACATTCCCCTTAAAAAGATTGAAATGTTTCTTTTAGAGTCAGAGTCAACTCTTCTATCAGACATATAGGCAAAATGCTTTGGGTGTACATTACTTTTAGGAGCCAATGGTAATAGTATAATTTCTTTTGAAATCAGAATTTTCAAAAATAAACTTTCAGGTCAAAGAAAATGCCCTAATGTATAATACTGTCATGTTCATTTTTATACTAATGCAGCACAAAATAAAAACTTAATAATTTTTAAAATTTAAAAAAAAATTAATGGCGGAAGATGTCCATACAGGCAAAAGTGCTGAGGCCTCAAGAAATTTATAATGTGGTCCTGTTCAGATGGAATCATTCTGAAATCAAAATCACATCTTGCCACTCCTGTTCTGAGCCCTTAAATTTTTATTTGCTGGTAGAGAACAGAGAAGACAAATACAACACCTCCTAGGTTGTGGCCTCTACCAGACTTCCTGGTATCATCTTGCTCTGTCAAGACCTCCTCCCGACGTGTGCTTGGATTTCAGCCATTGGGTCTCCTCTCTATTCTGTTCCCCTAAGTCATCATCCCTCTTCTCTCCTCTATATTTTTCCTCAATAAATAGCACACACCTCTTTCTGGATGTAATTATTTCCAGATACCATGGAGAGAGAAGGCATTTATCAACTTTTCAAATCAAAATAAAACATTCTTTCTCCATATTTACCCAAATCCTGACTTTATGAAAATTCCATATAAAATTCTATCTTTCTGAGCAGTCTCCCCATATTTCCCTCTAGAGCGTGACCTTTATATCGGTAATTTCCTTTTTGCCACTATCCCTATGAATTCTTAGACTGCACAGTGCCTAGCCTTTCCCATTACATAATTTAATATTGAGCACATGTCACTTGGTCTAAAAGTCAGAAGTACATTTGCCCCCAAAGCTGGAGCTATTAGAGGGCAGGGGGCATATTTCTTTCTATTTTTGATTCCTCATTTAACCCTCCACAGTGTCTTATTACGTTTACTCGGTGTAAATGCTTACTTAGTATGCTTCTTTTAGTCGAATGCAAAATACACGATATTTGCAGCATTTTCGTCATCATTTCCTACCTAACACTATTTTACTGGGTGAAGAGTCAACTACTTTGTGGCAAGGACAGTGTCTTCTCCTCTCTGACAGTTCTTGCACTTGTGTGTTAGTTGTAGCAGCACATTTTAGTAGATAGATCACTGAGCTGAGAGTCGAGAGCCCACAATCTTATTTTGGGTTTAGTCTCAAATTAGCTCAAGTCATCTCGTATATCACTTCATCCCTCTGGGTTTGTTTCCTCACCTGTAGAAAGAAAGGATCAACAATAATTTCTCAGGGAACTTCTAGCTCTTTCATTTTCCAGTTTTATGGCCCACTGATGCTCATCCTAATATGATCAAATACAAATTAAGAAGAAAATGTTAAGGGCCTCCAGGAGATATACGAAAGGAAACATTTCACATGCCTGCTGACTCTTTCCACGGGCAGGCTGGTAATGACATGAGCCTTCAGGTACAGTCCACAAGCCATGGTAAGTCCCCATTATTTGATAAAGTTCATCCTACCTGTCAATGCACCTGGCCCTTAAGTTATTTTCACTTTCAAGCATAAAGAACAAGGATTTTTAATCTGATTGGGTTCTGAGATCCGTATAAGGGGACACTAAATGAGATTTCTCCAAACAAAAGCAATAGTTTTTCATTCCCCATCAAAGACAATCTTGGTAAGACCTGTGAACAATTCGTAGAAATAACTACACAGGCCAGTGAGAGCGACTTTTTTTTTTTTTTTTTTGCTTGCATTGAATTTGTATTTTTACTTGAATTTTAGAGATTGTCTTTGTTCTCTTCTTTTTATTTTAGTAACACTAAAAAAGAGGTCATTGGGGACACCAGAGAATAAGACATTTTGGAGGAATATTGTCTCGTAAATCCCCCAGAGCAGAAATATGTCTGGTTGACCTTGTAGTTTTGAGCTTGCTTTGGTTTTTGTCACGTTTTCTAGAGTTCACTGCCAACCCAACTTCAGCAACTTGAGATAACTCAAGTTCCATAGGTTTTCTGTCTTAATTTGTCTAACCAAATTAAAATCCTAGCTGCCATCCATGGTCATGGGTTTTCAAGACTGAGTCTGAAGATGACCTCATTCATCCCTAAGTTTCACTGTTGCTCTCTTGAGAGTAATAAATATTATGGGGCAGATAAGGCTGATCTAGAGGCACTAACTGCCTTAAGTTGAGATCAAACCTGTAACTGAAGTCTCTTCAACCATTTTCTAATGCAAACACCAACTAGAAAAGCATTATCAGCACCCACTATAGGTCACAACTATACTGTGCATTTTACATTCATTATCTCATTTCACATATAAAACCACTCTTAGAACAACTGTTAATTTTATCATTTTAAAGATGAAAAAGCTGAATACCAGAAAAATGACCTCTCTGGAATCACATAGCTAGGAGAAGGAGCTGCAGGGCCAGTCGATATTCCTACTGTGACCCCATAACATCTTATTTACATATGCCACTGTGCTTTATAATTACCACTTCTGCTGCTGCCTCTCACACTAGACTAGAAGCCCCTAAAATGTAGGACCATATGTTTCCTTCTTTACGCCTACAGTGGCCAATACGGTGCCTCCCTTGAAACTGCTACTACTTGTTTTACTCTTTCTATCAGCTTGAGGAAGTAGAGACAGGTGAGGGCTTCCTGCTTTTGTGAGAAGAGGTATTGCTGATATGTCTAAAAAAATAGATGGGTTTGGATTGGCTGAATTAAGCTTCCCAGCATTCTCATAAAGGGAAGATGGCTTGGGTAAAAAAGTAGCAGGGGACTGAAGGTATGTAACATGATTGTCTGTGAACTGGGATACTGCCATTAGCCAATATTAGAGATAAGAAATGAGAAATTGCTGAGTGATGGGATTAGCCTGAGCTCAGAAGAACTGCCTCTTTAAATGTCTAGGTTCTGGTCTTGCAATTTCCCCAGCTCCCCCAAGGGCAAAGATTGGTCTCACCCACACACCTCCTCCCATTTCCATGTCCACTAAAGAAAAGAAAGCTTAACTTTAAGGTGAGCTCTTTGCCTTTGATATTTTGACAAGAAATGTACATTGTTGTTTGCCAAACCACCCCACTGACCTGCCCTTATTCTTGGAAGGAAATAAGAAAGAAACATAGCAAGTTAGGAGGGACTGATTTCTGGCACAGTCGCTCATTTAGAAAAGTCATTTCAAATTGCACTAGGTACTTCAATTGCCCTATTTTCCTGAAATTAATTCTAAATTTTCTGGGTACAATTTGTTTCCCTTAAGTCTCTAATTACGCTTTTAACATTCAATCTTTCAAACTCTAGCCATTAGTGACTTAATACAGTGTTATCAGAAGATAGAGTGGAGTTAGGAGTGTGGGTGGGAATTATAAAAGCAGAAGTTGCACCTGTGCTTGTGATAGTTGGAAATTGATGTCCCCTGGAGGAAAACTAAAAGAAAAATCTAATAAGTAACCAAAATAGACTAAAGAAAAGTCTGAAAATTAGTATTTAAGGTATTAGGACAAGTGGCTGGGAAGGGCTTGAGAGGAAATCACAAAGTTTCATTTAAACTTACTGAGTAGGAGGTGACGATGTGGGATTTCAAGCCAAATAGGAATCATGGGAAGAGGAGATATCATCAGACAGCAAGGCATTCACAAGGTATAAATGCTAAGATTTGTGCAGTACTTTCAAAGACATAAAAGACTAAGACAGGAGACAGGAATGAAGTAGCTCAGAGATAGGAAAATAATTTGAAAGTTGAATCATTAAATAGCTAAGAACAGCCTGTAGGAGGAAGGAGAATAAAGATAATCAGTAAAGCAAAATTATCATTCTTTAAATCAATCACCAATGAGCATTGACTGAGCAGCCACAGTGCTTCTATTTCTTAAAAGAGGAGGTATACCAGATGACCTCTGTATCACAACAACCCCCCCCCACCCCCACACCCACCACCCAACACACATTTCCCATTCATGCTGACACAAACTATCCATGGTTCTGATGAAAGTATGCAACTTAAACTCTTAAATACTATAAAGTTTTAGGAACAGAGGACAAGGAGGGGCTGAGGTAGGCATGGATGCCTTCATGAGATGTTCAAACAGAGAAGCAGAAGACTCAGACTGTACTATAGAGAACTCACAGTTTGAGAAACTAAGGAGGAGGAGAAGACAGACCTGGCTTTCAGGAAACTCACAGACTAAAGATGCCAGAGTTTAGGAAGACCAAAGTCTGACCAGAACAACCTAGGGAGGAGGCCTGGAAGAAGCCCAACCAGTCACAGATATTCATTCAGTCTGAGAGTAGAAAATAGGAGCCATTATCTCTCTAAGTAACAAAGTCAACTACTGAGGCAAAAGAGGGACTGTGAACTGTTTGGTAGGAGAGAAGAGAGTCACATCCAAGAAGCAATACTAAGTTGTTTAGAACAGAAAAATTCCACCTCGAAAATGCATTCCATAGCTTAGAGAAGTAAAAAAATCAAAGGATCTTGAGATGTCCAGTGAAATCTCCTCATGAGAGAAGTTTCAAGCTCGAATAGAAAGATGAGCAATTATTAGAGAGACAGGAAAGTTAAAACTCTTCATGAGGAGAACCACCTGAGAAAGGTTACAAAGCCAGTCAGAGATGAACATAGTATGTATGATATGATGGTAAAGACCATACCTGACAGAACTGATTGGTATCTATGGGGATTAAGGAGATACATTTGGAGTAAGGTGATAAAACCAGGTTGTGGTGGGCTTTGGATTCTATGTTAAAAATATTAGATCTCGTGCAACAAAACAAGATGATATTGAATATTTCTGATCAGAAATTTGACATTAAGATGGTTTGTTTTAACCTTTCAATTTTTTTTGCATATGATTTTGATCATGACCTCTTGATTTAAATTTCAGACAATTTTTAGGGGTAAGGGAGGTGACAGCAAAGGAAATCTTTTCCAAAGTTTGAGAGTTCTAAATGGTGTACATGGAGTACATTTTAGGAAAGCATGGACCAACTGGTCAACCAAAATTCAGATATTAGGATCCCCTCATGTGTCATCCACACAGAAATGCTTTCTGTACAGATATCTCCTAAAATCCTGCATGTACGAGGATGTACCATCCATTCGGTTGTTCCATCCACACTATCTTCTTAGGCTGGCCATTAAAATTAGGTGTTCCATCAGCTTAGAGAAGTAAAAGAATCAATGGATCTTGAGATGTCCAGTGAAAGAGTTTTAACTTTCCTGTCTCTCTCATATTTGTTCATCCTTCTAACACAGCTTGAAACTTCTCTCATGAGGAGATTTCACTGGGTGCCACCTACAAAACTGTGTCATCATCAATAGGTGCAGAATAGCTAGCTAATCAGTGGTATATGTAGGGCATGCACAGCTTTTTGCTTTCCAGCATTCCATGGAATTCTCTCCAATAATGCAAAGTACATACAATTCTTATCCAGAGCATTATAAGTCACTAAAAGTGAGTAGCCATGCATCTCCTTCTTTGTTTGGCATCAAACCACACTTTTTCTGGACTCACCTTTCAAGTACTAAAATAAAGAAAAAACATTTCCTTCTAAGAATCTGACATTTCAAATATTTATTCTAAATAAACTTCCGAAATTGGTAACATGTCAATAACAAAAAACAAAGAAACAAAACAGTAAGCTTAACAAGTATATATTTGAATAGGTATGCATCAACAACTGTGAAATTAAAGAAAAAGGTATTAAATACCAAAATGGAGAAAGAATAATCTTCTCATTTTACCTCTTACTTATCCTCTCGCTCCTTGCATAGGAAAAAAATATAACTCGAGATTCACATTTAAAAAAAAAACTTCTTTAATTCAAAGATGAACTTGAATATGACCTCAGAGAATTCAGAACTGACTAAATGTTAGTCCTTAAATAAACGAGAGTTGGCAATAACTGATCTCAAGGAAAATTTAATCAAAACCAAGTCTTATCTTTCTTCAAAAACAAGACAGTTGAGAATTGAATATGATGTCCTGAAAAAATCGAAGAAGAAATAACATCAAACTAGTTTGTTCCCAAAAACAAGGCAACAAGAAATTGATGGCATTTCACTTGTGATTTTACTACAAAAGATCTTAGGCTTAGAAATCATGTTACTTGGCTTTCTTAAAATCTAGATAGAGACAGAGAACAAGAAGCCACGGTGGCAACATTTCTGGGGTAATTTTGAAATAGAATCCAAGAAAGTCCTAGAACCAATGAACGTTAGTTTTTGGAACAGGTAAATGTTTTCTAGATAAACCACTCAAAATGTTCAATCTCTTTTCTCTTACTTTCTCCTTCCTTAGAAGCAGTGAAGGAGAGCAAGAAATTTAAAATCAAGAAAAGAGAGAGACTTTACAACTTCTTTCTCGTGTCCTGCTTAATAATATCTTTTATAAAGAAACATAAATGAATTGCATTTCTCCTCTTTTTATGACCTTAAAGATGGGTAAAATTAAACAAGGAAGCCAGTCTCTAAGGAATTAGGTAGGTTTTGCCCATTTACACAATTACATCACATCCCCAAGTAATCTTTACAAACAAAACAAAACAAAACAAAAATCTTTGCTATAATACTAAATTCTAGAACAGGGCTGAGGCTTGTTCAGTTCTATGATGTCACTCTCTTTCAGTTTAATGATGACATGCATTATTGAATAGGAGAAAGTATGACATTTTGCAAAACCCACACTGCTTATCTATTCCACAGCCCATCAAGTATATACATCTCTCACATGAACAATAGTAGAAAAAAATACAGCATATTAACTTCAGGTGAGAGGAAGAAGGACTGGGAAGGAAGACAGAGATATCCGATACATAATAGCATGAAGAATTAAACACCCTCCTCTGCATCATGAAATTTGCATCGTCAACCAACAAAGAAGCAGAGAACATTTATTAGACTAGTTTAACCCAGAACAAAATTTTCATCTAAAGGAATCAGTCTTCGTTTTTGAACTTTCACACACATCCAGTCAAAGATAGTTTTAAATTAATCAAATAAATAAGGAAAACTAAGATTTTTTTACTAATTACAGAATAAAATACTAAAAAATTCTATTAAATATAACCAGTATAATATGCTATATTGTGAGAACTATGGAAACCACTATTATATGAAGATGGAAAAGATGAGATGTCTACCCTTGAGGAATGAGGAACTCACATTACTCACATTCTAATGGGAGATACTAGGAAAAACAAATCTCTATCTATCTATCTATCTATCTATCTATCTATCTATCTATCTATCATCTAATGTAACTTACTGTGGCAAGGGTTGTAAATGATCTTATGCAAAGTCAATGGAAGACAACTGAATCCATAGTAAGGGCCCAAAGATGACTTCTTGAACTAAGAGTCTTGAAGGATGAGTAGAAAGAAATAAGTCTGAGAAGAATGGGCAGGTGCTACCAGCAATGAGGAAGCATGAGCGAAACAGGAAGATTGAAACAGCACATAGCATGGTGTCTTGGGAAATCAAACAGACAACCTCTCATGGGTAAATGCCAATAAAATTTTGTAGAAGAAATATATCAGTCAAGGTTTTGGAAGTAGAAAGTAAAGCAAAATTGGGATAATCTGAGACAAGTTTAATAAAGGTTTATTTATAAAGATATATGTAGGATGTTGAGAAATGACAGGTATCTCAGACTGAAGGGGCAGAGGGGGAAGAAATAATTAGAGTCCACAAGCAAAAGGGCTGCTTTGCAGGAGTGGAGACCTGAGACTAAAACTGCGGGTACAGCCAGCCACTGCAAGCCTGCAGGGAGGAAACAAGGAAGATAAGACCTACTGACCTCCATCTTCACCCTCACCTGTCTTTTGCTGGTACCCCGCATTGGTCAAAGCCAACTTGAAGGCCCAAGGCAAGGGAGCCAATTGATGCAGGTTTTCTTCTGGTCAGAAACCCTCAGCACAAAGCAGACAACAGAAGGAGGGAGTGTATATAGGTCGGGAGGATAACCTTAACTACCCATTACAGAGGGGCGTAGATGGGGATCGATCCCAAGAGAAATAATCTCTGAATTATTTCATCTCTGGAGTCCTTATTAATAGTTGACCTCGTCCCTGAAGCCTTTCCACATCTTCTTGAATCAGCTAGTACTTTTTGTGATCCACAGAACTTTCTTTACGTTTAATACCTTTTTATGGATACTTTTCGTGATCATTTGGGTGTGCATTTGTCTCTGTAAATATGTTATAAAATCTTCTAGGAAAAGTTGTGTGTCTGAGTCAGCTTTGCGTTTCCAGTGCCTAACATGAGTAATAATCACTTCACTTTTTGTTAAATTGGATATAAATAATTTCATCCACCGTCTGAGTGATTCAATATCTCAGGGAGCTTTGCTAGGTATGAAACTGCTGTGTATATTCTTACCATTCTCAGTGTGTCCAGATAACCTGCACCTGAATGATCATGCTCTGAAAAGGAGAGATTATTTCATCATCCAGATGACCCATAGAAGTAAAGTGCAATATAATTATCCAGGAATCAGTGAAACAGCCAGATATTTGCAATAGTATCGATATTTACTTGAAAGCATCCTCCTTATTAACTCAATAAATATCAGTATTCAAAACCATTCAAATTCAGATAACAAACATTTTCTGAGTGACTTTCTGCTCACTCAGATGCTAAGCACTTTCACACCTGTGCTCTCAAATGATGGTCAGAACTCTGTGGGGTAGGGAACTATTATCTGCATCTTATAGATGGGGAAGCTAAGATGAATAGATGTGATTTTGAAGAGGCAGATAGGAACACAAGTCTTTTGATTTCAACTGAGGTCCCTTTTGCACCACACCGGAATGATTAATTTTCTTAATCTTAGAGATAAATGTAAATAAGATTTATTGTTTTTATTATTTACTTTTACTTATTTAATAATTTTATTTATTATTTTTATTATATATGGATAATGCCTAACAATATATAAGAGAATGTTGAGATTGGTGTCTCTCGGGTATGTTTGCATTAAGTACATAACCATAAACATGTCGAAATCTTTTAATTGATTTTTGTTATTTGAGGGGCGATGGAAATGAAAGATTTTTGTAAAGAATAAAAATGAATGAGTAATTACAAGGACTATTAACATTATGAGAAAACTACTACAACTTTGATTAATAAACACTTTGTAATAATCATAATGGTAAGCATGAGGTTGTTGTGACCTTGAAATTCTTCTTGTGAATTTTACAATAAATCGGTAAATTTGCAAGCCACTGGCTACAGTTCATAGCAATGAGTTTTTATGGGAAAGACAGAAAGTCATTCTGGGAATCCAGAAAGTTCATTAAAAGTTTGTAGCTAAAGGAAAACATTAAAAAGCGAAAAGACTATAGCAGAGAAAAGTAAAAATTGCCATGATTTGTAGCTCTGCATGCCAACTTCATTAATTAATGCAGACTTTAAAATCCTTTCAAGAATATGAGCTAAAAGACTAGAACACTGCTGGTGTAGATAATAAATGCAGATCAAATGGGTTTCATTTAAAATATGGTGGCTTCAGATAAGACTAATTAGCAGGATGACAAAAGCAGTCAATAAAATAGAAACAAATCTTATTCTTAAATTTTGGCAACAATGAGTGGAATTAATTGGAAATTGTTCCTCTTGCCTACTTGTATATAAAAACTTTGTACCAGTTTTTGGTTGCTGTTGTTTGGGTGTTTTTTATTATTTTATTGTGGTGTAGTAATACGCATCTTGTTCTGTGACCAGGAGCGCTAATGACATCAGAGAAAGTGGGAAAGCATTCAAGTGGTTGGAGAGTCAGAGAGAGGAATGCAGGGGAGACTGCGGAGAGAGGCTTAAAGAGACAGACAAGTGGAATAAGCAAGGGAACTGGTGAAGAACAGTCACTTTTTTTTTTAATGCATATTTTTCCAAAGTAGGGTTATCTATTCCTCTTCTTTTGATAGCTTTCAATTTTCTGATTATTTGTTGCTTTGGTTATATATTGCTGCATAACGAACTATGCTCAAACTTTAGGTGATCTTAAAAATGACAATTTCATTAATTTGCTACAATCTGGCCCATCTCTGTTTCATGGGGCATTAACTGGAGCATTTTGACCTAAGATGACAAGTCACTTCTTAGATGACCTCAGATGCGTGGCCAGCAAATACATGTGGACCGTCAGCTGGGAGCTCAGCTGGGCTTGTTGGCTGGGGTCTCTGTTGTCCACAAAGCCTGTCCCCATGGCTAGGTCAGGTTTCTCAATTGCACAGTGGTCTCAAGGTAGTTGAATGTCTTACACGGAGGCTGGACTTCCCTAGAGCACAAAGATGAAAGTATCCAGGTCTTAAGGCTTAGGCTTGAAACAGGCACAGTGTGATTTTTGCCACATTAAATCATTAAAGAAGGTTATAGGCCAGACTTAAGGGAGGGGCCCACACAAGGGCATGAATATCAAAAGATGATTTCCTGGGATCATCAAATAAACATCTATCCTGCCAGTCTGTAGAAAAGATGATTTGCATTTGAGAAAAATAATTTTTCAGATTTTTAATAATATTAAAACAATAATCTCCAAATAGAGGCTCAAGATGACTCTAAAAAGTAAGCACCTTGCAAGAGTTCATATCACTCAAGATCAATAACATATTGAAAAACACAAATAAACAGTATCCACATAATGTGAAAGATGAGGGCTCTTCTTTTCTCCAAGTTTTTGAAACACATTATTTATGAAGTGAAATTTACCAGCTAGAAACTTAAAGATTCAGTTTTGTTTCCCCGCCTCAGTATAATATTTACTGAGCTTACATGTTCTCTCATTTGCTTACTCAGCAAAAGTGTATTGTTCCTCTGCTTTATGGACACACAGTACACAAGGTAAGATAATGTACATTAAAAGGGAATCATATACTAAAACAGAGTCTGCAAATATTGGTCAAGTGTGGATTTGGATTATCTGAGAAAAGTCGTTTTAAGAAGAATTTTCAGCTTTGCTTTTTTTTCTAACTAACGAAGCTCTCCAAGATTTGTATTATGGGATTGCGGCAGGGAAGAATTGCTATAGGAGAAAGAACGAGCAACTTTAGCTGAGCTTCTGCCACAGATGTTTTCTGTTCATCTGGGATAGCTCGCCACCACCATAACCTCTAAGCCCTCAGTTCCTTCATCTTTGATAATGGATGGAAAACTAGATATGAAGATTAAGTGAGATGAAATAAAACAAAGTAAAATAGAACAAAATAAGGAGCATGAAGTTCATCTCTATTGTAAAGTGTTATACAAAAGTACTGTTTCATAATGACGGCATATAAAGATCTGTTTTCAGCAACACTATCGGTTTTGTTTTATTTTGTCTTGTTTCTGGCAAATGCTTTACCTGACAATATCATGCACTAGGACTGTAGATTCCTACTACTGTAAATCTCACTGCAGGTGTTTTTGACTACTCCACCTAAAGAAAATATTTTAGGATTTTTCCAGATGTTAAAGAAACATGCAGCGTATAATTGCTAATTGTGGGTGAGGAAAGCCACTTAAGAAATGTTCAATGAGGAGCTCAGTGTTTCTAGGCCACTTGACATTTTTATCAAGAAAACTCTTGCCAACAGTAATTACCTGAACCTCCTCTGGTTATGACTAAAGATGATATGTCCTTTCTCATAAACATTGTAGATTTCTCTTTGAAAATATCAAATCATGAGACATTGACTACACCTCGTGCTTCACACTTCCCTAGGCTCTGAGGGACGTGAAAGAAGTCTAAGCTGTGTCGATAGTTCTTAAGGAATTTATGATCTATTATCACTTCAAAATAGCTTAAAATGCTACAGTGGGCTAGGTGGGGCAGCTGTGGGAGTTGATAGGAGCTACTACCTACAGTTTAGGGAAAGTAGAGCTAAAACTGAGCTTGGAGAGGGAGGAAAGTTTCCTTGAAGGTAGGGACTCGACTTCTGTTTAATGTCATCTCTGTATTTAAACATTCAGAAGCAGCTGCCAGTACTTTATGAACTTCAGTGGGTTCTTGGAGATCAAGATGCTCAAAGAGAGAGAGAGAGGTACCAAGAAAGTATCTAAGATGGAGAGAGAAGCTTGTGATGAGGATGACCGAGCAGATGGTCCCTGCTAAGGATTTAGAAAGATGAGGTTGGCCTGGAAGAGAATTCCAGCTGCGGAGGACTTCCGAATCCAGGCCCAGGAGTCTAGGCTTTCATCTGACAGGCAATAAGAAACAATCATCCATAGGCTTTTAAGTATCATGTTCTACCTTGTTAAAAAATTATGGAGTAAAAATTTTCTGTAGTTTCATTTCCAATAGCTGGAGTTCAAAGTCTTGTGGAATTCTGAGGTTGAGGAATAGAGAAAAACCTTACACGTGGATTCATTTTTCAATGATGGAATTATTTGTCTTTGATTAATCATGAGGATATTTCATTTCTGCTTATGTCTCCTTTCATCTATTTCTGTTTCATACATTTCTTAGATACTGAAAATTCACTCCTTTGAAACCCTAATAAGAGATTTCTTTCCGTGTTGATTTTGTCACTTTTGCGCAAAAAGACTTTATGTTTGTGAAGATGGTATAATGACAGGCTCAGGAGCATGAGAGGTAAGGCTACCAGGACCATGGTGGCCTCGCATTATAGCTATCATTGTCCTAAAACAAAATGCCTAATGATGTCTCCTTTAGGGATTTCACTGCAAGGATAAACATCTACTGAGTCAGGTGATCATGAAAAGAAAATCTGAAAAGATAATTATGTCTCATGCAAGAATCCGTTTGGATGTGAATATGAAAATAGGGCGTGACTTCTGATTTTCTGTGTATATTATCAGAATCTAATCAGCTCTCCTAAACTATGAGGTTTGAAAACTGCTCAGTACATTCATACTTACGTATTCCTATGGATGCAAAGAGGTAGCTTAGCTAGTAGATAACCCCATGCTGGCAAGCCCAGTAAATATTCAGATAAACACAAAAAAAGTCAGGTGAACGAGCAAGCCTATGCAGCCCCCTGAGGCACAGCTAAGTTAGTCTTGCCTGCTCCTCTGTATTCTATAGGAATGCTAATTTTAATACCAGCCTGCATCTGTACTTAGCATATCTCCAACCCTTGCTCATAGATTTAGAATTGTACCTGACATATCCTAAAATGATACTTTGATTTTTCACTCTCAAACCATGCAATTTTGCTTTCTAAAACTTCAGCTGAAAATGAATGTATTTAACATTTGGCTTTGGCAGGAAGAAAATGTTTCAGTATAGAAATATGTATCTCCATGAACATAACTGTTAATTCATACTCTGTCTGTGCAATTAAAGAGAATGGGTATGTAGCACATAGTAGGTATTGCATTGTGACATTGAATTCCACGAGCAAAGACGTCAGAACTCATAATGATGTGCGTTATGGTAATCTGGACAAGTTAGAAATGAATTAAATGGAGCCCAGAACAACCAGAGACAGCAGAGAAATGACTAATGGTTCCAAGACAAAATAGAAGATGAGGAAACTAGAGGCCCTAGGGAATAATATATAGAAGGGAGCACCCATCTCTTTTTTGTCCCTTAAAAGTACAAAGCCTAGGTACAGGAGAGCCACCTGCCCCACCCTCCCATGCAAAGAGCTCAGAAATAAATGGTCCCAGGAGTTGATCTTAAGGGCAGGACAGTAAAGGGGGAAAGCACTGTATTCGAGTTCTACCTGCAAATGTGACTTGCTGTGTGACAACGGGGAAACTGTTTTACTTCACTAGGCCACCGTTTTATCTACTAAAGAAGTGTTTGGAAATAAGTGGCTTAGGTAATGCCCTCACTATATAGAATAATACTAGAAGTTATTTCTTCTTTCCGATTCTCTACCATAATTCCAAATCTTCCCAGAAAGAAAAGTTTGTGTCCAGGCGAGCGTTTTTAAAAGTCGAAAGAACAGAATCATCCAACATGAGTTACACAGGTATCAAACTTGCACTCTTAAAAAGATGAAGGTCCACTTAGGAGTCTGATGGAACAGCTCGTTTGTCAGAGGAGGCATTGAAACGGCCAAATGCACAGCCATCACAAAAAGGATCGGAAGTCCGTGTACTAAGGGCCAGAGATATCAGCTCAGCCTTTTGTTTACTGAATGCTAATGTATGTCGGACACCATTCTAGACGAGCGGATCCAATAGTAAACAAAACAGAAAAAGCCCCTATGCTGATGGTGCCCAATTCTAGCAAGGGGAGAAATACAATAAACAAGAAATGAACAATAGCAAGGTTAATGCTAACAAGAGAAACAAAGCAGGTGAGAGGGCGAGACGGCGTGCGGATAGTGGACGCTACTGAAAAGGGGCTGTTTGGCGTAGGTCTTTCTGAGGAGGTGATATCTGAGCAGAAAGCTGCAGGAAAGGAGTAAGCAGCCATGTGGATAACTCAGATAAAATTATTCCAGTCTGAAGGATCGGAAAGTGCAAATTTAGCCCTAAGGCTTGAATGTGCTCGGTGAGTTTGAGGAACATAAGAAAACACATGGCTCTGAGAGGTGGACTGCCAGCAGGGGAGAAAGGTGGACAAAGCAGGCAGCCGGCTCCCATAGGACAACGTAGATAGCTCTACGGCTGGTAAGGGCCATGGCGTATATTCCTGGTCAACTAGAAAACCATTACAATACTTTCAGTAGACTGGTAACATGTTCTAAGTTTTAGAATGAATTTCAAGTAAGGAAGCATCTAAGAAGAAGATCAGTTTAGGAGGTTGGGGCAATATGCCAAGGCAGAGATGACGGTGGTTTGGATTCAAGCGGTTGTGGTAGGGGTAGTGAAAGCCGCTCGTTGTGTATTTATTCTATATGGAAAGCTAACGGGCTTTGCTCATGATAGGACACCCCAAAGAATGAAGTTCTCTCTCCAAGATGAATCCTTGTCAGGAGATGGACAGCAAGTACAAAAGGAATCCCAGAAAATGTGATTCTGCCAGCACTTGGGAGAATGGAATAACGGAGATATTGGGTTGAGCGTAAAGTAGGGAAGGCATATCTGAGGAGTCTAACTTAACATCTGTCAGAGCTTATAGGTCTCAGAGGTCGGCGAATCACAATGAAATTCCTTACAACACTGTGTGAAATGGCTCATCGATAATTCTGTCTCCTTGTATTTACCATGTCAGAAACAAATCTCACTGTACGTAGGGTAAAACAGGTTCTGTGGCTATATGATGACAAACTTAAAGTAGGGAAAATGCAGCTTCACCCAAACTGAGTCTAAGAAACAATAAAATCTGATTGGGAACTCAACCCCCTTGAGCTCAAAAATCGTCAACCTAAGGGAGATCACAAGCTTGCCTTTATACTTGGTCAGCCATATCCAGATAATTGGCAGTAGCACCATGTCACCATAATTTTCTTTCCAGAATATGCCAGAATATAAAATGTTTGTTGTAACCATATCACAATGGACATGCAGTGAGCCTTGACTGTTCTAGCAACTGATGTGTGTCTCCGAGATTTACATCTCCTAGTGTTGCCCATGGTGGCTGTTAGTACAAACCACCTCAGAAAACTGTGTCATGCTCACACACACACACACACACACACACACGCACACGCACACGCACACACACACACACACATCTTACCCATCATTACACAAATTTAATTTGATTAATTCTGATGTTTTAATATATAGTATATGATGCTTTAAAATACTTTTAGTGAGTCAGTAAACTGTGAATAAATTCAGTTGTAAGCTCCTTCTTTCTTGAATAATTCTGAAGCCCATGTTAAGAGTTTCTTCTCATCAAAATCTCTAATTGTCCATATATTTTAGATTAATAAGAATTAACTAACAGCACATTGTTTATTGATCCATACTTCTGACTTTTCTAAAAGAATCTGACATTTGGGAGATGAGATCGATGATAAATGGTCAGAAAGACACACTGCGATGGAGTAAGCAATAGTTTCTATTCTCCCTCTGTCACCTCTGTTTACTGGCTGTCCCTCCAGTCCCTTGAATTTCTTATCTTATTCAATCTGAACAGGTCAAATCAAAGTGGAGACAAATGTCCAGCCAGGTAGGCAGGGGCTTAAAAGAGGCTGGATTTTCATAGCACTAGGCCAGTTGGTGGTTCACAGGCTCTGTTTTAAGATACCTGAGAGAGTCTGCAGACTCGGAAATTTCCCCTGAAGCCTAATTCAGAGCCTGAAATTTTAGCATTACGGCTGTATCCCTTCATGTAATAGATAGTCTCTGGACTTTTCTTTTAAATTCCAAGTGTCCCTGGAAAGGTCAGTGCCCCAAATCAATACGGATAGGTTTATTGCAATCTTTCCTCAGTGTCTAGCAGTTTCCAATAGAACTACTAGTAACGAGAGGAAGTAGGAGAAACAGCTGCTACTAAATGATTTGAAATGAACTCGAGAAGCACACAATGAGGAGGGGGAATATATCAAAAAGAAACCTCTCCATCTTACCTAAAACTTGGCCTTTCGTGATGAATGAGGGCAGAGGGTCGAAATAGTAGGGAATAGTACACGGTTTTGGTAAGATCAAGATAGTTGACCATCTTGCTAAGTACAGTGATGGAATGGAAGAGGACATGGGAGCGGATGTCAGTGGTAATGGGACAGACCATTCTCATAATAAAATGAGGTCATTGGGAAGCCGGACACAGCAGAAGTCCTTGGATGGGTCTTTGATCGCTGTTGTCTAAGCATGCCTGCCATCTGCATTCTGCAACTGTCAGAGTTCAGAAAGGTCCTAGCACTTTGCTTAAACACTACGCCTATGGAGTCAACTGAAAGAGTGAAAGAGTGAGATTAAAGGGAAAGAAAATGCAAACTCATTCGCAAAATTTAGCTATGAAAGACATGAAGAAATAGGATGATGACGAAATGAAATTTGAGTAAAAGGTGTGTGTGTGTGTGTGTGTGTGTGTGATCTAGTCCTACTTCCAATAAAAATAATAGCTAACATTTAATGAATGTTTTTTATCTTCCGGTACAGGCCTATGTTCTCTACATATATTAACTCCTTTAAGACTTAAAACAGCCATATGGGGAAGGCACTATTTCCTTCTTTTTAAAAAGAGAAAGTGAAGCACAGCAAGATCATCAACTTGTTCAAGGTCACATAGACAGTAAGTGGAAAGACCGACATTTTACCCCATTTGATCTGGCTCCAAGTCTACGCAATTAATTGTTATGGTTTACTAGCTCCCTAAGAAATGATTAAGTCTCACCTTTTTATATTCCCTATTTAGCAATAGAACAATATACTGTTATTTATGCACTTATATATCCATGTCTCTATTTCTCTAGACTGCATAATTCCTAAGGGCAGGAACTCAATCTCCTTTGTCTTATTGAGAACTTAAACAGAGGCTGGTATATAACAACAACAACAACAACCACACTGAATATTTATCCAGGATTGACAATATGCCAGACATTAAATGCTATGTTCAATTTTGGAAGGCGAGAAGGAAGAGATGTTGGGAGGGAGCCAGGGAGAGAGGGAAGAAGGAGGAAAGGAAAGAGAGGTAGGTCGATTCTAACTAGAGAAGCAAAGCATCACAAATAAAAACAGAGGATAAAGAGCCAGTGGAGAAGCAGATATTTTATGAGAACGTGAACTAGATTTTATTATTGTTCTGCTCAATGTTTCTAAAATTCAGTCTAAGATTTAATGTAAACCTATTTGAAAGGAGTTGCTAAATTTTAACTGGAAACACTTCTTTGTGCTAAATAACCTTTATAGCATGCTAAATTATAGCCAAGTAGCAATATCATTACAGGGCTGTTTAGCCATGGCGGTTTATGCAGAAAGTCAGGAGAAGGTGATGATGCATATCAAAGTATATAATAAAGAAGTTTTAAAAATCATGGGTATCTTTATTTACTCAAAATACTTTTTATTTAGCCATTTTAATGCATTCAAGATTAAAGGGGAAAATGAAACTAACCAGTAGGAACTGCAAAATGTCTGTGAAATGATAATAATAATATTTTGTATTCTTGCGGTACTTTTCCAGAGAGAAGGTCAAAGCACTTTACAACCATTAACACGTCCCACCTCACGGAGCCTGTGGGATATGTAGGTGGCGAACAGTTTGAGTTTGCTTTGTGAGAAATGAAAATGGAGATGAAAGTGTTAAGTGGAAACACTCAAGGATGCAACTCAGTATTGCACTTGGGTTATACTTGTGTAGCTCACCCAGAATTCCCACCGTGCATTGGTGGGGCTCAGGAAGACATCTGTAACCCCTCGCCACAACCTTTTGTCCCACTTGCAACAGAGTTCTTCTCGCACAACCTCCAGAGAAAATGTGTGTGCACTGAAGAAGGATGGGAAGGGGAGGGGGTGTCAGATCTAACTCAGTGTCCCACCCAGGACATGCCCCCTGAGATGTACTTATATATTCACAAGGACCTCGCACATTATGTGGCAGCTCCTTCCAAAACTGACCTGTTTTAAGTAGAAGGATGAGGGCAGAGGCTCTATAAAGGGCTTGTTGACTGAGAGACAATTAGGTAAAACTCAAGAACTGGGGCAACTTCCAAAATTCATGAGTCCTCCTCAACTCTCTGACGCTAAATAGACTTAGCCAGTGAGTAATGAATGGTTCAGGTTATTGCTGCCAAGTCATACTTTTCCTTTAGGGGCTGCATTTTCGGAGAAAGACAGTGAGACAACATTCTCTCCTGCCAGAACCACTCCAGGAAACCCAACGTTCTCCATTGTCTGTTCGAGAGCTCCCACTCCAAGAGGAGCCCCTCCCACGGCACCCCCTCTCACCCCCAGCCAATGATGGTTCCGGAGGTCCCTTAGCACACTTGCTGGTTTTTTACATATGTGACACCCATGGGATCTTCATGATAAAGTCAGACAATTAATATTTTTGAGTGACAGAAATATGCCAAGCCTCGAGGTCATGCTGAGTCATCTTCAGGTGCAAATTAATAGACTATTTTAAATGGAATTATGTTAGAATGACTCATATTTTAAGAGGCGTTGGCGCTCAGCCTGAAACCTAGAATACCTCTGGACATCAAGGTCCACTCCTTCATACAGTTGCTAGAAAGCGAATGTCCATTCCCTTCTTCACCTGACACTGACTACGTTTGCTGTATTGAGGCAGAAATGGTCAGGGGTCTGGTGATATAGAGTGCATGGTCCCTTGGGGACGATATTGCTGCTGAGAGATGAAACATCTGACCTCGTATAGGAAAGGGCAAATATAAGCCCACAATATCCAAAGACCGTGCTGTGAGTAAGACCTGCAGAAGCTCAGAGGAGGGAAGGATTCTGGAAGGTGATGGAAATCAAGCAGATTCTTGAACAATGGGCAACAGATACCCATTGCGGAAAAGAAGACAGGACATTTTGGACTTTTGTTTTACAATGTACCCTCATCACCACAAATGAAATATTTAATAGTGAGTGAGAGAATGAATGATTGAGTGAATGAGTAAAGGTACCCCAGGGAGAAAGCCTGTCAGAAATAAAGTGAAAATTGGAAGATGCCCTCACTTTTCAGAGAGAGGATTAGCATCTCTAAGTCTATGATATATGAAATGGTACTCATATTGGCAGTGGTGACAGGGAATAAGAGAAAAAATGCAGAGAGTTTAAAAGATCACACTATGGCTTATTTCTACCTAAAACCAGAGAGGTATGCAATAACCACTAAATAAACGCAAGTTGACCTGAATGAATCACCACTCTGGAAAATCTACCACCTTAAATTTAGCTCTAGGGTGCAACGAGGACAAGCTGTCTGGCTCCTTTGCAAGCTACCCAGAATCAGAATGGAGGGGGCGTGCATTAGTCTGAATCAGGGCCTGACTCTGAACGCCCAGAAATTCTGGACTTCATGCTTGTGGCTAATCACATCTGCTCCTCATGCTAGTAGAGCAGATTCACATAATTGCCTTTCTCACAGCCAGTGAGAAGTGCCATCTCTCTATTTCAAACGACCGGGGTGTGCAATATTGTGCTGGGATCACAGTAAGGAAGCCTAATACAATACAAATCTAAAGCAGTCACCCTTCACTTGTGATTATGCAAAAGCAAGGGCCCAACACAGAAAAGAGTGACCTGCTGATGCAGAAAACATTTCCCCAACTAATCCCTCCTATTTTATAATTTCTCCTAATCTCAGCCTGTACTAAGACCCCAGAGGGTATAATTTTGAAAATAATATCTTTTTTCTGTTTATTTATTCTCCTTTGAACCATATTTTTCCATTCCTTTTTAAGGTATAGTTTATATAGTTTACATATTGCATTTTGCTATTTATATATAAACTATAAATGTAGCAAAATGCAATATCTTAATTGCTGATACATGTAATAACGTGGATGAACTTCAAAGATACTATGCTGAGCAAAAGATGTCAGGCACAAAAGAGCACATACAGTACAGGCATTTATATGAAGTACGGGAAGCAGAAAAACCAATTTATAGTGATATTTGTTTTTAATTGAGGTTATCCAAACTTCCTTCTCCTTGAAGATGGCAGTGACTGGTTATTCGGTTTAATTTACATGAGAGCCATTCCTCCTTTAACTGAATATTTGAAATGACCTCTAAAATTGCTCCATAAAGTGATAATGTAGAAGATGGATTGTAGTCAACGGTGACATTCAGCTTCTTCTACTCCTTTTCTTATGTCAAAACACAAAAAAATCAAGAGTTCCTATTACAGGATGAGTCCATCATAATGCCTTGTAGAAAGTCTACATTTTGCAGATGGGAATGTTAAGGTTAAGCAGAAGGCTGCAGTGGCAAAGGCTTTATCGAAATCCACATCTTCCAACTCACGATTCACATTGTCTCATGAAAAGCCAAGAAAAGCCTCTCTATACACAGGTGCATGTGCACGCACAAACCTCAGTTGATTTCAAAGTTTAGTCAGTATCTACCATCTCACAGAAAAGTTTAGCAAGGTTAAGAGATCAGAAAAGTATAAGCAATGTCAATTATTTTTTCTGGATCTCCTTAGAATCCCACCAGCATAATCTAAAGGGATTTGAAAATGTGTGGCTTAAGAACACTGAAGCATGTAGACTCAAAACTGAACTCTCATTTAATTTGGGTATTCCCGCTTGTAGTGATTTGTGTCTCCTGTAATTCAGGTTCAAAGACAAATAAAATGGGAAAGATATTTATCCAAGCCAGCTTGATACCTATAGCACAGGAAGTCATTGGCACCACAGTAAAATTCCAGCTAGCACATTCATATTTTTTTAAGAGTTTATTTTAAATGAAGAATAAACATTCCACTTACTTGACCAAATTGATCATCCTCTTAAGTTATGTGTTCTCGTCTCCCCCATAACGCTTTTTCTCTGCCCTAGTAGTGTCTCTGGCTGATGGGACCCTTGGTGTGTGCATCATTGGCACTGTCTTGCAACAGTTCTCACATTTTTATTTATCAGTACGCACTTAAGGTTTTCAGTAACTTATTGCATTTATGGGTCCTATCACACTGTAAAATATTTAAAGGCAGACACCAAGTCTTGCTGTTCTAACCCTCACTTTCCTTATCCATAAACGGAGATAGTATCGACATCTCAGGGTAGTGTTAAGAAGTATATGCTTGTCTTGCCAAACACTTGCCACAGTGCCTAGAATATATTCAATTTCAGTAAACAGTAGCTACATCATTATCATCATCATCATCAACGACAATGTGTATCGCCCTCATTACATTTCTAAACACACTTAGTGTACAAAGAAGGTTTGAGCCCATAGAAGATTATAGAGTTCTTAAAGCTTCAGGGGTGTCTGACCTGACTCGATACCTCACCCACAGCACACCCGCTGAGAGATGCTTGTCCAGCCTGTGCCCCGAACACTTGTAGTGACAAGAAGCTCATCATTTTCAAGATAGCCCCTTCCCAACTGGATGCTCTCTAACCAGAAGCAGAACCTCCTTGTGCTTCCATTTGCATCCTTGAGTTTAGGTAACATTTCTTGCTAGAATGAATAGTTTCTCCTCATTTAGCTCTACAGAGGTGACTGATCTCGAAGATTCTCAGGATCCCTATGGTGTCAAACACTCCTGATGCCAAATAAACGTGTTGAACTAGCGAGGCCACTGCTTACTCCTGGTCTTTGTTCAAGTGGCTCTCTCTTTTCCTGTTTTCACTGCACAGAATATTTTTCCAGACTCTGCTTGCCACAAATTCTGCACCCTTCTCTCTTAGCCTAGGTTAATAGTCTTTGAAAATCTGTTATAGGGCCAGAAATCCTGGCTTTGCTGGCCCCTGAAGCCACAAAAGAAACAAATATTATTCCATTCTGAAGTGGGCCTTGTTGTCACAGAAAAAAGAGTGGCACCCCCTTTTCAAGTGGAATATATAGATGCGAGTTATTTTTATATATAGCTATATACATAGATTATGCCAACTCATTTTGTTGGCAATAAAACTGAAATACTACTAAATTATTTTTATCAGCAACTCTGATCTTCTTTGGCTCATGGCTTAGTGAATATATATATATAGTTTTTCAAAAATCAATATTTAATAAAGTTATCAGTGTCTGTGTCCTAAATTGAAGCCTCCCCCTTCCCTGTCCCTACCACACCCACACTCTCACATTTTTTTTGAGAAGCTGAAGAGATTGCTGCTTTCTGCTGGCTGCTCACAGCTCTTTAAAGAACAATATTTCTTTATAGTAGTTGGCTCCCAAGATGCTAAGCATTTTGATTGTTCTAAAAACTTCTAGACCCTTCCATAGTCCTGCGGAAAGGATGGCACATGAAGCATCGGGCCTATCCATCTGCACTGGGCACTGTTGTATGCAGTGTATTGTCCTTCCCAGGTGTCCTGTCTCCCATGCCATGCACAAATCACAGAAATATGATTCATGGGAGTCACTGTTATTTTTCACATCATCGGTTACTATTGCCCACAAATACCAAAATTTTTTTTATAAAATAAATCCGAATAAATGCTTTGAGTCTCTTTCAAGAAAGAATTTCAGGGAAAAAAATGTGTCAATATAATAAATAATGACTCTAGATAGTATTTAACATACTGCTCCATGAAGCCAGCCATGTTTTCAGTGCCCAAAATAATGCATGTGAAGACACTAATGGCATATCTCACAGCAGAGCCAACTCCAAAGTGTTGTCCAGTCCCTAGACAGGATGTAGAAGTCTCCAAATTATCTAACAATTTTCCAAAATTATCATAGATTTTCAAGTTTTACCTATGACATTTATCACACAGAGGGTACTCGAAGGCAAATTACAACAATGATGAAACTAACGATATGATAATAGCTAATATGTTATGTATACTGACCACCACTTGATGTTATGTTAAGTACTTTAAATGAATTTTCTTCTTTCTCATAATAGCATCTCCATAAGGAGACACATTATCATCCCCATTTTACAGATGAGGAAATAAATGCCTCAAAAAAATGATTTTCCAAAATCATAGTTAGGATGAGGACCCAGACAATGTTATTAATATGGAAAGACCTAACATGTACATCCTAAGTTTTGTCAGTGACCATCTGACCCCACAGCTCTGATCAAATGCTGATGTTGCTACTGCAGAGGAGAAAAGATGCACAGAATAAACCAATGGAATGGCAAGTCATTTTTCTTAAGGCTTGCTGCATAACTGAACTAAGCTATTCATTTTAGGTCACCCTGTCCTGAATCCTATTCTGATTATGTTACATTTTCTAAGCTTTCAAGTCCAAGTAACTCTAATGGCTCAGATAGGATAATATAAAAAAATAAGTAGGATGCAGTGTACGATTACGTAAAAAAAAAATTCTTAATGTCTACCAATATTTCAATATAGAGCCTTTTATAGTCAAGCAACCTATGTTATTACTGCATTCCATCATTTAGGGCATAACTTATAAGTTGTTTCACCTCCACCAATTTAATTTTCATCATCTATAAAATGTGGATAACAATGGTATCTATCTCACTGAGAACTCATGAGTTTCATATTAAGTAATATGCATAGAGCACTTAACAGAGTGATTGGCAAAAAATAATTGCTCAATAAATAATAAAATGTTTATAAATGTAACATATTATCATCAGCTAAGCATATGAAATTTTCAGCTCCGCACGATTTATTCACTGACACTTAATTTCCATAAAATTAGAAAAGTGACCTCAAGATCAGCAAATCATACTATGTATCCAATGCAGAAATTTCTTCTTAAATTTCATAGTTGACTGTGAAATTCTTATTTATAAGATTTCTGAAGGACAAATAGGCATTAAATTCAACATTAAATAATGAATTGTTTAGTTAATACCAAATAGAACATAAATGTTTTCCTCAATATTTTAGTCCACATGTGGTCATTTTTTTCCCTTATATTTCCTTTAATTCCATTTCAGAACTTAGGGGAAACATTAAGCTTCAATTTTGCTATTTAAAATTCCATCATAGTATCTCTTTAAAATGACTCTAATTTTCATTTAAAATAGTTCTAAAATATCTACATGTTTTTTGGAGTGCCTACAAAATTTCAGGTTTTAAAAACCATTTAAAATGTTTAGGGCAAGTATAGCCTATTTTGGCAGGCAATATAATTTAAGAAGCTAGACTTAGGTTAAAACTACTACGTGTCTGCCATCTAAGAGCTGTGTAAACTGGAAGAGACATTTAATCAACCCCAATTCATGTGCAAATTCGAGAATAAAGTATGTATTTCAAGAGGCTATGGTTCAGATTGTATGCGACCACGTATATGGCACCCATTAAATGTAAGATGGTTGTGATGCTCATAGCGGTTTGTGATGTTAGGGGTAGTACTGAAGAGATGGCTACTGGTCATTTTGCATGAAAGAAAAAGCATCCCAGAAATAATACACTTTGGTTCAGCTTAGTGTTTGTTAAGTTGGCCTTAAAAAGAGAAAATTGATTCTCAATAACATTTTTGACTTCACTCTTTTGCATTCAAGTCAACTTGCTAATAAACTATTTAATGAGAAGCATCTCTCTTCTGAGTTCTGATTCAAATGTAGATTGACAGGCAGACAAAGCTCAGAGTACTGCCAAGAATGTGTCACCTGGATGAAGCTAGGCCTCACATTCTTGCTCTACTTTCTCAGAACTTCTCTTTGAAGAAAGACACTTTCCCTGTGGCCCCTTGTTTAGTGGCTCAGAAGGTTTTCCCAGAGCAATGAACCATGATGAAAGTCACTGTGGTTGAGAAATTAGTTTTTCTTTATGAAGTGGAAACATAAAAATTGTGAAAAGTAAGGTGGAAAAAAAGAACAGCAGTGTAAAGGAACTATCTCAAAAATCAAGTTTAGGGAAGAGGACATATGAATCTGAAAATTGATTCTCTTAAAGTATACACTCCTACGGAGCTCTGGAGCGTTTTCGTACATGTCTAAGCTAATGTTCACTCCAGGTGGAAGATAACCATGTCACACAACCCATTTCCAGTATGTGGAAAGTCATCTATACGCCGCCGACATTCGCTTAAGCTATTTGGTTTGTGAACGCTTACAAAGCCATCACGTGTCAGTATTGGGCACCGCCCTGTCTGAATCAATCATTCTGCAGATGAGAAAATTGAGCCTTAGAGAGTTGAAATAATGTGACTCTGACTGTCCAAAGACTTTTTTTTTTGAACAATTTTTAAATAAGGTTCGAAGTCTGTGGAAAGGTCTACAAATTCCCATGAATAAAACCGTATTTATTCATCACCTACCCATCTATTCTAGAATGTAATTAAGCCCCTTCTTTGTTCCAGGAATCATGAGAGATAAAGTGATAATTCAGGCATATATTCTGTCCTTAAGGAGCTATCAAAGATAGAATGTGTGCACAAAATGTATAAATTAAGAAAGCACATAAAAATAGGATTGTGAGTACCGGAAATGGTGTCCATTAGTTTGGAGAAACTTAAAGTATCTGGTTTTACTTTTACGGGTAGAGTACCAGGCTGTGAATTGACTACAGTGCTGATGTAACATGTACCAGGAGATAAATTGCTTTCCAGTATTACCAAAATTCTTCGTGGGACCGAAGTCTTTGGAGAACATTTTCTGCATTTCAGGGTGCTGACTAACTGAGGATTGGGAATCCAAAAGCCAGATCTCACCTTTCTTCATCTCAGGAGGTACAAGGGCTACCCACAGCCATACAGATAACCCTCCAATGCTCAGCGGTAAAAGCGATCAGTGTGCTCTAGTGGCAGAAGAAGGAGGAGGAAGTACCTTTAAAGATGCTTGAAAAATGGAACAAATATACCTAATTTAGAAAATTCTTCTTTAAATTTCTTCAAAGACAATTTTCAGAAAATTTGTAGTGTAAGACCTACAAAGAATATGGAATGCAATCAATGCTATTGAACAGCCTTGAACTTTCCTCAACAATATAAAATTGGCATCCGATTCCTCTGAACTTCTCAGCATTTTGTCACTGTCTCTCTTCTGACATAATCCTTGTCTCACAGAATTAGGGTTTATACTCTTATTGGGTTCTTTCTCCATTTCTAGACTGTGGGTTACTTGAAGGACACATCTGGGTCTACCTCACTTTTGTAACTTCCTGCAACAGGAGCACAGAAGTGTTCATTTGACCTAAAACGCAAGACTATGAAATCAGTTGGTACCATGCATATAACACAGAGTTGAGGATTGCTGCTACCGATCTCAAATTTGCCTTCAGACAAAGACTATCCTACACACATTCCTCCTACCTCCAACTTATTAAATCTACGCCGGTACGAACTCACTGTAAATGATCGTGTCTATTTTGAAAGTTATTTCTTCTTAGCTGGTTGCTCTGTGACATCACACACCTGGCAGGTTATACTCCAATCTGGCAATGGCTTATGAACAATACTTGATTTGAGTGACAGGCTCAGGTCCAAGCCCCAGAGATGTGGCTACCAAGTAAATCAGAAACTATTGTTTTCATTATGTTTTTGTTTTTTGTTTTGGTGGTTTAGGATACTGTTGGCTTGGATTTAACCCAAAGCAATCTTTTGCGGTGGGCTGGGCTCTCTCTGAAGAATTCCAGCTTATAACAGAAGAGCTGGCGGTCCCTTTTCTACAACCTCACAACCAGGTTTCACTCTACTGCCAACCCCTAACTTGATTTTTTTTTGTCTATAATTCAATGAGAGGTTTTTGCTTCCAAATCACTTTCAAATCCTCCAGCTGTGCTTTCTCTTGGTGCATGATAGGTACATTGCCTTCTGATTGAATTATCACCCTATTTATCTATTTTTCTATATTAAAGTCTGGTTAGCTGTTCTCTTCCATGCCCTAGGGTCTGGCCCTTTCTTTGGCAGAAGCTACCATTCCTTTCTCAGTAATAACACTAGGTAGACTCATTAAGTTTCTATATTAAACAAGCTGTAGGAAACTTCTGAGGTGGTTTTTTTTGTTGTTGTTTTTTGTTTGTTTGTTTTTGCAAAAGAGAAATAAAATCCTGATATATCTATAAATATGTGATGTTTTTAACCCCATCCCAAACTATTTGTTACATTTTAATGCACATTAATATATGCAAAATAAGCTCTTGAAAGAAAAACCGTGGCTTCGTGAGTGTTAAGAATGACAAAACCTAAGACTAACTGGACTCTATAAGAGAATTGCAGATAATTTTCAATGACAAATCTCTGCCTGCCTCTTCTCCTTATTACTTAAGAAAAAGTTGGTGCACTTGGGGAGGGTGGTTACAATGAGCCTGAGATAAAATGTTTCCAGAAAAGTTATCTGCACAGGAAGTTCACTTACAACAGCACTGATTAATTTTGCTCCGCTCTGGACCAAGGCTCCACTTGGATGTGCACATCACTGTCTCTGAACATCAGAGATGCACTCCCAGCTCTCACCACTACCACACACACACAGAGCTCACATTTCCTTGGATTAGAAAAGGGTATTCAAGGGCTGCTCCATCTTTGGATCTGATACCACCTACAGGGTGGTGGTAAGAGTCTGTGGCTTCATTGGACAGTGTAGGGCTGTGTCCATCCCTTCGGCCTCCCACACAGTTTATATCACCAGCTCAGGCTCTGAATGGTCCAAAATTCACAGAAGAGTAGTAAGGAGATAGCCAAGTAATTACAACAGAAGATGTTAAAAGGGATTTATTTTATACTAAATTACTGTACCCTTGTAAATGAATGGGATTATTTCTGGGGGAAAAAAAAGAAAGAGAAAATTATATTTACCCAAGTGGAAAGTTTTATTTTTAATCATAAGCTGAGGCTTCATATTCCATTAAGCAGCAAAGGGAAATAACTCTTTTAGCCTATTCTTCTTCCCATCAGTTTCGATTTAAATGAAATAGAAAAAAAATTAACCAGGACTACAGGTCAAAGGATTCTAGCTTTCAAAATCAGAACCCTACTATGAATGTTTTGAGGCAGTCGGCCAACTGGGGAATAAATTTAGGTTATGTCGGAACCAGTTGATACAACAGTGCCTTCAATGGGACTTCAAGATCCTCTATCATTCCAGCTGCTAAGGCTCTAACCCTACCTGGTGTGCACCTTGCTTCTTTTCATTCTTTCCTTGTAAAGAAGATGAGATGATTTAATTCTCATTAGGAGCTACTACATAGAAAAGACCATCTCCACACACGAGGCAGGCAGGCTAAGAGCTGGGGAAGGAATTGCTCCACCATGTGACAGAGTCACAAATCTGCCCCAGGGGATGAGCTGGCTCTACTTCCAACCACATACTTACAGCCATTATGGAAAATATAAGAAGGCAGAGAGAGTTAAGAAGCAAGAGCCTCAATGCACTGGGAAATTTTGAAGTAGTAGCAGCAGCAAGCATAGGACGCAAAACTCGAAGATTCAGTGAAATGAAAGGCTTCGGGCAGCCCGTCACAGCAGGATCTCACGACAAATTCAAGTTCTTCTGAATTCACCTTTTCCTTCCCTCCTGATTCAGAGGGAACATCACCAGGAGCTCTGCTGGTAGCATTTTCTTCCCCTTGAGCTCTCAAGAGTAGAAATTTACAGTAAAATATTTCAACGACTGTGGTCCAGAGAATATGCACTCCCAAAATGATTATTATGCCATTGGCTTTAGTTCAATTCACTAGGGGTTCCTGATCAATATCTTGGTGGAAGAAGTTAAGACTCAGAGAGAAGAAATCTCTCTAAATCATTTCACCTACCTTCTCTCTCTGATGGTAGTATTAGTCCATAATGACAGGGTGTTTTCAGATAAATTCTGTGATCTTTTCCCTTAGGATATTATCCAGCTGAGTATATTAAACACCTTCCCAGACACACAGTAACGCCTTCTCTTCATCCATCCTGTCTTTTCTCAAGGGCTGTTCCTTCCCAGTCTTTGATATGTTGTTCACCTTGTTACTACCTGTCTTGTCAGGCATTCCCTCTGTGGTTTCAGGCATTTCATGCATCATTGCTTCCTATGTCTTTTTCTCACATTTTTTGCTTCCTAGGCCTTGAATCATTTCTGGTGCAATATTTCATGAAATTCACTTTTCATACAAATTTGCAATTTATTTCCATTCCTTTTCTGATCACGCCACATTTCATACTCCTTAAGACACTGAGTGGAGGTCCTCTTCCAGAAGAGTCTCCCAGGAAAAGAAGGAAAGGAAGAAAAATGATGTGGCATCATTGTAAAGCCAGTTTATATGCCTAAATGACTATACAAGATGCTGTACTGGTCAATGACTCTAGAAGATGCTATACTGACCAATGACTCTAGAAAATGCTGTACTGACTAAAAGTAAAGGTGAAGTCTGCATAGATGCCATTAATCTGCAAAGGAAAAAGAGTTAGTATTTCCCCAATGTGATTAATTATTTTAATCCTTGGAATCAGTCTTAAAGTTGATATTGCCAACCAAGAGTTAAACCATATTTTTAAAAGATGGTCTTCAAGGTTAGCAGATGTTGAGGAAAAAATAAATTATAACTCGAAAAAAGGTGAAAATCAAGAGATCCTTAGCACAGAAGAAGATGTGTTTTTAACTAAGTTTTAAAGCCAGATAGAGAGCTGATAAGGTGGAGGAATGTGAGCAAGATTTTTTTCCAGACAGTGGGCACTTAAGTTGAGGAGCTAAATTTTGCAGAGGCCAAGGACCCAAGGAAAAAGGATTTTGAGGCTGTAGAAAACTAAATCTCAAGGTCAACTTGTGAATGAAATTGAATAAGAGTCTAAAAATCGGAAGCTTTAGGTAAAGGAAGTGACATATGGTGCCAGCTGGTGGTTTCCAAAAATTTTCTCAGTATATGTCATTAAAAGGACATGAGGGAACCTCACTGATGCAACACCGACATTTTCATGGGTTCTTCTGGAACAAATGAGGGTGCGCTACATACAGAAAGTATATTTAAGGAGAAGAGAAGAGAATCGATGTTTCTCAAAATGTGGTTCCTGAACTACCTGTATTAGAAACACCTGGGGTACTTCTTTAAAATGAAAATTCTAGGCCTCAATCTCCTTCCTACTGAAAAAGAACTCTTGGGGCTGACTTTTTAAGAGTTCACCAGATGAATCTTATGATCACTGAAGAATGAATATATTGATGATAACACATTTGCTATAGGTAGACCCAAGTGCAAAAAGAATGGCAAAATGCAAAGAAATAATCCTGGTGCCCCCTAAACTCATGGCTGATTTCGAAGGACACTAAAATATATTTAACAATAGGAGTAAAAATTAAATGTTACAAATAACCATTTGTATGGATATTATCACATAAAAGAATGACAAAACCTTCAATGACGGATCGTCTGATGATGATTTCTGAATAATTTCATTTTCTGTTTATTGGATGATTAACCAGAAAATACTTTTTAATATTAGGGCTCTGTTTGTTTGTTTAAAGTCTATATCCCTCTAAGAGCAGAGTAATCACTGAACACTTATGCTGGGTCACTAGGGACTCTGCAGATTTTCATGCTAATCTCTAAGGACAAATGTTTTAACATCTTATTAGGTGGGTAAAAAAAATTACAAGATTGGAATGGCTATATATTTACTCTAGGATAAACCTAAAAACTTTCTTTTAAAGGATTATTTTTATATGTTTTGTTTGCTTTTTTATAACTTTTAGTTTTGGCTTTTCTTGTGTCAGAAAGGTAAACAAAAGGAGGCACTTGGAATCCTAAAAACGTTATTACCAAAGAGCCTAGAAGAGGTCTATAGAATGTGGATACTGTTTTGCCAAAAAGTATCTTTTTGTCATGATTTCCCTTAAAGCAAGTCTATTACTGCACTGATAGGCTGCTCATAAAGTCCATTCTAAGTCAAAGGGTAATGGTTGAAAAGTTTTTTTCACTGATTCATTGTAAATGGAAAATGTAAAAATACTTCTGTTTCATGAAGACAAATTGCATTTTTAAATTCTCCTAATGAAGCAACATTCATCAATGCTTGCTCATTTGTCTTTGCAGAAGGAGTTCTGGGGCACAGATAAGAAGATTAATGTCTCTGAACTTTTCAACACATTGAGTTCAGTCATGGCCCTCCCCTAGTGAGCAGAATTAAGTCAATATCATTACTAACATTCTCAGTAACATTTTTAGATTTACATTATGTTTCTATCTTTTTTTAGACTCAGAGAGTCCTTCCTGATATCGCAGTTTATGTTTCTAATTCACTAAGAACACGGTTTAAATTTCTTTTCATCTTGGCAAAAATAGAATTGTAGTCAACAGGGATGGGATAGCAGTATGAAAATTAATAGTGCTTGAGGGCTTTAAGGAATGAGGAAGACAGGCTCTTTGTTCCCTTAAAAATCATTCATTTATCAAACATTTATTAAGCACTTACTCTAAGGTAGGCATTGAAGAAGGCTCTGGAGACACAATGATAAATAATAAACCAATCTTTCTCCAAAGACTCAAAATTGTGAAAGGAGGCAGCCAAGGAAACAAATATATGCTATATACGAGGGGCACAGCACTATTCAATGGAGGGAGAAATATTTTATGAATAGATTAGAAAGGTACTCAAAGAAGAGTCATTTGTTTGAAAATTGGCAAATAAGATTTAGATATTCTACTAGGTTGAATAATGCCTCCCCCCGGATTCACATCTATGAGGAATCTATGAATGTGACTTTATTTTGAAGTAGAGTAATTGCAGATATAATAAAGTTAATGTGAGGTCATTCTGGATTAGGGTGGGCCCAATGTAAAAATTAATGTCCTTATAAAAAGAGAAAAACCTGAACAGAGACACACAGGGAAAATGCTTAGTGTTAGTGGAGGCAAATATTGACGTGATGCTTCTGCAAACCAAGGACACCCAGGATGGCTGGCAACCACTAGAACATAGACAGAAGCACAAAAATCTCTTCCTTAGAGACTTCCAAGACAACATGACCCTGTTGACACACTGATTTGGGATCTAGCCTCAAGAACTGAGAGCCAATCACTTTCGATTTTTTTAAGCCACACAGTTTGTTTTGTTATGGCAGCTCTAGGAAACTAATACAAGTATATATAAGAAGAAGAAGAAAAAAAATGGTTCTATACCATGCCATATTTGGTGAAAATGAGTTCTTTTGGAAGCCATATATATAGAAATTGAAGTAGAAAGCATCATCAGGAAAAGTGGCTGGAAAGATACATTTGGCACAAAAGGTGAAACTTGGTATAGAGAGGAAAAAAAAAAAAAAAAACATGTGCAGAGGTAATGTTCACCTGGTATGGAGCACTTACAGATTGTTAAATGTTTTAAGTTTTATTCTTATACATTTGCCCTAGTAACTGGTATATACCTTAAATTCGAGGCAAAAGGAAGCTCTGAAATAGTTTACACAGTGGAAGAAAAGCAGAATTGTTTTTATTTTTGTTTTATTAAAACTATTCTGAATGTTTTATATACAAAGTATGTGGGGAGGAGTGGGTTTAAAGATTGTATATAAGGAGACCAGATAGGAGGACGTTATGCAAATGAAAGATTAAAGTAGATGATTAAGGAATATCACTTCTAATAATGATGAACAACCTTGTATCAGACTAAACTACCACAAACTCTAGTCAAGTAAAAAAGAAAACAATACTGAAGTCATTCGAGAGTAATCAAAAGTGGGCAGAAATTGGAGGGGTAATTTAAAGCAATGAAACCAACTAGGTGAGACCCACATTAAACCAGATCTTCCACTCTTCTGTTCATATTATATGGTGGATAGTGCTCAAGCAAAAAGTGATAGACTTATCTGGTGAGGAATAAGGGAAGAGTTTAGAGCTACCAAGAATATAAAAAAATTGAGGAGAGAAACCCCAAGAAAGAAGACACAAGAAGGGGGAGCCCCAAATTCTGCATACAAATATCAATGAAATCTTGATTGAATTCTAATCTGAATATGCACAGGGCAAGAGTAGAAATCAAGTTTCAAATTGGAAGAATTGGAAGACCGAAAAAGCTGAGCAGAGATTTTCAACAGCTGTACAGTGCTGAGGAAGAAAATTTGAGAGTTCAAGTCAAGCCATGTTAAACAGGATTGGTAAACAACTCAGGCTTAGTCTAAAAATCTTATGAGGGCAATGCCATAGAAGTAAGAACATGTCTGGGACTAAGGTCCATATCCTAGGAGTAAAGACAAAATTGAAATAACAAAGCCTATATCTAAGCTTTCATAGTGTCAGGATGACCTACCAGTTGTTTAACTGTCTACAAAAATAAAACGACAATATTTAGAATTTAATAGAATCCAGAGTTTCTACATTTCAGTCATGGTATGTAACATACAATCAAATATTACTGATATACCAAGCAGCAGAAAAATGTAACCTATATTCCAAAGGAAAAAAAAAAATGCCAGAGGAAGAAGATTCGAAATGATTTAGATATTGGAATTAGCAAATAAGAACATTAGTAAAAAACATCAAAAATTTTCAGAAAAGATGGATATAATAAACGAGGAATAGGAATTTTTTAAAAAGTAATAAAATCTCTAAAGAAGATCACATGAAAATCCTAGAATTAGAAAAAAAAAATACATCTAACATCAAAATTTTTCAATGACTACAATTGTATGAATAGAATATAGCAAGTCAAGAAACAGTGAATTTATTGTTATGTCAGTGGAAATTTTCCAACCAGAAGCTTTGACAGAAGAAAAGAATAAAACAATAAACAAAGCCTCAAAAATCTGTGGGACAAAATCAAGACCTCTAACATATATATAATTGGAGTGCCAAAGAGAAAGAAAAGAACAATGGAACATTAGTAAAAAACATCAAAAATTTTCAGAAAAGATGGATATAATAAACGAGGAAAAGGAATTTTTTTAAAAGTAATAAAATCTTAAAGAAGATCACATGAAAATCCTAGAATTAGAAAAAAATACATCTAACATCAAAATTTTTCAATGACTACAATTGTATGAATAGAATATAGCAAGTCAAGAAACAGTGAATTTATTGTTATGTCAGTGGAAATTTTCCAACCAGAAGCTTTGACAGAAGAAAAGAATAAAACAATAAACAAAGCCTCAAAAATCTGTGGGACAAAATCAAGACCTCTAACATATATCTAATTGGAGTGCCAAAGAGAAAGAAAAGAACAATGGGGCAGAAAAAAATACTTGAAGAAATATATTTTATTTTTTAACTTTTGTTCAATTACAGTTGACATTCAATATTATTGCATATTAGTTTTAGGTGTACCGCATAGTGGTTAGAGATTGCTTTATATTTTTGTAAAGTTCTTACAAGTCTCAACTTATAGGTGAAATACTAATAAGTTCAGGATGCATATTATAATTACTTGGGAAGCTACTAAAATTAATACAAAATTAAAGCAAAAAAAAATAGAAAAGACAACAGAATACTAGAAAACACTTTCTGATTAACCTAAAATGTAGGCAGAAAGAAGGAAAAAAGGGAGAGAGAATAACTAGAAAAAATAAGTTGATAGACTTCCACCATATCAATAAATTCACTCTCTCAATTAAAAGAATTCCTTATCCAGTAAAATGCAAAAAAAAAAGTTGTTCAGAATGGAGGGAAATAATACCAGCTGAGAAATCAGATCTAAAGGAAGAAATAAAGAGCACCAGAAAGAGTAAAAATTTAGATAAATAACTTTTTTAGTTTCTTAAGTTGTTTAAAAAATAGTTAAATATTTTAAGAAAAATAATAATAGTTTTATATTGGGGTTTAAAATACATGTAGATAAAAAACATATGACTAAATTTACACCAAAGAAAGGAGGGTTAGATTGCGGAAGCTTTGACGGAAGAAAAGAGTAAAACAATAATCAAAGCCTCAAAAATCTGTGGGTCAAAATCAAGACCTCTAACATATATGTAATTGGAGTGCCAAAGAGAAAGAAAAGAACAATGGGGCAGAAAAAAATACTTGAAGAAACGTTGGCTAAATTTTTTCCAAATATGATTAAAGATGTCAACCAATAGATACCAGATGCTCAGCAAACCATAAGCAGGTAAATATGAGAAAAACCCCGCCTAGGCATATTATACTCAAACTCCTAAAAAGA
>NW_006434835.1:13080477-13090278 GCF_000325575.1 Pteropus alecto
TAAATGCTAAATGAATAACATACTAGAATTCTATACCCAGTGAAAATGTCCTTCAAAATTTATTTTAAAGGAAAGATGTTTTCAGATAAATGAAAGATGAGAGAATTTGTAGCTAGAAGAACTTCACTATAAGAAATGCAAAAAAAAAAGTTGTTCAGAATGGAGGGAAATAATACCAGCTGAGAAATCAGATCTAAAGGAAGAAATAAAGAGCACCAGAAAGAGTAAAAATTTAGATAAATAACTTTTTTAGTTTCTTAAGTTGTTTAAAAAATAGTTAAATATTTTAAGAAAAATAATAATAGTTTTATATTGGGGTTTAAAATACATGTAGATAAAAAACATATGACTAAATTTACACCAAAGAAAGGAGGGTTAGATTGCATATATATTAACTATTTAAATATATTTTATTTTTTAACTTTTGTTCAATTACAGTTGACATTCAATATTATTGCATATTAGTTTTAGGTGTACCGCATAGTGGTTAGAGATTGCTTTATATTTTTGTAAAGTTCTTACAAGTCTCAACTTATAAGTGAAATACTAATAAGTTCAGGACGCATATTATAATTACTTGGGAAGCTACTAAAATTAATACAAAATTAAAGCAAAAAAAAAACGTTGGCTAAATTTTTTCCAAATATGATTAAAGATGTCAACCAATAGATACCAGATGCTCAGCAAACCATAAGCAGGTAAATATGAGAAAAACCCCGCCTAGGCATATTATACTCAAACTCCTAAAAAGAAAGATAACAAAAAAATTATAAAAGCAGCCAAAGGATGAAAGAAGAATGGCTAATTTTTCATCAGAAACAATGGGAAAGAGACTGATGGAAAAAAAATTTTTAAATGCTAAATGAATAACATACTAGAATTCTATACCCAGTGAAAATGTCCTTCAAAATTTATTTTAAAGGAAAGATGTTTTCAGATAAATGAAAGATGAGAGAATTTGTAGCTAGAAGAACTTCACTATAAGAAATGCAAAAAAAAAAGTTGTTCAGAATGGAGGGAAATAATACCAGCTGAGAAATCAGATCTAAAGGAAGAAATAAAGAGCACCAGAAAGAGTAAAAATTTAGATAAATAACTTTTTTAGTTTCTTAAGTTGTTTAAAAAATAGTTAAATATTTTAAGAAAAATAATAATAGTTTTATATTGGGGTTTAAAATACATGTAGATAAAAAACATATGACTAAATTTACACCAAAGAAAGGAGGGTTAGATTGCATATATATTAACTATTTAAATATATTTTATTTTTTAACTTTTGTTCAATTACAGTTGACATTCAATATTATTGCATATTAGTTTTAGGTGTACCGCATAGTGGTTAGAGATTGCTTTATATTTTTGTAAAGTTCTTACAAGTCTCAACTTATAGGTGAAATACTAATAAGTTCAGGATGCATATTATAATTACTTGGGAAGCTACTAAAATTAATACAAAATTAAAGCAAAAAAAAATAGAAAAGACAACAGAATACTAGAAAACACTTTCTGATTAACCTAAAATGTAGGCAGAAAGAAGGAAAAAAGGGAGAGAGAATAACTAGAAAAAATAAGTTGATAGACTTCCACCATATCAATAAATTCACTCTCTCAATTAAAAGAATTCCTTATCCAGTAAAGCTGGATAAAAATTTCAGATCAACTATACCTTAACATATTAAATATAAAGATACAAGCAGGTAGGAGTGAAAAGATAGAAAACATAAAGTTCAACCATTAAGCTTAAGAAAGCTAGAGTGTCTCTAGTCATCTCAGACTTTAAAATAAGAATATTACTTGAAGTAGAGAGAGGCATTTCATAAGCACAAAAGGGTAATTTTGCCACGATGACATCAGAATACATCAGAATAAATGTATCTCTAATGATGAATCTTTAAACTACAAAAAGGAAAAATTAAAAGAGAAAAAAGTTAAAGAGAAATAGACATAGCTGGAGATTTGACACTCTTTTTTTCAGTAATTGATAAACGAGTAAATGAAAAGTACAGTAAGGATGAAGAATATTTGAATAGCAATAGCAGTTGTCTTGATTTAATTTATTATTATTTATATAATACTGCACCTCACAACTTTAAACACATTCCGTTGAAGTGGATATGTATAACACATCGAAAAAGATGTGTCAGGCTAGAAAACAAGTCTTTTTACATCTAAAGGATAGAAATCACTCAGAGTATGTTCTTTGACAAGATTAAATTATAATAAATATAATAACCACTACTGATTTCTTAGATCTAAAAATTATAAAGTGAATATTATCAAAAGCTTGATCCTAATAAAATTAATAATATGAAATGGAAAAATTCCTCAACTCCACCTGCCACCCCCAACAGTTTATCAAATTGGTCACAGGTAGAAATAAAAAAAATATGAATAGCCCTATATCCTTTAGAAGAAATTAAATTTGTAATTTAAACCTCTCCCAAACTCCATTACTTCAAAAAAAAAAAGCTCCAGGTCCAGATGGCTTCACTAGTAAAATCTGTCAACCATTAAATTACAAATGATACTAAGCTTACACAAACTTTCATAAATCATCGGTAGAGAGAACACTTCCTAACTCATTTTATGTGGCTAACCTAACCCTCCTCCACTGCTCCCCACAGTGAGTGAGAGACGTGGCCTTCCATCTGGACTTCACATGTGTCATACTACTCCACGGTCCTCAGGCTGCTGGCCTTCGTATCAGGCTGTGTCCAATCAGGAAACAGAAACCACATTATAATTTTAAACAGGGGAAGCTTCATATAAAAACCATTAGGCTATGATCAGAGAGTAATTATAGAAATGTAAAGAGAACTCTAAGGCTGATGATAAGCGTGCAAAGAAAGCCGAAACTGGCAGGGGAATGTCTCCCTAAAGCGGGGTTCAGACCCTTCTACTTACTGAAGAGTAAGTAGTCCCATGAGTGGCAGTCTACTGGATCGTGGAGAAGTTGGCCGGTTTGCCCAGGCCAAAGGTTACCCACAATTGTTGAGCAAGTCAGAACAACCCTCCATGTTACAAGTGAGCCAACAGCGGTGAGCAGGCAGAAATTGGGGCATTATTGCAGGAACAAGGCTGGAGTGCACGATGTCAAGAGAACTACCAGAAAGTAGCCACCAAGCCTGGGCTGGGGCTGTGAGGTCATTGAGGCACTGTGCTCTGGATGTGTGGCTGGGTCAGAGCACGCATGCGCACACCACGGACCAATCATGCAGCAGGAGCAGCAGACGCCAACACAGCAACACGATCCCCTTCTCTTACAATGACTCTCAATGCTCCCTCCTGACAAAGTTTTGCACTGAACTCGTTAATAAGAACAGTTCAATCCATGATACAGAGCAGAGACTGAAGGATAGATCTGGAGCTAAGAGGCAGTAAATCCAGTTCTAGTTAGTAGATTTCTAGGTTTCATATGTAGGCACAGTCTCCCAAAAGTAAGCCAAGATCTAACTTAGTGGCACCGGAATTTCACAAAAACATCTTAACATCCTTTATCAACGGATCATTCACATAGCAGTTTAGAATCTCATAGTGAGCTCTGGATCTGGGCTTCCTTGGGCTAAATTCTGGCTTGTCCACTTTCCAGCTATGGGACTTTATCTCTTTTTTCTCACCTAAAAGTAGAAATAACCTAGACTCCTTGGAATTGTTGGAAAGACAAAATGACAACATATATATGCATATATATGCATATATGTTAGAACATATACATATATATGCATATATACATATATGTATATGTTAGAATATATACATATATAACACATATATATGTTAGAATAGTCATATGTGTGTGTGTATATATGTTAGAATACACATACATATATATAACATGCATGCATACATATATATATGACATACATACATACATACATACGTGTGTGTGTGTGTGTGTGTGTGTGTGTTAGAATAGTCCCTAGCTCATAGAGCTCAACCAATATTAGCTTGTAATAGTATTATGGATTGAGCATCTATGAGGAAGATCCTTTGCCTCTCTAGAAAGAGGTAACATAAGTCTGGGAGTCAGTCTTCTAATCACATTTACTCAAAAGGTCAGGCATTTCTTTGATTGGCCCCTAATAGCTTTATCACATCTCCTCTTGCAACCCACAGAAATTATATTTACATCACTCAGTACTTGAATTCTATAGGCTCCCAAGAGTTCATTACATCTATTCAAAACTCTAATAACATATTTAACTCCCCACTCTCTCTGCCAAATATGTGCTCCTTTCTCTTCCGTTGCCTCCATTGTACAGCCTGAGGGTTTTTTTTTTTTCTAATCATTTATTCCTCAATTTATGTGCTGATACATTAAAGCATGCTCTATAAACAGAAAGGCAACTTGTTTAGGGGTCAAAATATGATGCTCAGTTTTGAAATTCTAAATTTGAATGTCCTCATTTTTCTGAGAATGTTTCCTACATCATTTATTTAAAATCTAATTTATGCAACGAGATTGCCAGTAACATATGCCACTTAGTCTTAAATGCTAAAACGAGAATCACTAGGTTTCCCAGTACGACCTCTGGGTATAGCTCTAGTCTTCCAGTTTGAAATATTCACTTCTCTGGGGGGGTGGGTGGGTGATAAAATTAACACTGAGACACTTCTACTTTCTAATTTCTTCTCCACGTCTGTTCATTATCCCGAGTATGATGCCTAAACTTTTACTTCAATACCTTTTAAAATGATTAATGTCAGGTCAGATCAAAAACCTTTGTTTCTAAGTCCAAACGACCAAGTGTGACACTACGCCAGACTTCTGATATGGTCTGGGCCAGTTCGGCATAAAAAATAAGTGGAACCTGGGGTCGTGTTGGCAGCTCCAAGTGCATACCTCAATCGTGGAAGTGACAGAACATATTACAGCTATTTTAATACTTCTATCTTCCTCACTATACTGCACATTCCCTTGCAGACAGACATGGTGTTATTCATGCTAACCCCAAGTAACTAGGATATTTGCAGCATATGTACCAAATGAATATGGTGCATAAATTGAATGACTGAAATTTGCAAAGTTGAAGCTTCGCTTGCTCGTTTTCCTAAATCCTTTTCAGAAAACACAATCCATCCATATGCAGTATAGACATAGGATCTTTTTCAATCTGTAGCATACAGTAAAACATTCTCACTAAAGCTGAATGGCTAACAGGATTTACAATTGTTTCAATTGTTACAGACCAGGAAAACCCAGACCTCCACAGGGTGGCTAAGTAATTGCTTATCCTTTTTGAGGATATCCAATCACAAAGATATCCAAAGTCAAGACTGAAAATCTCCATAATACCCAACAACTTTCTTTAGCCAACACATCTCCCTGCATGAAAGGCAAGTGTACCTCGATGAAGAAAGTTTCAAGTGAAAAATCAGGAGGACCTCAGGAGATTTCAGAGATAAGTATTTGAAGATATTAATCCTCCTTGCATCAGAGCAAAACCAGCTACAAAGAAAAACAAAGAAACATCAAAAGATGAATACAAAATGCAAACAGTCACATGCGGTAAATCAATCACGACCTACAGTAGAATGCCCAAATACAAGATATCAGCAAAGACATGGATCAATTTTCCAAACAGAGCCAGAAGTAAGGAAGCGCATAATTCATAGTACATAGAGAGATAGAAAGCACACTAAATGGATAAGTCAAAGCAAACTATAGGAGGTTTTTTTGGAGAATCAAATAAAGTGACAAATCTGACTTCACCATGGCAGGCAGATGGATGATGTTCCATATTTCTACAGGCCATCACCAGACACTGTAACAGCAAACTGTAAGTATGACAATAGAGTCAAGAAGTATTTAGAATAAAACTGCAATAGGCATGTTGTAGAATTTTCTAGAAAGATAACTCATTCATTCATTTATTTGTTTATTCAACAAGTCTTTGTTGTATACCTTTATATGCCATGCACTACTCTAAAAACCAAGATAAATCAGATAACATTCCTACTATGGAAGCACAGTATTTAATGCAAATAAACATATATATGTAAACAGTTAAATTATTGCACTATGTTTTAAGTGCTATAATGGACCAGAGAAATTTGAAATATTAAGTATACATAGTATGGTGGCAGATTAGGAGGTGGAAGCACAGTGTAGGTTACCTTTGTATTAGTTGGCTAGGGCTACTGTAACAGATACCGTAGACTGAGTTAGTTTAAAAACGAACATTTATTTCCCACAGTTCTAGAGATAGGGAAGTCCAAAGTCAATGTGCCAGATGATTAGGTTCAAGCGAGGACCATCTTCCTATTTACAGACAGCCACCTTCTTGCTGTATCCTCACATGATGAAGAGAAGAAACGAGCTCTCTCTTGTCTCTTTTTATACTAAATCCATCAGGAGGGCCCCACCATCATTATCTAATTCCCTTCCAAAGGCTCCATCTCCAAATACTGTTATGTTCGGGATTATGGTTTCAACATATGAATTAGAAAAGGGGCAGGACACAAACATTCAGTTCATAGCAACCTTTCTTCATTACTGCAAAAGCCTTCCACTGATCTTCATCCCTCCAGTCTGGTCTCTCTCCAAGTCATTTCCCATAAGGCAACTAGATTGATCTTTGTAAAATGTAGGTCTGATTATGCTAAAGCCCTGCTTTAAACTCTTCAATTGCTTCCCAATCTCATTAAAATAGAGATCACCCTTTGCCTGGTTAGTAAAACCTGCAGGATCTAGCCTTGTTTTTATATCGGTTTCATCTTGCTTCATTCTCCATCTAAATATGTGTATTAGTTTATTAGCACTGACATAACAAAATATCACAGACTGGGAGGCTTAATGACAGATATATTTTGTTATAGTTCTAGAAGCTAGAAGTCCAAGATCAAGGTGTTGGCGGCTTTGATTTCCCCTGAGGCCTCTCTCCTTGGCTTGCAGATGGCTGTCTTCTCACTCTATCCTCACATGGTCTTTCTTCTGTGCGCGCATATTCCTGATGGACCTTTGCGGGTCCAAATTTTCTCTTCATGTAAGGACACCAGTCAGATTGGATTAAGGCCTAACCTAATGCCCTCATTTTAACTTAGGTATTTCTTTAAAGACCCTGTCTCCTAATAGTGACACCTTCTGAGCCACTGGACGTTAGAGCTTCAGCATGTGATTTTGGGGGGAGGGAACAATTCAGTTCATAACAATACATATTTTTTTCAGTTTCTAAAATATGCCATGTTTTTTCTTAAGTCTTCATACATGCTATTATTAATTCTTGGGTGCTTTTGCCCTCTCATTTTAGTAGGTTAACATCTATTCATTCTTCAGATCTTAGAAAGTTCTTCCCTAAATTTCAGTGTTAGATGAATTGCCCCATTATATAAATATTATTGTATCTTCTTTACAGAAATTTGTCCTCTTGTGATTACATGCTTAATTACTCATTATGGTTATATTAATTTTATCTTTAAATAATGCATTCTATGAACTTAAGAACAATGTCTTTTATGCCTATATTTAATTCCTCATTTCATGAAATTTTCCTCAATTTTATTTTTTTTGTTTTGTCTGCATTTGTCATATTCTCTAATTAAAAGGAATAAATTGTCCTCATTCAATTATAAATTCCTGTTCTCTCTAGCTGTTATTTTAATTAAGTCCTTTGCCTTTGTGTTCTGCATTTTTTAAATTCAAAATGTAGATTCAATAGTGTCTATTCTTTACTTGTGGTTTCCATTTATTTATTGGTTCCAAATGAAGTTTCTTTGAACCTCTATTCATTTTTCACATTTAAAATGTCTTTTTTCATGACATTCTACTATTTTATTACCTTATCTATAAGACATAAAAAGAATTTAACAATCACAGAACAAATGGTAAGCACTAAAATAACAAAAATAAAATCTATGCTTTCCAGACAAGCAAAAGAAAGTGAATAATAAAAGTTAATCAATAGTTAAGGCAGAAACGAATATAATAAAGACAAAATCAATCCCCAGAAGGTAGAAAATAAGAGAAAACCATCAATTATAAGAAGCAGTATAAATTTAGAAATGTTCTACTATAAAAAAGTAAAATAAAGTCACGAAATTTTAAATATAGTAGCAATTCTACAAATAAAAGTGAAATGTATATCTACTGAAAAAAAAACAAATATTTTAAATCTGGATAGACTGCTTAAAGAGTTAACTTTAGAATAAACCCCAAAGTTCAATATAAAAGGATAGAAAACTACATAAAAGGATAATATTAACAAAAAAGGGAGATGGTAAAGCAGTATTTATATCAGAAATAATTAAAGTAAAAGTATTAATGAATATAAACAGAGAAAAAACATATTGTTAAAAGTGCATTCACTAGGAAAAAAACTATCCTGAACTTCAATGGCCTATACGTGAAAAAATTATAAAACTAAAGTAGAAATCAAAAAATATTAATCAGAGGAAAAATTTTAATTATCTTTTCTAGAAATTATGCAAACAAAAATAGTAAAAATATAGAACTTTTGAAATACTATGTAAAAAGCTTAATCTAATTTTTATAGAGATAACAAATAGATAACATATATATTATTTTCAACTATATGAAATATTTCAAAAACTGATAATACACAATATTTCATTATATTTCAAAGTTGTTTGTAAAATGTATATTACTTCATGTAACACCAAGAAATAGAAAAAATAATAGAGAGAAAAATAATAGAGATAATAAAATAATATAAATAAAATAATAAAGAATAGAGGAGGAATAAAGGAAATAGAGAAAAATAAAACAATAGAAAAGATTAACAAAACTAAGAGTTGGTTCTTTGCAGAGATAAACACAATTGGCAAATGATTTACTAGACTAATCAAGGAAAAAAAGAGAGAAGACTCAAATTAATAAAATCATAAATGAGGAGACATTACAACTGATACCACAGAAATACAAAAATCATAAGAGACTAATATGTACAACAAACTGAACAAACTTCTATGTTCAACAAACTGAGTAAACTTCTAGAAACATACAAGCTACCAAAACTGATTCAAGAAGAAATAGAAAATCCAAACAAACCAACGATGAATAAGGAGATTGAATCAGTAATTGATAACCTCTTCACAAAGTAAAGCCCAGGACCAGATGGATTTATGGCTAGATTTTATCAAACATCTAAAGAAGAATTATCATCAGTCCTTCTCACTTCCAAAAAATAGAATAGGAGGAAACTGTCACAAACTTTTTATATAAGACAGCATTACTCTGATACGAAAGCCAGATAAGGACACAGCAAGAAAGAAAACTATAAGATAATATTTTTGATGAATATAGCTATAAAAGTTCTCAAGATAATTGTAGTAAACCAAATTCAGCAGCATATTAAAAGGATTATACATCATACTCAAGTGAGATTTATCCCTGAAGTACAAGGATGGTTCACGTATACTAATCGATAAATGTGACACATCACATTAATAGAATAAATTATAAAAATCTTATGATCACCCCAAAAGATACAGAAAAAATATTTGACAAAAGCAACACCCTTTCATGATAAAACTGCTCAACAAATTGTCTATAAAAGGAATGTACCTCAACATAATAAAGAATATATATGGCAAGCCCACAACTAACATCATACTCAGTAGTAAAGGTTGAAATCTTTTCTTCTAAAATCAAAAACAAGACAAGGGTGTCCACTCTCATCACTCCTATTTAACATAGTATTGGAAGTCCAAGCCAGAACAGAAAGAAAGAAGAAAAGAAAGAAGAAAGAAGAAAGAAGAAGGAAGAAGGAAGAAGGAAGAAGGAAGAAGGAAGAAGGAAGAAGGAAGAAGGAAGAAGAAAGGAAGGAAGGGAGGGAGGGAGGG
>NW_006434835.1:13090316-13094515 GCF_000325575.1 Pteropus alecto
AGAAAGAAAGAAAGAGCATCAGAATTGGAAATGAAGCAGTAAAATTATCTCTATTTGCAAATAACGTTTTTTACAGTGAAAATCCTAAAGATTCCAGCAAAAAAACTTAGATCTAATCAACAAATTCAGTAAAGTTGCAGAATACAAAATCAACATAAAAATCAGTAGTAGTGTCTCTATATACTAACTACAAATTATCTGCAAAAGAAAAAAAACAATCCCATTCACAATATTAATAAAAACAATAAAATATTTAGGAATAAATTTAATTGAGGTAAAAGATCTCTATACTGAAAACTGTAAGACTTTGATAAAAGAAATTGAGGAAGACACAAATAAATAGATATCTCATGTTCATGGATTGGAAGAATCAATATTGTTAAAATGTTCATAGTACCCAAAGCCGCATACAATTATGTGTCACTTAATAACTGGGATACTTTCTATGAAATGCATCCTTAGGTGATTTCATCATAGGAAAGAAAATAATTGTAACTGCGTATGGTGATAGATGTTAACTAGATGTATTGTGGTGAGCATTTTGCAGTGTATACAAATGTTGAATCATTATGTTCTACAACTGTAACTAGTATAATGTTTTATTCAGTTATACCTTAGTTTAAAAAATCAGTGAATAAATAAATATGGGAGAATAGACAAATCATTCATGCAGAAGAACTCCAAATGATTTATGTAGATACTCCTGCCTCAGGAGGTAGAACATAACTCCCCACTCTTTAAGTGTGGGCTGCATACGGTGACCCCTTTCAAAAGAATTATGTATGAAAATAGAGAGAAAGAGTAATTTTACAGAATAAAACTCTGACAACACTACATTAGGCAGATGGTCAAGTTCACCATCAACAGTGATTAGTCAAGTTGCTAATATGTAACCTTGAAAAGATGTGATAAAAATGACATTTTACCTCTGTGGTCTTCCTCCCACAAAACCCATAATTCTAGTCTAATCATGAGGAAAACCATCAGAAAATTTCCATTTAGTGAACAGCTGTAACATGGCTGACCAATACACTTCAAACTGTCAAGATTATCAAAAATAGGAAAGTCTGAGAAACTATTAGTCAAGAGGAGCCCAAGGAGACATGCCAACTAAATGCAAGGTGGTGTTCTAGATGAGACCCTGGAAAGGGAAAAGGAAATTATTCAAAAAATAAGAAAATCTGAATATAGTATAGATTTTAGTTAATAATATTTCAACATTAGTTCATTAATTGTTAAAAATGTACCACACTAATACAATATTAATACTAGAGGAAACTAAGCATGAGAAATATAGAAATTCTCTGCACTATCTTTTCAATATTTTTGTAAATCTAAAATGAAAATGCTTATTTAGAAAATCTACAGGACATCTAGAACTAAATCTTGAAAAAAGTTTTTCTTGGAACAAAATCACAAAATGTGATTAAAGGTACCTAAAAGGAAATCTGAATAAATAGATATTCTGTGCACAGTTGTGATTGTTCACCATCATTTATGAATCATTTGTCCGGAAATTGACCTATAAAATATAATTTCAGAAAAAATCTGAAACAGAATTTTAAGAGACTTAGACATACTGATTTTAAATTAAATGTCGTTAAGTTTGGATTCAAGATCATCCAAATTTTTTCTGATTAAAAAGAACAATATGCTGTTGTATGTCATACTGAATATCTAGAATTGTATAAATTTGTAAAATTATAAGGTGTTCATTTGGAGATAGATAAATAGATCAATGGATACTGAGAAGATTTAGACTCAAATATACATGGGAACTTGGTAGACACAAAGGTAGCACTACAAATCAAAGGCAAAGGAAGCAAGTATTCAAAAATAGTTTTAGGACCATTCATTTCCATATGGAAAAATATTAACTTACTTAATTCCATATATAATAATAATTTCCACATATATTTAAACACTAGGTTTATAAAATACATTGTAAAATTATTCAAAAAAATAAAGCCTTCTGTATATTAGGGAATCACAAAGTCAAACAACAGAATTGGAGAAGATATTTATAGTACATAAAATAGAAAAATTATAAATATGCAGAATACATTTGATTATTTAATAAAAAAATGCAATCTAATTAACAAATGAAGTGAAATGATATGATATCAAGGATTAATTCAAAATGTCTGGACATGAAAGAAGAAATAGGCAGGGTGATAGATGAAACAAGATTGCTTATTATTTAAGTTAGGTGATCAGTATATGGAGAGGATACATCAATATGTTATTTTTTCTACTTCTCCATTACCAATTGTTAACTCCCCAAAAGACCACCAATAAACCTATTGATTCACCGAAGCTAAATTTATCAGACTTATTATAGTAAGGAGGAACACCACAATAGGGTCTGAGTAGTGACTCAGAATGAGGATACCAAGGAAGGGCATTTATCAGTTTTAGAGTTTGGTCTCAAGTAATTTAAGGTGGTTCTTTTAAGGTGCAGAACTGCTTGGTTTTGAGGAAAAAAAGTTTGTGACGTTACTGTGGTGGACAGAGACAGTGGTCTTGAGGTGCGTCATGATAAATGAACTATTGTTTGACAACTTCCTGTTTACTCAGATGAATAGTCTAATATCTTGTAAGGAAACCATTTGTCCAGATGAAGAAATTTGTTGCCTGGAACTATTGGTGTGCAAGAATTTCCTGAAGCAAATAGTAAAAATACTTCTTGGGCAAGAATTTCCTGGAACAAATCATGCTGACACAGTTGACCTCAGTTCTTGGTCATGATATTTAAACTAGGTGACATGGATCTCAATATATGTTTGCCATAAGAACACTGGTTTCTTTTTTTTTTTAAATAGGCAATTTACAAAAGAATAAACACAAAATGCCAACAAATATGTGAAGAAACACCCATTTTCTTTACTTATCGAAGAAAATTATCTATATGTTATTTAATACAGATTAAATTAGAAAAAAAAATCAAAATTCTGATACTACCAAGATTTGACAAGGACAAAAATAACTGAAACTTTCATTCACTGTTTGTGGGAGAGAAAAATTATAAAACATTTTAGAGGATGACTTGTCACCATCTGAATGTATCGAGGTATAATATTGTCTACTAAGCAATGCTGATTTTAAATATGTGCCCACGAGAAACCCTTGTTCACATTTATCATAGAAGATATGCATGAAAATATCCATGCGGTGGTGTCCTTAATGAAGTGAATGAATAATAAATATTTGTACATTCACACTATTCATACAATAGTAAATACTAGATTGATATACCGGAACATGGATAGATCCCAAAAACGTAACTTTGAGTTAAAAAAAACTTCTGGAATGATACATATACTATGACAGCATTGATATATAATTTTAAAACAACAATGCAAAGCAATGCTTTGCTTATAGATATATAGGTGACCAAAAAAAAAAACATGTAAAAGAAGGGGGCACATGCCATATGAGATTGCGTTCACCTCTGGGAAAAGGAGATAAGATAATGTGATTGCAGCAGGGAACAAAGAGGACCTTACCATTTTCCATAATGTTCTATGTCTTTTATTTAAAAATAAAATAAAATGAAATCTGAAGCAGAAGCAATAAAATGTTAACATTTTTTTTCACTCTGGCTTGCAGGTACTTGTGTATTGATATTTAATTCTGTGTATTTTCCTGTACTTTTAGAACGTAACAACTTTCATTAAGGGGGAATGAAAAAGTTCATCAAGCTGGGAAAATTGATCAGCACCAGATAAATAAAAGACGAAACTAGGGCAGCTAGTCTATTTTCACCTGTCATTCCCCTGACATTGGCAATTCCAAAGCCAAAATATTACATATGTGACTACTCTCCTGGTCTTCTAGATAGACTAAAATCCCAAAGAAGTATATAGTAACCCCACAAATGAATCTCTTTTCCCATTAATATAAGAATCTATATGAGCATCACTCTCTCTGTGTGGATCTTTGATGCCCAAATGTTTATATTTTTGTGCAACAAATTTCTTGTTCTTTCAAACCTCCACTGAATTTTGTCAGATAAAAGAAGAAAAAGAGTTCAAGAGCCCAAAATAATGTCTTTATCTTGCTTTACCAAGGCAAATATTCCATATTATCTAATATGGGGGTAAATTCCAACCAAGAGGAAATGTATCCAGGTCATTTTAATCAGCCAGAGGAAATAAAAAATATGGTGGTGGGGGAAGAGAGAGAGATAGGGAGGGACC
>NW_006434835.1:13094536-13101757 GCF_000325575.1 Pteropus alecto
GCGGGGGCGGGGGAGAGAGAGAGACAGAGAGAGAGAGAGAGATACTCCCAAGGTTCCATCCTTCCGAAATTTTAGCCAAATAGCTAACTTTATACTTAGTTGGGAGAAAGGCAGAAGACTTTTGGATGGCTACTAGAGGCCAAGAAATGCAGATGAAAATGCTTGCAGAGATAACATCATTGAGAGAAGAGAAAGATGGCCATCATTCACTGAGCTGCAGGATGGCAAAGATGAGAGAGTTTAAAAGTAAACATAAGTCTGCAACTCAAGATACTGATATTGGGGGACAACTCTGCTTTGGGGAGTCATAAGCATATTGAGAGTTGTTAAAGGCATGGGAGGAGATGGAATCTATTAATTGGAAAGAGAGAAGGAACAGAGAAATAGCAACTTTTAACTAATCCACAAAGGAAGCCAAAGAGAATAATAGAGGAATAGCCAAAGAGCTATCATGGAATTAGTACAGGGTTTGGTAAAAATCAAGAAATGAAGTGCTTTTTACTATAGCACTGAATGCCTTGAAATATGATGAAGCTTGAAATGATCCCATTGCACTGAACATTTGAGAGGTCCAGGGTAAAAGCAAGAGCAGAGCTAATGGAAATAGAGCAATGAACATCTTTATAGTAGTATCAGGAGTACAAGGGAAGATAGAAAATGCTTGTGTGTCATGTTGTTTATTTTTATACTCCAGGGAATTTAAAAGTAGTACTCAATATGACATAGGACAAATAAGAATTAAGTTAAACCTTGATATCTTGCCGCTAAACTCTAAAAAAGGCATATATTTTGAAATCTGAATAATGTATTTTTTGTTAAAAAAATACTGTACGTTGAATTTATTCATTTATACATTTGAAATCAGCTATTAATTTGTAAAAGCTAAAGTCAGAATGTGTGACCTCTTTTTTGGACTCCATTATCATTTAAGCTTATTTATCCTGATTTTAGTTATTTTATTGAGACATAATTCCAATGCACGGTTGGGAGTTTGGACAATTGCATAGTCACAGCTCCCACACTCAAACTAGGATAGTAGAGCAGTTCCATCGCTCAAGGAAATTCCAACCCCTTCCTCACTCTCAGTGCCTAGCATGAACTCATTGGTTTGTGGAATGTCTTACAAATAGAAACACAGAGTATGTAGTATAGTGTGGTATGCACTTGCCATAGTTCATTTGAGACTTATTCATACTGTTCCATATATCATTATTTATTTATAGGAATGTACCACGGTATATTTATCCATTCTACAGTTAAAGGACATTTGTGTTGTTTGGAGTTTGAGATGATTATGAGTAAAGCCATCATAAACATATGCATATGTCTGTGGACCTTAGTTTTCATTCAACTTGGCAAATACTTAGGAGTGGGATTACTGGGTCCTCTGGTTATTGTACATCAGGTGGGATTTTGTTTTGTTTGTTTCTCGTTTTGTCTTCCTTGTTTCTTCTTTTGTTATTCTGGCCATTCTAATCAATGTGTAGTGATATTTCACTGTGGTCGAATATGCATTTTCTCTAGTGACAAATGATATTCAGCATCTTGTATCACCATTTGTATATTATCTTTGGTGAAATGCCTGTTCAGATACTTTGCCCATTATGTATTATGGCATTGTTTCTCTTCTTGTTATTGAGTTTTGAATGTTCTTTATAAATTCTGGAGAGAAATCTTTTAGCAGATATGAATTTGGCATATATTTTTCCCAATCGATAACTTTTATTTTCATTCTCAACTCTGTCTTTGGAAGACCAGTTTTTAAATTTTAAAATGAAGTCCAATTTATCATGTTTTGGGGTAGATACCCAGAAGAGGGATTGCTGAGTCATTTAACCCAATAATAAAATTTTTAAAAATCCATTCTATTTTTGGTGTCATACCTAGGCAACTTGTGCCTATCCCAAGTTTACAAAGATTTTCTCCTATATTTTCTTCTAGAAGTTTTATAATTTTTGGTTTTATGTTAAAACTATGAAGCATTTTTAGAATAAATTTATTTACTTAAAGTAGTTTCAAGTATACAGTACATTGGTTAGACATCTATAATGTGCATAAAACGATTCCCCCAGTTGCTCCCTCTCTCCCCTGGCCCTCCACTTAGCCATCATATTAATGCTAACGGCATTTCCTCTGCCATGCTCCCTGTGCCCAACTATCAACTACTAATTTGTACTTCTTTAACCCTTCAACCCATTCTCCCAGTCTCCCAACTCCTCTCCCCACTGTCTGCCACCAAACTGTCCACTATATTTATAAGTCTGTTTTTGATTAGTTTGTTTTTTTTTTTTACAATAGCCAAGATATGGAAGCAATCTAAATGCCCGTCAACAGGTGATTGGATAAAGAAATTATAGTTCATATATATAATGGAATATTACTCAGCCATTAAAAAAGAAAAATGAAATCCTACCATTTGCAACAACATGGATGGACCTAGAGGTTATTATGCTGAGTGAATAAGTCAGGCAGAAAAAGGTAGATACCATATGATTTCACTTATATGCAGTATCTAAGGAACAAAAAGAACCGTGAAGCATTTTGACTTTATATATTTGGTGTGAGAGTATGTGTTAAGGTCAATTTTTGCTTACAATGTCAATAGTTATTAAACAATTTAAGGAAAACACTGCCATTTCTACCTTGTATTGCCTTCTATTATTATCAAAACTCATTTGTTCATTTATGTATGGATCTTTTCTTAAACCATTTATTCTGTTTGATCCATGTGTCTATCACCAATATCACACTGTCATAGTTACTATGGCTTTATAGTAAATATTAAAATTGCATAGTGTGATTCTTTCAATGTTATTTTTCTTTTGAAAAATTGTTTTGGATATTCTAGTTTCTTTTCATTTCCACGTTCACTGATTTAATTTTAGTATTAGCTTGTCAATTCCTTCAAAATGTCCTACTGGGATTTTGATTAGTATTACATTAAATCTACATATTAGTTTGGGGAGAATTGACACTTTAGCAATATTGAGCCTTCCAAACCATTAACAAAGTATAATTTTCCACTTATTTAGTACTTTTTTGACTTCTTTTATAGGTTTTTTGTAGTGTTCAACATACAGAACTTGCATATATTTTAATAGCTTTATATCTAACTCTTTTATGTGTTTGGTACTATTATAAATTTTTAATTTTTATTTCAAGCTGTTTATTGCTAGTATATAGAAACTTAATTGGTTCTTTTAATATGATTTTTGTATCCATAAACCTTGCTCAAGTCACTCATTAGTTCTAATAGCCTTTTTGCAGAATCTTTAGGGTTTTCTATGTAAGCAATCACATCACCTATAAATAGAATTCCATTACTTCCTTTACAATCTAGATGTCTTATATTTATTCCTTTTGCCTTTTCACACTAGCTAGGACCTCCAGTACAAAGCTGATTAGGGCTGGTGAGGGCAGACGCCCTTGGCTGTTTCTCTGAAATTAGGAGGAAACCCTTGGTCTTTGACTATTAAGTGTATTGTTGGCTAAGGAGTTTTGGTAAATTATCAGGCTGAAGAGGTTTCCTTCTGCTCTTAGTTTACTGAGAGTTTTATTAAAAGTGGATTTTTTTTTTTTTTTAGTTTTCAAGTGCTTTTTCTGCACCAATTGAGATCATATGGTTTTTCCCTTTTAATATGTTGAAATGGAGAATTACATTAACTGATTTTTAATTGTTGTACCAACCTGAAATAATGGGATAAAACCCACTTGGTCATTGTATTACCCTTTTCATACATCGCTGGATTTGATTTGCTAAATTTTGTTAAGGATTTTTGCTTGTGTAATCATGAGGCATGTTAATCTGCCCTTTATTTTCTTGTACTGACTTCACCTGTTTATATTTTAAAGATGATACTGGTCTTATACTTTGAACTGGGAGATATATATATCTCACTCATGTTATATATATATATATATATATCACTTGTTATATATATATATATATGCAATTTGTTTTTGCAGACATGTCTCAGTATGCTTTAGAGATAGAGAATGATATTTGTTGAACAAGCCAACAAATGTGATTAATAAAATCTCATTAGTGTGTTTTTATTACCCTAAGTGCTATAATGTTTCTAATGTGTAAGTAATGGCCACTTATATATCAGAGGCATTATGTTGCTTATTGGTTTCAGTTTCTTTCAGAAGGAAACTTTTTCACTTAGGAGAAAACTAGCAATGTTTAAAAAACATGAATATGTTATTTTTTAGAGAATATTTTTACAGAAGTGATTTCACTACTGTTACTTTTTCTTATAGTCGGTGGTCTTTGTAGTGGTTGTTACTTCTGTTGGCTCAGTAGGGGTTTGGATCAAGCTAAACTGGTATGTAAAGAGGCAAGAGAGGAAGCAAAGGAACAAGGCATGAAAGTGAAACTAGGTTTCTTAAAAAGCATTAAAACTTCACTGAATGTCAAATGTTTACGTGTTTGAAACATTAGTAAAACTTAATCAGTGTTTCTTTGATATGGATATTTAGAAGAAAATATCTAATAATATCTATAGCTTAGGAAGTGTCCTCAACAAGAATAATCTTAAAATGTATGCCTATGTCTAAAGGCCTAGCCCCACACCTGGCATGTAGTAGGTGTTCAATAAATGTTGAACACCTGGGGACCAATACATGATTTAAAGAATATTTGTTCATGAATATTAGCTTCCACATAATTTCCAAGAAGAGGCTTCTTTTAAACCTTTATAGCTAAACTATAGAGACGTATCAATAAAAGTATATAGGTGCATAAAGGGTAAACCAGTTTAATCCAATCAATTTTTACACCAAAAGTTATCATTGTTCTTTCTTCTAGGGGTATCACATCCCATTCCTTGCTAATTTTCTTCTTTATTTTTCTAATCTGATGAATAAATTTCCATTTTTATTAGGTCTAATAGATAGCTGATCTAATTTGGAGCTTATAAATTATACAGTTATATGTGAATTGATTATAGCACATAACTCTAATAGACTGGCAATCTTTTCAGAGATTAGAAGTGCTGCTTAGTCCTTTTCTATGGATGATTAATTTTCAGTGGTTATCAACTCTCAAACCGAAAATTAAGCAATACATATTTGCTTTGTGGATGACCAGTTTTATTAAAGTAGTAGAGTTGATGCAATTAATTATCAATATCCTATGAAGAGAAGCCAAAATTAAAATGACTTAAAAGAAGCAGGCAAGGTATCTATTGTCAGTGGTAAAACTCGGTTACTGTTGTTAAGAAATAGTGCCAGATTGTTCATGATTTGTGTAACAATCTGGGGATCAAATATGAAGTATTCCTAGATTTCTTGGTTTTATAGTTTTTAAGGAAAATCGGTTTATGTAGAGTGCCTTGAAGATGATCAATGTTTCAGCTGATTCAACAGAAATCTTTCTATCCCTGTTGGTGCACAGAGGCTGCTGCTGTCACCATTTCTGAACACAGTAATTCAATTAGTGCTCTGAGAACTAAGAGTAGGCACTTGGCCTTTCATTCTTGGTCTTTGAAATTCTGGGAATTAGAGAGTCTGTGACACTGTCCCTCTCAGAGGCGCCACATCGCTGCAGATTGGACTCCCCAGTGGTGGCTTCTCAGAGGGGTGGTGAAATTGACTCACGTAGGTCATCTCTAGAGATTTCCTTATGCAATAAGGAACTCTTCTGCCATGTTATCATTAATAATGCCATTAATTAAAGTTGCAAATAAAATATAAGGTCTGCTATTTTGTGTGTGTAGATGATTTGCAGTCTTAGTGTTGAAGTTATTGATCACTCATATTTTATGGCAAAATATCTTATTGGATACTCGTGACAGCTAGCCTTGTGTATGACCTTGACACTGCCTAATAATGTCTTAAGTCCTTTAGCCCAAAATTAATTAATTAATATTTATCTTTTTAAAAAAATAACAAACATGTTTTTACTTCTCTCATAATTTATAAAATGTGAATATTCTGTAATTCATCCATAGCCTTTACTTACTGGTAACTTCATTGGGTCTCAATTCCCTTTTAAACAACATACTCTTGTTCTAGAAGTCTCTGAACTTTTAATCCTTCTTTATGTCTAGATAACATCTAAAGACAAATCCCATAGGGGTGAGCATATGATCCTAGTGGTCACATACATGGTCTAAAGTAAGTTCATCATGGTTGCTTGCCGCTGCCGCCCTACCCGCCCCACCCCCCACCGCGGGCCAACAATGACCTGAGAGCCAAGAGCAGCAGTAAGCTCAGCCTCTCAAATTAATTTAAAACAAAAAAATCCTTAAATTGTAGGATCATATAAATGTTTATATTATCAAATTAGAAAACAGAGATACGGCTATTCAAATATAGTTGATTAAAAAACAATAAACTTGGAAAAACTGCAGATAGAGAAACTGAAATTTTCCTGGAGGAAAGGATATGCATTTGGATTTTATAGAGAAAATACTCCTATTTGCATAAGCCGTAAACATCAGAATATCAGATATCAGCCAACCTGAGTGGTGAAATGTTTTGTGGGTAGCGGGGTTGAGGTTTATGTTAGGAAGATCTCTGTCTTTTACTGAAAAATATCACATAAATAAACAAAGATTCTCTGAGGGGGAAAAAATACACAATCAAAAACACAAAACAGAACAAAACAAGTCATGCAGTGTTCATGTGTGAATAAGGAGTGGGGGTGGGTAGAGAGATGGTAGACCCAGTCTTTTACTTCAATTCTGATAAGAGTTTGTCACTTACTGTCCAGACTCATATATCACAAAAGATGTTTCTAGTGAGCCTCACCTCCCAACTGATTCTCTTACTAGGTATACACAGATATATTCAACTTCAATTAGAAATGTCCCTAAGCCTCAAAACAGCATAAAATTTAGAGAAATTCTACAAGAACTTTGAGATTACTCATTCTGCATGCATAAACATTTTACTAACCACTTATCAAGTCTGTGCAAAATTGCCAAAGAATTAATGAATTCTAGCAAACACTTAGCTGTACCATTTGTCATTTTACCTCAGCATTGTAACACAAGCTCTGTTTTAACCAAGATGTTGCTTTTCACTTAGATTGTGAATGGTTTTATTTTTTAAATCTTTTTGTTAAATTTGTTGGGGTGACATTGGTTAATAAAATTATATAGGTTTCAAGTGTATAATTCAATAATGCATCATCTGTATACGGCATTGTGTGTTCACCACTTAAAGTCAAATCTCCTTCCATCACTATGTATTTGCCCCCCTTTACCCTCATCT
>NW_006434835.1:13103562-13105835 GCF_000325575.1 Pteropus alecto
GTAACCACTACTGTCATCTGTGTCTATGAGGTTTTGTTTGTCTGTCTTGTTCACTTGCTGCTTTCAGTTTTATATCCCACATTTGAGTATGAATGATTTTACTGTAGTGTTTTGTCTTTTACTTTAAATGTGTTTTCTTTAAAAATATAAGTACCGTACCAAAGGGTCCCTTAAATTCACATTTAATTAACTAAACAGTTCTAGTGACTACTCATATACAGAGGACTTTTAACAAGCAGGTACACTGAACAAAAGTTATTAAAATTTGTAACTGTTGCACAGCATGGGTGTTTCAAATACTTGTTTAGATTTAAAACACTTCAGCAAAAGAAGCACAGAACCAAGAGATCCTGAGATCTAGACTTTACTCTCTGGTTTGTTGCTAATTAGTTGTGAAAATTTAGCCCTGTTACTCAAATTTTTGAAGTCTCAGTTCCAGGAAGAAATAAAGTAAGGTCGAAAGGAATTTAAAAAGAAATTCTAAAATTCTATGCATCTGTTTCTGTGACGGGTCTGAGATATTATTTTACTCCAAACTAGTAAGTTACTTTGCCAATGTTTCAAGGATGGGGGAGGAAGATGTGAGATTCTTGGGTCAGAGATGAAGGGCAATTTATTACTCACAGCAAGCAACAGCAGCAGCCAGAGTAACAGAGTGTGTGTGTGTGTGTGCTGGTTATCTAAATTCCTATTCCCTAGGACAACACAAAGAGGGCCAAATGACACCTGCATACCCTGTGGGTTGTGTTGTAGGAAACCCAAATATTTTCTAATGGGCAGTAAGCTAGCCCGCCCTTTGCTCTGGAGGGAAGCCCTGTCTCCATCTTCCCAGCTCTTTCAGAATTCAAACATTCATGAAAATAGAGTCCAAAATTATAGATGATTTTGTTCCTGTCTTACAAGACATGCAGAAGAAACATGAGAAAGACCCAGAGAAATATCTCCCAATAATATTCATCTCTCTTTTCTATGTCATCTTAGCATCTGGTGAATTTTCCCATGAATATGCCATTGCCAGCTACTCTAAAGAATCTGACTGACAGAACATGGAGCCAAATTCTTCAGTTTAACTCATACAGCATATCATTAAGGCTACCATCAAAGGGACTCCAGGCACCAGGATGAGGCCAACGTGCAATGTCCACCTAGGGTCCTACATCCATGGAGAACTGTGTCTAACGCTGTGTGGATGTGCCCTGCTCTTAATATTTATAATGTGTCTGACTTTTAGAAGAGAAATCTGTTCTTTGAACAATAAATTAATTCACAGTATCCACTTTTTTCTTAGAAAAACTAGAGATGTTAAATGACGTTTTGTATAAACTCTTCCTTTTACAGATAAGAAAAATGAGACGCCAGCAGAAGAAATACTATTTGCTCATGGTTGAAAAACAAAGTATTAACCCAGGTCTCTTAGCTCTCTGTCTACTTAGTGGTTAAAACTGTCTATCGGCTAGAAGCAAAGTAGTGTTCTCTGGCACACTGTCTAATATTGTGCCTGGGGAACCCAGAAGATGTGCCAACACACCTCGTCCACATAACCAATTAGCAAACATTTAGTGTTAAACCGTATGTTACCAGATAATTCAAAAAGATGTTGTGATTAAATTCCATGGCATACAGATAGAGATGAAGAGATATGGAAAGACAAGAGATCTCAACTAATGCAAGATAAAGAAAAGGCAAACACACTAAACTCAGGAATTGTGAAGCCAAGTCACAGCTGGTTGAGGGGTCACTGGTGTGAAGTAGAGGATAAGCAGTCCTGACGGTGTTGGGGGAGAGAGCAAGACCAGATAAGGGAGTGAGGCAGCATTATGGAAGATCATGGAAGTCAGGGAGAATTGCTTATTCCTGGAAAGATGGCAACCAGTAACCCTTACTTATCCTGACCCAACCTAGCCTTCAGGCAAAGCCATGCTTGGGTTTGGGTGCAAAAGAGGGCTCGGTTACAGTGTGTGTGTGTGTGTGTGTGTGTGTGTGTGTGCACGCGCGCGTGCAAGCGCACTAAGCCATGGTAAAATAAACATTATTTTGGGTACAAGTGAATTATGAATCAATATAAAATAAATGTATATTTTTGATTTTTTGTCTATTGTTATCATTTCGGCCAGATTTTAGAAAGGAACTCTCTACTTACTGATATAATATATAATAACTGATATATATTATATATATATTACTGTATAGTATATGCCTTGTATATTTCATCTATTAATATTTTATACATATATATCAGTGCATAGTATATATTTAATATATTAATATAATAG
>NW_006434835.1:13105845-13154430 GCF_000325575.1 Pteropus alecto
TTATATATAATATACCTAACAATGTCAGTATATAAGAGATAGAAGACACTCAGTACATGTAGTAATTAAGAGCAGAGCTTCAGATTCAAATCCTAACAGCTCCATCAATTAAAGACGTGACCTTGAATAAGTTACTCAATACTCCATACCTCGGTTGTTTCTCTTCTTTTTCCTTCTTTTCTAGTATATACCTTACAGGGTTTTGCTGAGGTTAAAATGAACTAACATATGTAAAGTGCTTACCACACTTCCTGGCACATGATAAGACTTCTGTAAGTATAGATATTGTTACTATAGAAAGTAGGAGAGACAAGTTACTTAACGCTGATCAGAATAGTTTAGATTCTATTATTTTTCCCTTCAAAAGCCTTCCTCTGTTCCTTCAACTTGCCTTTGAAACGCCAAGATCCAAACATACCAGGCTCTTTATTTATCTCTGAATGTTCCTTACAGTCACACATGTGTATGTGCGTGAGTGCACACGCACATACTTGAAAGTCCCTATAATTAATTCATCCCATGATCAAGAAGAAACTCATACGATGATTTCAAAATTTTCTGAAAGTCACCTGTTAAAATTCAACATCTATTCATAATTTTTTAAAAATACCTTGTACCTACAGGATGAGATAAAATATTAGTAAATCCTACATCTTAGAAAGAGTTAATATCCAAAAAGATGTAATTAACTCAGGCAATTCAATAGCAAAAAAAAAAAAAAGGCAGAGGAATTGAATAGACATGTTTCCAAAGAAAATATACAAAAAGGCAACAGGTACATGAAAAGATGCTCAACATCACTAATCATCAGGAAAATACAAATCAAGACTGCAGTGAGATATCACCTCATACCAGTTAGAATAGCTGTCATCAAAAACGCAAGCGATATCACGTGTTAGCAAGAATGTGGAGCGAGGAGAATCTTTGCGCACTGTTGGCAGAAATGAAAATTGGTGCAGCCGCCATGGAAAACTATGGAGCTCCTACAGAGGCTCCTTAAAAACTTAGTATAGAACCACTATATGGCCCAGCAACTCCTTTTCTGGGTATTTATATAAGGGAACTAAAAAAACTAACCTGAAAAGATAATTGCACCCCCATTTTTATTATAGCATTATTATTACAGCCGAAACATGGGAATAACCTAAGTGTCCATCAACAGATGAATGGATAAAGAAAATGTGACAGCAGATATATCTGTAATATTTATATACATAAAATATACCTGCTACCTATAACAATATGGATGGATCTAGAGGGCATGATGCTAAGTAAAATAAGTCAGATAAAAACAAATATTGTATAGTCTCACATGTGGAATCTAAAAAAAATGGAACTCACAGAAACAGATCTGTGCTTGCCAAGGGTGGGGGTGGGGAAATGGATAGGGTGCTCAAAAGATACAGACTTCTAGTTATAAGACAAAAAAATTCTGGGATGGAATGTACAGCATGTTATGTTATTAAACATGCTATATAGTTAACAGGATTGTATTGTGTATTTGAAAGTTGCTAACAGAGTAGATTTTCAAAGTTCTCATTGCAAGAAAAAAAATGTAACTGTGTTAGGTGATGGATGTTAACTAAATGTATGGTGATAATCATTTCAAAATATATACATATATCAAAACATTATGTTATATACCTTAAACTAATACAATGTTATATGTCAATTGTGTCTCGATACAACTGGAAAAGAAACCTTATAGCAACTAAGAATATAGGAAAAAATTTTGGTGTGATACAGTAGTACCTCTGGAAAAAAAAGCCTAGAGCAATAGCTTAAGTATTTTCCTCTAAAATTGGGAATAAGCCAAGGAAGCCAACTGTCTTCATTTCTATTCAATATTGTGCTGGAGGTCTTATCCAGTGCAATGGGCAAGAAAATATAACAGATATAAAGTTTGGAAAGAAAGTAATAAAAATAATCATTAATTTGCAGGTAACAAAGAGTACACAAAGAAATATAAAATAATCTTGTCAAACTATTAAAAAGAAGAATTGAATTTGACAAGCTCACTTATTACAGTTATTTTATAAAACTGATTCTTTCTACAAAACAGAACAACTAAATAGAAATAAAATACTTCAAATGCCATCATTTACAAAGCAAATTCTTTAAATAGAACATAAAAAGCACTAATACATAAAAGAAAGGATTTAATTACTTTAAAATCAAGAACATCTCCGCGTTAAAAGGCACAAACCATGGGTTGAGAAAAGATATTTGCAATGCATATATTAAATAAGACTCTAGATTATATGAATAATTTCTACAAATCAATAAGATAAAGATAGACAACACATTAGAAATGTGGGCAAAAGCCTTGAAGGGCATTTCATACACACACACACACACACACACACACAATCCAAATGGTCCAATAAACATGTGAGAAGATGCTTAGCCTCATTAATCATCAGATAACTGCAAATTAATACCACAATTAGATGCCACTATGCAAAAATCATAATGGCTACAGTTTTAAAAATCTAAAAATACCAAGGGCTGAAGAGGATATGAAGCAACTGAGACTTACTTAATGCTAGCGGAAATAAGTCTGTAAATTACTTCAGAGAATGTTTTGAGCATTAACTAGAGTTCAGCATAAGTGTATCTTATGACACAGTAATTCTGTTCCAGGTGTATTCCCAACAGAAATGTGTACATTTGGGCACTAATAGACACGTGACAGAATGTAGCGGCACTATTTTTAATAGTTAAGTACAGAGAACAACCCACATTCCCATCAGCAGCAGAACAGATAAGTCGTGGTGGATTTATAACATTGAAAAGCATACAATAATAATAAACAACTGTGAGGCAACAACATAGGTGAATTGCAAAAACAATGTTGAGAGCAAGAAGACAGTTACCAAATAATATACTGCATTATGTCATTTCTGTAACTTCAGAAAACAGCAAAAATTAACTGATGGTGATATAAAATAGCAGTTAACTTTGGAGAGAGTAATGTCTGGAAGGGGGCACATGGAAAGCTTCCAGGTGGCTCACAATATTCTATTTTTTGTTTTGGGTGATGTTCACTTTTTGAAAAGTCTTTGACCTGTATATTTATGATATGTATACCATTCTTCATGTATCTTATTTTTTAATAAAAAGTTTAAATGTATATGTACATTATATATATATATGTATATGTGTATGTATGTAGATGAAGGAGAAGAGGAAGATGGAGAGATTAAAAGATTTAGCTATGTTGAACCAGGTTTTATAAGAGCAGTGAGTGTGAAAGGATAATTCACCAGTATGCCATTCCTCCAAGATATGTAATCCATCATGTCTGAAAGAACTCATAATTAAAATAATTCCAGAATTACGTAGAGATTGTTGTGAAGTCTAGAATCACAGTTAGTACAATAAGACCTTTTTTATTAAACAGCTATGGAAATACTTTGGGATCAGTTGTTAAATAATTTCATAGATATAAACATGCTGAACCAAAGCTTGCTGAAAAAAGAAAAAAACTAGTTTTAATAATAAACACTATCCTATCTCAAATAGATTGAAAATTCCATTGGAAAGTAATATCTTTTCCCCCAAACACACACAGACACAGAGTTGGTGTCAGCCCCATGGATACCCAGAGGGCAAAGAGAGATGGAAGGAGCAAACCACTCGGATGGGTAGATGGCGGACTTAATAAGTAAGAAAACTTCCACATGTGGCTTGTCTTAAGCTGCCACAAAAGGAATAGATCTTCACGACTGCCTGCCAGAATTTTAAGTTTATAGAAGGGCCTTAACTGTGCTCAGTCATGTATTCAGTCAGATAATCTCAACACCTTACTCTCGCAAGGCTGTGACCTACTATGTGAAAGGCAGATAGAACACACATTTCAAATAACAAGGACGAGGTGAGGAGCCTCTAATTGTCCGGGTCCAGCTCTCAGAACAACCAGCAGTCACATCTCAATGACATCCCCAAACATGCCACTCCTTATAACCAGCTCTTACAATCTTACATGGCCCCCTCTTATGAAATGTGTCCTTAGTGGTCACAAAGGGGTTTAATTAGCACAAAGGCAGATCGTTTGACGGCTCTCTTGCTGCATTGGAGGCAGAAACCACAGCAACGACAGGCACATGCGAGAGAAAACACGTGATTTAATAAAGATGATATATTAGCAGACTGACTCATCAGGTATGAACACATAACATTCTGTTTGGGTAATGGCACTGGTACCTCCTTGCGAGGCAGTGATAATGTCCAAGGTCATCCTATTTTGGAGGATAGCCTTTCTCATCAGAGACATTTCAGTGCTCAGTGCGGACAGGCTCTGTTGGCTATATCATTTAAGCCTTGCTAGGTGAATTCAGTAAGTGTTTCTGTGTGTGCTATAACTTCCTTCAGGCCAATGGAGGGAACAAAGACAGTGGCCAAATGATCTTACCAGAGGAAAACAGATTGCGCCCACCTGACCTTGAGAAGGAGGAGGCTGGCAGCTTCAGGAACTTGACCTCATTGTTCATACCATATATGCTGGCTGGAGGAGGCAGCACTGCCAGGTGTGAGGAGATGGACTGAGGCAGGATATGCCAGACCAGGACCTCCCTTTTCTCCCCTCTCTTAATGTTGTGTTTCCATAGGTCCAGCTTGCAACAAAACAACAGGATCCCAGTGGAGATTGAGTAGTTCTCCTTTACCCAGGATTGAGAAGTGATTCATCCATCCTGATGGGACATCTCATTGCAAATTCTAGTAGCTAATGCCTTTTCCAGGCATGATGGGGCTTGGTAAGGTCAGCAGCATAGCACAATGATCCGCAGTGAGAGTTGGGGCAATGGCTGTCTCCCGTGTCATTTATATTTTTATGGTGTTGGGCATATCTGCAGGGGCACCCAGTCTGGCATATGGGGCAACCAGCCCTACTGGTTGATCATTCAAATGTATTAAAGCCTGGGACAGTAATTTAGTCCACCTAACCAAGGTGGTTTTACTATCAGTAATTTAACCTGCTGTTTTACTATTTCATTCTTTCCTTCTGCCATCCTCACTGTTTATGGGTTATAGGGGAGATGGAAACTTGATTCAGTGTCCTGTTCCTTTGTCTAGTCTGGCATATCATGACCTTTGAAATGTGACTCCTGATCACTGTTTGATGAGGGTATCTGCACCTGGTACCTAACTTCTTTAATCTCCTGATGGTGGCAGCCTTGTTTGCTTGGCTATAGGGGAAGATTTGGGTTAGACCAGATGATGTGCCCACACAAACCAGACATACTCAGAACCCTCCTTCAGAGGGAGGGAGCCAATCTAACCAATTTTCCAGTCCTTCACTGTTGAGAACTCCAGTGGATGGCCCAAGACTCCTTTGGTAGTTGCGTTGGGCATTGTTTAGAGCATAGGAGATGAGCCATTATATTGCATGAACCAAGTCACTGTATTTCAAGGGCGATCCAGTATCCTTGGCATTATGTCATCGTACCTGGTCGCTACGGTAGCCACCTTTTATATGCACCCAATCTGCTCTACCTACTGAAGGGTTTGTACCTCATCTGGGGTATCAGCTTCCTAATTGTCAGGGGGTGTCATTGCCTTATGAGCTAGAATGTACAAAACAGTGAGGGCTGCTCCAGCCTCTTTCAGGTAAACCAAAATGTCTTTCCACACTTCCTGACCACACAAGGCCTTACACATGATCCCCTGTCCTTTGACTTCCCACTGTCCAAGTCATAGGGTTAATCCCTTGAGAACAGCTCACTGTCAGAGATCAAAGAAACAGGCAGACCACTCCAAATCAGTAGGAGGCAGACTTAGTAAGCAAGGAAGCTTACTTTACATATGATGCTTGCCTTGAATAGCTGCAAGATGAGTAGATCTCCACATGTGCCCACCAGAATCTTAAAAGTTTATATCGAGGCCTTAACTGGTTAGTCACATTTTCAGTCCAGATGATCTTAACAACACCTTACTCTTTCAAGGCTACATCCTTGAAACTAATGTGGGAATAGTACAAAGAATATATATATTCAAAGGAGGTGAGGAGCCTCTGATTGCTCAGGCTCAGTTTTCTGGACAACCAGTAGTCGCATCCTCTTCATGACCTCCTCTGACACTCCAACGCACACACACACACACACACACACACACACACACGCACGCACGCACACACACACACTTGCCTTTCTTACAGTAGGAATGATGGGGTGCAGAGGAGCCAAACAGATCATTGAATATCCAGGCAGGGCCTTGGGTAGTATGCGTGAGGGAAGTGTAGGCACAACTACACTATCAGAGCTCCAAGGTCAAGTCTTTGATCTCCGACCTTGAATCCAGACACATTACCTTATCAGGGAACCTAGAGATGACTGAACTTAAAGGCAGGAGTCAATTAAGTAAAATGATACTAAAGTGATGTAGAATACTGATGCCATATCATTAATTAACGAAAATGAAAATCTTAAACAAGTAAGAATGTTCCCATTGTCCATTCCGTGTATACTCTCACTGTCCTAAATTGGAATGTGAGCAGTCAGGATAGGTTTAGACTTGGCATGAGAAATGAGTGGCTTAATTTTGATGACAGTGACATTGAGCTATGAACATTTAATGGGTCTATTTCCACGCTGGGACTACGTACAACTGGCTCTGGAAACCAACACTCATGCAAGTGCATTCCCCTTGAAGTGATAAGAGGGGGACACAGATAATCTGGGCTCTCACGAGAAGTTTCTAAACTTCATGCAGACCCTGTCCCTGTTGGTTCACTCCGCCTCCTTCGGACATAATGTTACTGTTAGTTAAGCTTGTTTACAATGTATACATTTTATGAGTCGAATCCTCTAAACAGATCTTCAAGCCCTAGAAATTTCATCTAATATTCTATGAACTAATTCATCTCAAGAACCTGTCAAAAAGGAGAAATATAATGCAGAGGGGGGAAAATCTATATTTAATACATTATGTTCATTAATCTATATGAAAATAGAAGTTTCTTCAGACTGCTTATTGGATATCTAGTTTAAAAATAATGCAAAGGTACACATCCAATAAAACCATTCTCATAGCAGGAGATAAATAATCTATACTTGTTGAAAATGGGTCTTTTGCCAAAACTTGAAGACTTCAAAGTTCCTGTGAGGAAACTTTGCACTGACCCTGCTGAGAGTCTGATTAGTGTCAGGGAGACACTAACCTGACACTTTAAAATGAGACCTCCTCCTTCTATTCATGGAATCATTTCAACTTATAAATTGATTAGAAGTCAACGGGAATGTTAAACTTAATTCAAATTATAAGCAGAAATCACTTTTTAAAAACCTGCAGAATAACATAGGAGTTGTCTACAGTGTTCATTTCTTCCAGAAAAATAGTCAGTAAATCATGAAATCATTCAAATTATGACCTGCCTAATGCTAAATATTTGAATATTTATATCATTCACAGTAAATGATTATTTGACATAATGCAATGGACACTTTGTACATTCTAGATGCTGTATTATTATGCAAATGTAACTGGACACTGGGGAACACCGAGAATAACAGTTTACTTTTTATTTAAAATCAAGGCAATGGCTTAAAATCACTCTGGGTGTTTACTACACACCTCCAGGAGGCACCGTTTGCACAGACTGAAAGGATTATATAAATACAGCCCCAGGAGTTCTGCAATGTGACACTCTTAAAATACTCTTAATGTAGTGAGAGAAAAAAATTATTTTATAAAGATTGGTATGTGGTCTCATTATAAAAATAGAAAAAAAGTGCGATTTTATTAATTTCCTGATACCAGCATTACTTTTTCTGACAATCCACTTCAAATAGCATGTGTCACTAACTCCAGATCACATAGGACACTGAGCTAGAAGAGGGTGGCATAGGCCCCACATCCCATCTGAGGATTCCTTTGCTTTCAATGATATTTTCTTACAGACACAATTGTTTTGTGTTATTTCTGAAATATTTTTGTTCTCCTTTCCATCCATATTTATAACCTTTATAGCTCTATTTGTATTATTTATGTCTTTTCAAATGTTTTTAATGCTTTCCAATTTAATATCACTGAAAAAGGTATTATTATGCTTTCAGTGCTGCTTCCTAATCATTAATAAAGACATGGCATTTTTTTTTTAAATCTACCCTGTTAAACACATTTTTGCAACTTCAAATTATATAAAGCCTAAAATATGAGTAATTTGAAGACATTGCCACATATTATATTCTTTGCTTATAACTCTTTTAACTCATTTTCAGTTCTTAAGGCTGAATTATTCTAGTTTGATTTGAATCAATTTTGCCAGTAAAATCTCACTGTTACATCAGTTACTGTAAGAGGAGAATATAGGATGAGCACTAGACTTAATCTTCTCTATTCATCTCTGAATTCAGTTATTCTAACAAGAATGCTATTTCGTTGTGTGTGTGTGTGTGTGTGTGTGCATGCGCGCGTGCACGTGTGTGTGCGTGTGGGTGGTGTGCACGTGTCGAGGGATAGAGGTGCTGGGGGATAAGGAGTGCTATTTAAAAATATACAGAGGAGTTACACTAAATAGGAGATCAGCTAGGCTCAGGGTGCAGGGGTAGGACCCAGCATGGTCTGAGGAGCCAACTGGACTTGACTTTGGAACTCACGACACCATTATCCTAAAGTCGATGTGGCCCCAGAAGTCAAGAGCCTTTCCAAGCAGTGTGTTTCAAGGATCAAGATTTATCAGAGAGAGAGGTCACTAGAGCCAGAGAAATCCCAAAGATATTGAGCCCTGAGTAGAAGGCTGGGTTTGAGTTGGACGTCATGCAGTGGGTCAGATCGCTTTTGGAAAGGGTGAAATCCAGGCATTTTGAGTAATATCAGAATAATTAAAGATATTATCGAGAATAATTTTCTCCTCTGTGGGACTGGGAGATGCTAAGCTCAGCTGGAAAAGGAAGTATATTCTAAAACTGAGACAAATATGGAAAGAAAGGCTAAGACCAACTTATGAAGAGCTGTAGCTGTCACTCATAATAATATAAGCTGGGAAAGAGAGAAACCTTCCCCCTCCTCTCCCATGAAGGAGCATGATAAAATGGATGTTTTTAGGAAGAATTGTTTGGTTTCTCTGTTGCAGAGACATCCTGGAACCAGGAGGGACTGTGGAACATTCTAACAAATGCAGCTTGAAATCGAAACAAATAATCATTACCATTCATTTGGGATTTGTGTCACTTTGCTATGCTCAAAGAACTCTTTCAAAAATATGAGACAATAATGGAAAAATAGTAGGAAAATTGAAATATATTATGAAAGCATCAGAAACACTCACAGATTTTCGGCACAGTAATGTTATTGCAGTTATACGTATTGATTCCTCATTCAAACACAATTAAGCTTTGAAATCAACTGCATATGGATTCAGACAGCTGAAAATGATATATTTCTTCTGTACTTAATAGATGTCCAAACTGTGTCTAGGAATGATAGAAAAATGGGTAAGCAAATTGTTCTACTTTAACTTTAGGCTAAATTAACTTTTGGTGGTTTCACTTGTCTTTAGTTTGTACTGCTCTGCATAGTTTTCACAGCATTTTCACACTGTTAATCCCTTTGGAACTTTAAACTATCCCATTTTACAGATAAGAAAAATGAAGTCCAAACATAGCAGATTATTTGCCCCACATATCAATTGCTATTGGGTGGCAGAGTATGGTAGTGCTTGAATGTAGGCACCGTTCAGCACGCAGTGAGCTATTATTAGTCTGGGAGGTAACTGAGCTCAGGGCAAGGCAAATCGAGACACAGATAAACCTTTAAGAGACTAAGCGTGAGTGCCTGAGCCAGAGAAGAAGGATGAGCTGATACAGCTTTGGAAATGGGCCAAAATGACTATTCAGACTCTGCCTTTTTTTTTTTTTTTTTTTTAAAAATTCAACATACTTTCCAAGCAGTCAAAACAGACAAGCTGAAAATTGCACAGCACCAGACGTCAGCTTGCACAGTACCAGATCACTGAGGCTTCTCTTGCAGTGGTGTGGGTTAGGCCCTCCCTGCTTAGCGTGTCCAGCTGATGGCCAAAATGACCAATATCCAACGTGCGTTCTTCTCCCCAAGCCTGTCTTGCTCTGGTGCAGGGCTGTGTCCACCCTCTTTCTAACACGTATATGGGCTTAAAATGGACCTGATACAAAGTAATTCCTAGAAAAGGCCTGGCCATCCTCTACCACAGTATATCTCAGTGGATCTCAGTATATCCTGTCATGTGTACGTATGTGCATGCGTTCAGTGAGCAAGAAAGAATATAAGTTGATCAGATGGGTAAAGGAATGACTCAGATCTATGGAAAAAAAAATGTTATCCTTTTAGGAAAATGAAAAAGTTTGTTTTATTGAAGAATCTAAAGGTGTGTATGGTGAAGTCATTTGTATTACACAGACACTCAGTAAGAAGACCAAGAGAAGAGAATTAAATACTTCAATGTAAACTACTTCAATGAAAAATCAATCTTTTTCACTACCTTGAGTGAAGCTACTCAAATACATCACAGGTTCTAGAACCTAAGGGAATCATAGCTGGTTTCTACACCCGTCCTTCTGAAACTGCTTCCCCTAGTCTGGATTCCACACCCATCCTCCTCTCTCTGCCTGGTCGCTATGTACTAGCTAATTCTCAACATTCCTGGATGCTGCTTAATGGATTGCATTTAGACTAATGTCTTCAGACTACGAAGCACCTCCATTACTTTTCTGCATCCAGTTTCTGCTCCCGGAACCCCTGCAAATGAGTGTGGATGCATACACTGAGCACTGCCCCACTGGAAGCAACTAGACTTGCCCCAGATTAAATGCTGAAAGGCGTGTTTTGAGCCGTATATATTTTATACTTGGAAAAATAGAAGGCTAACATCATGGAACTAAGATAACGAATATGGAAGGACAGGGACGAGAAAATATTTCGGAAGAAAGGCTCCCCATCGAACAAAAGCCCTCCCCTCATCATCTCGCCGGTGCAATTTGGCCATCCGTGTATGTGGACAATAAATGGTAATTATCTGAATGAGTGTGCATGGTTAGTGGGAGTCAATAAATGTCTACTTCAGTACACCTTGTCACTTGCAATTTGCATCAGCTCCCCTTCCTCATGACAGGATGATCTAGGTTGAGCAGTAAGGAGAGGCTCAGGAATATCTGGGCTTGATTAGCTGGTATTCGAATGGAAGATGCTGTGAGCCAAGGGCAAGAGGAACATGAATGGGAGTCAAGAAATCAATTGAGGGAAATTTACAACAAGACATGTAATTAAATGAAAGACACACTTCAGGACAGATGCTTAGGATAGTCTGGCTTAATTCTAGGGAAAGGTAGCTAGGCTTAAAACTAGATTTTTAAAGGGTAGAAAATAGATCTGCCCATTTGCTTGTGCCTTGTCTTGCTCGACACATGAGCTCAGATGGTAACAATGGCAAAGTGACACTTGCTACGTTCCAGGTTCTGTTTTAAATGTTTTATATGATTTAACTAATTTAACTCTCCTAGCCTAGAAGGAAGGTACTATTATTGTCACCTCCATATTACATTAGAAAATCATGGTACAAAGTGTTTAAGTAAATTTGTTCAAGACCACCTTACAAGTAGGTGGCAAAGTTAGTGTTTGGCTCCAAAGAATGTGGTCTTATGTACTGTCCTATACTATACTATAGTATTCTATACTATACTATACTATACTATACTATTCTATACTATACTATACTATACTATAATATACTCTTCCCAAATTCTATACTATACTATACTATACTATACTATACTATACTATACTATACTATACTATACTAATCTTCCCAAATTAGGAAGGTGTGTCTCATTTGAAAATCATGAGAAGTATATTGAGAAGCATAACAGAGTCCTAAAAACCTGCCACAAGGAAATGAAATTAGGCAGAAATTTGACTTAATTCTGGAGAATGGCCTGAGGGATACTGCCCCTTCACCTTTAAAATTTATTCCTCCTGCTCTGTTCTTCTGCCTGGAGTAACACATTTGATCCCTTGTCCAGGTTAAATCTCATAATCTTCGTGTTTTTTCTTTTACATTTTAGTTGATACCAGCATGGATTGTAAGGTTCATCCATCCCAGTAGGGTCTCCTTTTCAGAGAAGAAACTGGCATGAGGAGAGATAAATTCTGAAATAGGCAGGCAGGATAAAACAGACAAGCAGAAAGTCCTAGATGAAAAAGAATAGGACCCTCTCAATAAAGTCTGCCAAGAAAGCGAGAGCTTTAAAAAAAAAAAAAATGCAGTCATGATACTCTGAATCTAGAAATAAATACACTTGCATTCTGAAAAACATAGAATGAATCCACAGAGTAACAATGATAACTATGTTAGAAATGCAAAGAAGAAAGTATGTGTTTAAGTGTAATGAATTTTCCATTAGTATTTTTTTCACTTGAAATACAAATTTACTTAAACACTTGATGACTAAGCAACATCAGGAATAATAATGGATACATACTCTCGTTCTCTGCATTCTATGAGTCAGGATGCTGAAGTTCAGAGACATTAAGTAACTTGCCCACAGGCAACCGACCAGGCAGTGGCAGAGCCTGAACTTGTACTTAGCAGCACAACTCCAGGGTCCCTCCTTTCGGTGTTTACAGTGTGCCTCCTTCTACAGATAGCGGGTGGGAGAAATGCTGGCCAACTGAAGTACAAGAACCCTGATTGGGACCGCAGCTCTGCATTTGGTTCAGAGCAAATTCAACACAATGAAAACAGAGCAACACTTCTGAATTCAACAAACACATACTCAGGAGTCTGAGCATTTGGTTGCATAACCCCTGAGAAAACAAATGTAAAACTCAGCCCTCGGTGCAGGAGACATTTGGCATCTCAGGGAATGGGAGGAAATACAGAAGCCTTTTGACAAAGCAGTTTGTCTTAAGGCCCTTTAGAGGAAAGCATATAACATCCAGAGGTAGCTAGAAAATCCTTCAATTTGGGGGTCAAGTAGAATTAGTGAGGAGGAGGATTTACACTGGATCAGAAACATCAAATGAGGGTGACTAAGGGGCATTTCTGGCAAATGAAGACAATCAGAGTCTGACTGGACAGCTTGAGGCTGGATGGTCGCACGAAGCCTGTTCTGGCTGGAACCCTAGGGCGAGAAGGCAGACAGGAGATGCGACTGTGGATGACGTTGGATTGTACGTGCCTGGCTAAGGAGTCTCTAATTCTGAAAGGAATATCTCTTGAATAAAGAGGTTCACAGAACACCTAAACGTATATCAAAATGGGAAAATGGTTATAAATGAAAGGTTCAGACAGATTTGAAAAATCATCAGGAAGAATAAAGGCAAGAAAGTCATAAATATAAGTATATTGACCGTGCAGTTAAAAGAGAGTATCTCTGTGCTATTTTATATTTTAAAAAAATAATCAATTTGACGTATGCGTAGAAATTCAATACAAATGAATATACACAGGTGAGAGGCGCAAGGGTGAGTCATGGACTAAAGAAAGGAATAGGATTTAGAAGGCAGCCCCAGCTGCGGCCAGGGAGGTGGCTTCGGGTCAGAATGGAGATCAGTAGAGAAGCTAAAGTATGCCGTTTTATTCAACGCAAAAACCCTGATCTCCAAGTGTAAATCTCTTACCATGGCTATTTGAAGAACCTCTGAAGATTCACTCATGCAAAAATGCTTCATTGCCATTGTTATCAGGCTCATAAGTTTGCACAGCCAGATAAGTAGACGCACGCTCCATTGCATTTTGTGAATATCATCGCTTTTGTTCAAGCAGCACATTGAAATCCTAGAACTATGTCATTTACCCTACCAGATATTTTTTTTTTTGCTTGATTTAAAAATACAACACAAAAGACACGCATAATGGCAAAGCAACCATTCCCAAAGACTGAAATCTAGTTTAAAAATGGAAACTGGGAGGTACCCAATGTGTTCGGTTGGTATCCACCATATGAAATGTGGACTACATAAGAATTTTGAATTAAATATTCACATAACAATTTTCTAGATTGTTCTTTTTTCCTCACCAAGGTGTGATAAAATTGATAACTTCGGAGCCCTTTGTTAGATGATTTGGGAGATAGATGCAAAGCAGAAAATATATGTTTCTGCCTTCAAGGACTTTATAGCTTTAATAGAAAGATGAGTCTCACACTATGGACCTGTGAGTTATGGCCGCATACTGATGGACAGAGAGGATCTGTAGTCACCACAGAATTATATACTTAAAGGGCAAATAAAATGCTCTATAAAGAGCTTCATTCCATAAAGAGTTTTCCCGGCATGTATTTTTTGAGGGTCTGGTATATCCTAGATACTAGGGAAGCTGAGAAGACTAAGAATGGTCCCCGCCCTTTTCTACCAAGTAAAAAAGATGACATATAAACAACCAGAGTACCACATAAAACGCCATCAAATGGGGATGAAACATGTGCTTAGTAACACAAAGGAAGGATGACTACCTCTCTCTTTCAGCATGTACGATTTTTTTTTACTCAAAACATTTCTTCCACAAAAACTAATGCCAGGAAATTTTTATCAATTTCTTTCTTTCTTTCTTTCTTTTTTTTTTTAGCTGCCATGGTCACAAAATCCATATCAAGGAAGTAACCCTGCTGACTACATTCAAATGTATAATGTATTTAGTACTTGTCATTAATTTTAGCCCAATATGTATCAGAGGCTAAGAATCGTGCCCAGTTTCAATTTAATTCCTGAATAATTCTGATGACCGTTAGACATGATGATTTATCGAAGCATAAAAACACATAGCAAAAGCAAGGCCTGGACTTTTAAGACTTAGATCTCTCCAGTGGTGAGAATTGGGATGGAGAATGGGAGATGCAAACAAGACAGGCTGGGTGCACATTATAAATAAGAACTCACTGTCCCTTGAACACTCTTGAAAGTGACTGTCTCCTGAAAATGCATGCCCTCGGTACCTAGCTTGTGTCACCCTAGTCTCAGTCCTGGAGTGAGTGGTTTAAAGGGAGAACAACATCGAAAGAAATGCCGTTAAAAAGAAGGCTATCGCAGCCAGAGAAATGGACCCAGACTGTCTATTTCAGAAAGGCCTTTCTCCACGTCAAATCAGCATGACAATAAGTCTCAGTGACTTCCTGTCGCTGACACAAGGCTCAGAATCCGCTGACACAAGGCTGTTCAAGTCCTAAACCCCTCTTTCTTCTTTTGACTAAACCTGGTCAAAGTCACCCTTGACCAAATCCTCGACTTGGCTATAATCCATGAAGGACATCTCAAAGCAATTATATTAGATCTATTTTTGAGTGAATCTTTATGTACTCTATTTTAAAATGTACTCAGCTTTGTTTAATCAGGGATGGTAGTACACACAGATACTTAAATGAAGGAACAAGTCTTTATACTCATAGACCTTAGAAATTGGAGGTATAGCACGCTATGCAGGGCCAAACAGCGAAGCACCTGGTTTGGTCAGAAGGCAGAGATATCAAGGGAAAAATATGGGCAAAGCCTTTGTTGTGGTTTTTCACAGAAGGGAAGGGGTGAGGCTGAGAAGTAGGTTACACAGATTTAAAGTTGGCTAGGTTGAATGGTTTCAGCGCACACAGGGCTGCCCCCAGTTAGCTGATACCTGCCTCTGAGACAATTAGGGAAGGGACATGTGGGTCCCAAGGTGAGAGCATGATAAAGGAAGTATGAACTCTAAATGAATTTGTTTGCATGCAAACGGTGCACTTCCTGGTGGACTAGTTGTTTGCTCATCAGGAATTAGCTAACTTTGTGAGGAGAAGTCCCTTTCGGTGTAACTAAGACCCCAAGATGTCAAAACATCAGAATAACAAAGATGTGCTTAATGTCTATCCATATTGTTAATAGTTATTGTTCCTAAATTTTCAGAATTCCTGGGATCTGTAAGAGAACTGAGCTTTCTTATTTTTTTCAGAAAGGATGTGGAGTCATTAATGCAGCAAAGGTAGGACAAACCTACAACATCACTACGTCAGCTTCCCAGAGTTTTCAATCTAGCATTATTCACAACTCTAACACTCTTTTTTAAAATGCATAGAGGGAAAGCTCTTATTGTACTCTGGGTACACATTTTTAACATTTACACTAACTCAACACCCTAGGGTTTTAATTACCAAAAAAGCTTATACAAAAGGTGCAAAAACCGTGGGCTTCCCTCCATGTTGTGTTTTGTGAAAGAAATGGAAAAAAAAAAACAAAGTGTACAATATACGTAAAAGCCATAGACAAAACTCAGATTTCCCTGGAGCTGTTGGAAATAATATTGCTGACATGGATACCCAGCTTCCAGGTGAAATTAAATGTGTCAGAAGTTGCTTCACTAGCAACACAGATGGCCACATCTTTGTCCCCACTATGTGAGGTACCAGGTGAGATTTTTAATGCTAGGAAAGCTTCCAGCTGAGGAGCAAATGGAAGAAAAAACAACTTGCAATTATGAGGGTACTGTGGGATCTGACTAACCAAAAAGGCCTAGAAGAACTACATTTTCTTTAGCCTGTGTTAACAATGTTGAAAGTGTGAGGAATGATCTTAGTTTCAAGATTCTGAGAGGTGCAAACATCAAAGGGACATAATTAGACACAATCGTTCTGAGCAAAACATGATAACAGAGTCATGGCTGATAAACATCAAGAATTAATTTCAGGTCTGCTGTTTTTCCAAAATTATAGAGTCCGTCACTCAGAACACTGAACACGCCCTTCACCTTCCCAGGAAGTCTCCCTGGTAAGGAAAGCACTCGTGTTTGTCACTATTGCTTGGGAAATTCCCCACTCTGGGGTGCTGTTTGTATCACACTCAATGCATCAATGCCATGGGGTAATTGTATCTTACAAAAAAAAAAAATGTTCAAGTCCTAAACCCCAGGACTTTAAAATGTGACCTCATTTGAAAATAGGATCCTTGCAGATGTTAAGTTGAGGTCGTACTGGAACTAGGGTGGGATCCTAATGCAATATGACTGGTACCCTTAAAAGCAAATGGCCATGCGAAGACACAGAAGCTCAGGAAAAATGCCCCGTGATGGTGAAGGCAGAGATTGGAGTAATGCAGTGACAAGGCCAGGAATGCAAATGACTGCAGGCAAACCGGCAGAAGCTAGGAAGAGGCGAGAAAGGGTTCTGCTGCAGTTTTCAGAGGGTGCATGGCCCCATGGACATCTCGATTTCAGACTTTAGGCTCCAGGACTGGGAGACAAGAAACTTCTGTTTTTTAATTCACTCGGTTCATGGCTCTTTGTTACAGCAGCCCCAGGCAACGAACACACAAGCTCTAACTACTGACCCCAAATCTTATCACGTATCCCGTATTCCGAATTTTGAACACTGACTCCAACCCTCTTTTGCTAGCTTTGGGGAGGAAAGACTATGTCTAGTTCTGATTTTGTTACCATTTTGCTGTGAGATAAATGAATAAATTCCAAGCTAGTCAACGGAAGAATATTAAGAATTTTTTCTTTGCCTGAGAACCTGAGATGTGGGCACTTTAGTTAAGATTCAATACCTCCACGTCCAACATCAAAGATTTACCAAACTGATCTTCAGTAAAATATGCATGCCAGGTAGAACTGTGAATGGCCAAGAAGTAAGAGAGGACATCAAATGACTTTTGAGATGAATCTGAAATCAACGAAGCATCCCTGACCCCCTAGAGAATGTAGTGATCCCCTAGCACCGGGAAAGAAAAATAATGAAAAAAAATTATCCAGCAACCCACTAAAAAAAAAACAAAACAAACAGAACCATCAAAAACACACAAAGCAAGAGTTCAAGTAGTCTTTGCATATGATGACCAGTAAACATGACTCAGTGTTCACAAGGTTTAGAGGAATAAAGCATCCTCTTTCTGCCGCGTTCTGAAATACAAATTAGTCCAGCTTTCTGGACCATTACCTGATACTGTGTACCAAAAGTTTTTAAAACAAGCATAGGTTTCTCATTACTATAATGCAGGTCCTATCTTATTTCTTGGGCCTCCTCCACTCAGGCAGCGTGTTCAGGCCTCCCAGTGCTCCAGAAAGTTGGAGGACCAGCACATTCTTCGTTCCTGCCAGCAGCAGGCATATAACTCATGGAACAGTGTTCGCCTTGACCAGAGTCAAAACACATGATAAAGAGATCAGAATATGTCACACTGCCAAATGATGGTAAGGCCATGTCTTCCTGGGGACTTCTATAGCCTGTCTTTGAGCGGTCATGCAGGGCCACCACCATCTCACGTCATTTGCCTGCCAGAAGTAAGAGAAATCCCCAGCTGTTCAGGGGTGTGTCTCAGAGCCAAAATTATGTCAGTAGGAGCCTGTTAAGATCAGGTATCATTCTGAGAATGGTTCGTTCAGTGAGACTGTACAACAAAGAAAATCACAGTGGTCTTTCCAGGGGAATTATGGTTCATTAATGAAATAAGTAGCGAGAATAAGAGCTTACTCAAGTAAACAGATCCGGATGAGCACTCAGCCACACCCAGGCAATTCTGCCCCCTCTGTGATCAGCCCTGCTTTTGTCAAGAACTGATGGTGACACTATTGTGCCACTGTGCACAGTTACTCAAATCTTCCTCCTGTCCTAGCATAGCTTATTCTTTCCACCTTTAAAAGGTCTACTTACCCTTCAGCAACAACTACTGTATGACTCAGCAATTCCACTCACAGAAATGGAAGTACATGTCCACAAAACTCTTGTATAAGAATGTTTATAGTAGTAGCTTGATTCATTATAGCCCCAAAAAGGAAACACTCCATATGTCCATCAACCAAAGGTGATATATTACAAAGGAATATTACTCAGTAATAAGGTAGGGCATACAACTGATATATGCTACAAGGTGAGTTAATCTGAAAAACATATGGTGAATAATAGAAGCCATACATAATTTTATTAATATGAAGCTCTAGAACAGGTGAAACTAATCTATGGTAAAAGAAATCAAAAAGGGTTACATTCAACAGGAAGGGGTTGAAAATTGCCTGGGAAGGGACTTTAAGGGTTCAATATATTGCACAAGATAGTTTAAATGTTCAGTATATTAATAGGGATGTATGTTACAGGGGTATTTCATTTGTCAAAACTGAACAAACTGCACACTTAGAATGTCTGCATTTCACTGCAGGAAAATTATACCTCAATAAAAAAAAAATCTATAAATGAATGAAAACTCCACTTTAAGTTCCTATTCTAGAGATGCATACAGATTTTTGAATAAAACAGAGATTTTCTTGCAGGCGATAAAGATGAACTGGAATTTTAAGCAAGCATAATCAGTCAGAAAGTCTATGGAAGGAGCTAGGGTTTGTGGAAGTTCTCTCGCTCTACGTAATCATGAGAATCCTACAGGAAGAATTTTATGTTTATAATAAAGCTCTGTAGTTCTCACTTCCCCTTCCTTTAACTTCCCTTTTCTTTCTATAAATACTCCACCATCTTGGCACACAGGCCAGAGTATGCACGGGGCTTGCCATGTCTGCAAGCGCTGGTTGCAACCCTTTCTTTTTCCTGAATAAATCCTTTTTGGTGGCTAAACACCTAGTTGATATTATTTTTTAGTCAACACAGGTCATGAAGAAAGAGAAGGATCCTAGACTCTGTGTAAGAGAACAGGATGTTTGTTTCAGGTTTCCTCCATAGCTTTGACCCAAATACATCCAGTTGTATGAAAGACAGGAGGGCCTTTCTCCCTGCCGTCTAGTTCTCAAGGAACAGCTAACTGTACCTCCCTGCTCCCTAGAATTCAGACTCGCATTGACACGGGTCTCAGCTGATCAGGGTACACAACAAGCACCTTACAGGGTTCTGTGTCCCCAGTGGAGACAGGAACCACTTGCCCGATCCTCTTTTGTAACTGTTCCCCACAAGCCAGGCCCTCTGCTCATCTTAGCAAGTTAGACCTGCTTTTCCCCCAACAACATATATTAACGTACTCATTCTCTTGTAGCCATACTTGCTTAATGTTTAAACCGTGGAGCTCAGCAAGATTATGACCAGTTCCTGAGTCAATAACTTGTGACCTACAGGTCAAACAATGGTTTGGGGAAAACGATAGATAACATCTTAATGCAATGTTTCTGCTTCTTCATAAAAGAAAATGGCCACAGGGCAAAAATTTACAAGCTTACTTTGCAGAAAAATAATAGAGACTCAAGATCACCCCTAATGCATGTGACTTTCGATGGCATCTCAGAATCTACTCTTTGAGATCTTATCGAGAGGATGAAAACGATGGGAATTTGCCCTAACTTCCCCACCCACTCTCCTTCTCCAACTTAAAAAACCCTTAACTCAGTCCAGTAGGCAAGATGGATTTGAGGCATCATTAGGGCTCCCATTTTCTGAGTTGGCACCTTCTTGATCAAGACACCTTTTCTTACTCAAAATTTTAATGTTTTGAGCGTTAGCTTTACAAGGCATCGGGCACACAAAACACAGTTTGGTAATATTTTCAGTATCATACCAGATCATTCCCTTTAATACCCTTGGGAGAACTTAGACTGTAGAACTCATCTCTTGAGGACCCAAAATTATATATGGGTTCTTGTACTTTCTTACAGTGTCCACAGTATCTAATGCAACACAGAGAAAAATTTTCAGGATGAAGTTGACCAGAGACAAACACCAGTGAGGCTATTACAGATGCATTGTTGGCCTCAGGGTGACAGGTAGGTGGTGTGGACACAGATTCGAAAGAGTGAGACATGGGTTAGACAAATCCGAAGCTACAGCGGAAGCGCAGTGTGTGAAGTGGAAGATTTATTGTCCCCTTCACTCCACGGCTAAGCAATGATTACAATGGCCTTGCTCATCTGGTCCTTTATATCACTTGATCAATGATTAGGAGAAGTGGTGAAGTGATAATGCCAAGTCCTATGTCCAGACTGAGAAGATCTCGTCTCCAAGACCTGATGGAGAAGCCATGTAGCAAAGGAGCTAAGTGCAGAGTAGAGCCAAAATGCTCAAATATCAGGTTCACCATTTCTAGCTGTTTGAACTACGGCAATTAACTTAATCTCTCCTTCAGGTTTTCATCGGTACAAATGGAGACGATGTTTAAATACAGAGCTGTTGGAAAGAATTAAATGGGTTAATTTAAATGGGTAGAGTGTTCTGGAAAATGTCAGGCAAATGGTCAGCACACAGTAAATATCAGCGATTATCATTAAAGCTTGTCTTCTTGTTCCTGTACATTGCGTGTGAATATATTAATTCTTCATCTACAAGTAACGGATTTTATAAGATACTTAGCGATCAGAGAGATTAAGAACCAAGGAGGAAAGAAAGTCATTTCTTTCTTAATTTTCTGATCCCATGGGCATTCTGCCAGGACTAATAGTGTCCCAGTACCTAGGTCAGATTTCCAGGCTACCACAGCCACGACTCGAAACTCCCACCCATATCTAACACCCCTGCTCCCAACTCCCACCCCACCCCCACTCTCAGTACCCAGGTATATGCGGGCCCACAACTTTTAAAACTTCCCAAGATGCACTTCTCTCTGCAGGAAACATGTGCTAAAAAACTTCTCTTTTAAAGCATATTTTCTTTTTTTTGCTTTTCCTTAACATTGTTAGAGTCTGAATTTTCCACCAAAGAAGACCCTTTCCTTCTTAATTTTGAGGTTTGCTTGCTTACAAGTCTCATTGACTCTACCGAGTTCAATGTGCAACAGCTTTTCTAGGATGAAATCCATCTCACTGATTAAAGAAAAGTCTGCATCCTTCTCGCCAGGTGAACAAAAGCAGTACAGGATTAAAGCAAATTACATTAAAAACACAATTAACAGAAAGAGGCAAGAGAGTTTTTTTTTAAATCTATAACTTTAACTATAGTTAGCATTATTCTCGGCACTTTGTGTTTAATTCTACGTAGTCTTTAGAAAATCTAAAACTTAATTCCTTTAGCTCTTTTTCATGTTTATCCAGGAGCAAAGATATGGAAGTAGAGAATACGCCTGGCTAAGAGACTTATTTCATTTATAAAATTTTATTTTTATGTTTCCCTGTTTCTTTTTTATATGCCCCGAGGTGATCTGGTCCCTAGTTTCACAAATGCTGAAGTTATAAGTGGGCCACTCAATCCTGATAGTCATAATAATTTCTGCTCTATAGATTCAATTTGATAAGATATAAAAATTCCAGACATTTTATTTTAGTGAGAAAATAAATTGGATGCCTGACTTTTGGCCTGCTGTTATGGCCGCCACAGTCTATGCTGCTTTTCTAGACATAATAATTTAATTATAATAAGTATAGGGTTCCTTTGAATTCATTCAGATGGCGCGTATGTGCACTCGCTTGCCAACTGCTTCTGCAATGTTATTAATAACTATGTGCTAATTATGTCAATAAATTAATTGGACCTGTGCTTCTATTGATGTGGCCTCTATGTCCTCCTGCTATACTTCCTTTGGACATTTAACCCCGAGTTCTAATAAGCTTCCAGTTTGCTCTTCGTGTATAAGTTTTTCCTGAATTACTATGTTTAAAAGCATGCTCTGTTCAGCATTAAATATCTTCTCTTTCATATCATTTATCGACTACTGGATGTTTTGCAAGAAACACCGCAGTGGTCTAGAAATTTACTTGGTAAATCATTAATTAACCCTTTCAATCATTTAACTAACCATAAGTGAAAGATTTAAATACGTTTCTTTTTCTTTTTCTTTTTTTTTTTTAAAGTCTGTATAAATTGTAAACCAGAGTAAGACAAATTAATAATGTGTCTATTCTATTATTGAATCAGTGCCATTAGAATCATCAAGCGTCAGGAAACGGGGCAGAGGTTGAGCACCTTTCCCTAACATATATGTAATATTATTGCTCTTTTTCCTCAAATAGCTTTCAGATCACTGCACACACAGAATGCAATTACCGAAAAGCAGTAAAAGTGTGACTTTTAAAGGAATACGATGCCCCGAGCAATCAGTCGCTATATGAGATGGAATGAAATGCTACGCCTGCCGTTTAAACTTTGGGAACGGAAGGGGCAATTTCTATGAAAGGCACAATGTTCATTTTACAAGGGCATTTTCCTTAGCATCGAGTCGTAAGGTGTTACTGTCAGAGAACTTTCTGGTTTCTTGACTTTTTACATGGCATTCTATATAATGTCTATGATGTATCTTTATCAAAGAGGATTATAGAGAAAATAATAGCAGTAGTTTGCCTTGTGCTGAAAAGACAAGCACTTAAGGAGTAAAGCATCCTTTTCAATTCCTCCAGCCTTCTCTTCCTGGAACAATGCACTTGGCAAAAGAGCAAATCCCTTTGTCCCTTTCTCTTCCCTGAAATAGCCATGCTGGCAGCAGAGTTCCCCAAAGATGACTTCTTAAGCTTCAGAGTGGAATTCAAGTCTGCCAACTTGAACTGTTAAACAGTTTCTGTGAGCAAACAAGAAAGACAGAAATAATGTATGATATCGTATGTCCTCATGTACAATTTACAGCCTCTATGTGGGGACAGGAGCATTATTTTCTTATGTCCCTTAACACATCTAGGGCAGAAATCCACTGGATAGTTTAGAGGGTCAAAAAGATTGAAATAAAATGTTCATTTCATTTCCTTATTATTGCTTTCTTTAGTGAATTTTTCATGGTTCTGGCATAAGCACCAATCAGGGCAGAAGTCAGGGGTGGAAGTTATAGGCCAACAATCCCAGGAAGACCAGAGAGGGGTTAGTCAGAGGCAGAGATTGACCTCAAACGTAAAGTGAGAGGCTTCTTCTCAAAGTCCCAGGCTCTCACACGAACTTTAGCATGCATTTCTGGCTCTGTCAACAGAGCAGCCAAATGAAACATTTCCATTACTGTGATTTTCTGTCTGTAACGTAAAACAACCATTTTTCTTGGTTATAATTCACATTCAAAGAAAAGACACTCTGTAAGTACCAACTATTATGTTAAGTGCATGATCATTTTAACCATTAAGATATCGTTTTATTTCTTTGTTAAAGTACTTGTGGGAGATTTACTTTTAAAAACAGTTTTCAAAGCTTACACGTTTGGTTCTCCTCACACCTTCCTTTGGCCTGTGGATCCAGAAATGCAGCTATGTGCAATAGCTGGGAAATAAAAAGATCTACTAGATAGTTAAAGACTCATAACTCTAAGTTAATTTTATCCTGGGGCAAATATTACTATGTTTTCTAATCATTTATATCATTTATATGACCTAAGTCCAAAAGATTTTAAAAATACTATGGGTTATTTACCTTCTTTGTATTAGTGTCTGACTATAAATATCATTTGAACATATGTAAACATCGCCATTTTTGCCCTGGTATATACCATTTTGGACTGGTATATAATAAATTCTATCAGGCATTTAAATCAGGAGTCCCCAACCCCCAGACCACAAACTGTGGCCTGTTAGGAACTGGACTGCACAGCAGGAGGTGAGTGGCCATGAGTGAGCAAAGCATCATCTGTATTTGCAGCTGCTCCCCAGCTCCAGCATCCCCGCCTCAGCTCCACCTCAGATCCTCAGGTATTAGATTCTCATAGGAGCACCAGTCCCTGGTGCCAAAAAGGTTGGGGACTGCTGCTTTAAATAACTTAATGATCAATTCTGGTAATATTTTTTGCACTGTTATAATTCCAAATGGCATGGGAAAACTTTTATATATTATAATATTTTGAAATTATAAATCTGATGACATAGTAATTTGAAGATAGTTTATAAGGCAATATGGTGCTATAATCTCTTACAGAGACTGAGGACAATCCTGTGAGTGGATTATTATAATTATTTAAAAATGTTTTTCCATAACATAGTGTAAAGAGACCATTTTATGCACCATGGGAAATTATGGTATAACAAGGACTAAATGTAATTGATTAATATGATTATTTACACCACAAAAATCAAAGTTAAGATTGACATAATTTCAGAGTTCCAATCCCAATATGTTCAGGTTTTGTCCTCTTATATCATAGTGATGTGAGATAAAATATAAGATAAATATAATTTTAAAATAGTTCTAGCTCAAAACAAGTTAAACTATCCCATGGGCTGGAGGTAGAACAGTAAGTCAAAGGCCAAAGCTTTTGGTCCAACAGTTGCCAAGTGTAGAATCTGGCACACCTGGCCAGGGTTTCAATCAGGTAAAGGGAACAAAAACAGTCCCTCACAAGGATAGGGATGAGAGCTAGGCTTATTACTTGGAACTGGTCACTAGGTAGGGCTTCCATCCCCTTTAAGGTACATTAAAAAGAAAAAAAAAAGCAAAGCCTGTGATCAAACGCTTTCTAATATAATAAACTTGAGTTAAAATGTTTAGCTCTGATTTGTAAAGAGCTTAGAAATTGTCACTCCCATGCTTACAACAAAAAAGCTGAACCAACAAGAAAATCAACTATCTTTTCATACCCATCAGAGAACTGAGGTTGTGGGACCAGCCTCCACCCTTGAAAAGTGTAAACAGAGATCAACCCAGAGTCGGAGCACCTAACATCTGCTTACTTGGCAAAGACACTACCAGAGTTATAAACTGGTAGGAATACGTAAATGGTAATTTTGAAGAATTGCTGAAGGCTGAGTGCAGATTAGGGTGTGAGTGATAAGCTCCAGGGGGCTCAGTCTAAGGGGGTCCCCCATAGTTTCATGGGCTTCATCTCCAGGAGCCCCACCAGGTACTCATGGCGAAAAACCTGGAAAGATCCCTGTTGGCAGGAAAGAATAATCACTATGAGATGCGCCCAGAGCATCCTCCACGAAAAGGTCAAATGCTAGGGAAAACTATTTTTTACCAGAGCCATAGCCATAGCCACAGCCCACCTCTGGAAAGGGCATTTCTGATACTCCCTGTTTTACCTAATAAAGGAAGCTAAGAAACAGTTGTGACAGTCACAGCCCAGGGAAAAAGGGCCATTAAACCAAAAGACTGAGGTTAATCAGAATATTGTAGAATGCCCCCAACTCTACCACATCAACGGGACTCCAGTATAACAACAGTGGATTACAACTGCAAGAGCCTCAAGATAGATGCCACCTGAGAAGGAGTATTTAGCAAATTCCAGAGTTAAGAGAGGAGACAAAAAACAAAGACATCAGAGGAACTTGAACCTCTGGCACCTGCAGCGACAGCAAACATGAAACGCAGCCAACTCTTGGCCAGATTAACATGAATCTTACACTACAGGCCTATACTTCAGTTATCATTACCCAATACATTGTGTCCAGTTTTCAACAAAAAATTACAAGCCATGTGAAAAGGCAAATGCGCACACACGGTCTGAAGAGGCAAAGCAAACATCAGAACTAGAAACAGATATGAGACAGGTTTTGTGATTCTCAGACCATGATTAGTATGTTAAGGGCTCTAATGAAAAAAAAATTAAACAACATGCAAAAACAGACTGACAATGTAAGAAGAGAGATGGAACTTCTGAGGATGAATAAAAATAAATCCACGTTCAAATATTTCTTAGTGAAACTTCAGAAACTCAAAAATCCAGAGAAAATATTGAAAGTTAACAAAGAGAAACGTTATTTTAACTCCATGGGAAGACAAAGTGATAGTGGACTTAACCCACATCGGATGCCAGAATACAGGGGAAACTAAAGGAAGTAACCCACAGAAATATAATTATCAATAAAAAATCTCAATTCCAGCCAAACATTTATCTAAGAGTTGGGGTTAAATAAAAACTTGCTGTTGCATACAAACACAATATGTAAGTAGTTCTTATTAATATTCAAGAGTAAACATAATAGTAAATATTTTATGATAAAAATGTGGAGTATAACAATATTTATTCTACACTGCAATTATAAAGACAATGAGTGGTATTCAGTGGGTAAAATGTGCTACATTTTCACCTTGTTTGGAGGAATATGGACATATAACATAGATACAATTTTAGTTATGAAGTTGTAGTTAAGACTGTACATTAGACATTTAAAGATAATAGAAAAAGTATAGAAAATAGTAATATATTTGAATTAGAAAGAGAGGAAAGAGAAAAAAAATAAAGTAAAACTTATAGTTAACCAAAAAAATGAAAGGAATGATAGAAATAAATGGAAATATATATTTATTGCAATAAGTAAAACATTTATTGTTTGATTATTTAAGGCAATAGACCACTAAGACACAATGTTTTTGTAAAACAAAATGACACAGAAAGATTGAAAAACATGGATAGAAACAAACATATCAGAAAAATACTAACCAAAGTAAGACTTGTGTGTCAATATTAATATCAAAGAAAATTTAAAGAAAACATTATTAGAGATGAGGTAGAACGCTAATTCATAATAAGTGAAAAACACATGAGTATTTAACAATCGAAAACTTAAGTGCTCTTTCTAGCATCTCCTAAGTACTTATTAGCCAAAACCTGACAAAATTGACAAAATATATTATGACAAATTTTCTACATCCTTATTAGATTTTTTTTTTACCAAACAGATGAATAAATTTAAAAAGAAAATCAGAATCAATAAGATTGATCCACTAAGAACCTTTGTATACAAGGAATATTTACAAAATCTGAATAAGTACTAAACCACAAAATAATTGCTAAAACATTTCAAATAATTGATATCACAAAGTATATGATCTCTGTCCAAAAAACTTAGGAATCAGTAGTAAATGATAGTCCCTTCAAAACCTTACATACTACTAAATAACTAATGGATTTAAGATGAAAACACAATGGAAATTATAAAATATTTAAAATCCAAAACAGTAAATGAACCACACATCAATACTTGGGGGATCTAGTAAAAGTGGAACTAAATATCCATTATAATATTAAAAGCACTTTTCAAGAACTATTAAAAATAAATAAATTAAGTATTTAATTCAAGAAGCTAGAAAAATACTATGAGCCAAAAGAATAAAGAACATAAAATAGATAAAATCATGAATTAATAAAAATAGAGAAAATTAGCTATAATTAGCAAATTCAAAGCTGATTCTTCGAAAAGAGTCACAAAATAGACTATCCTGAAGTAAAGTTGATCAAAGAATGGGGCAAGAGAGACAAATCAGGAATGAAAAAAACAAGTGGGATGTTAATATATATATTTTTAAAGTCTTATGAAACTAGTTTGGACAATAACATTTAACAATAAATGTTACAAGTTAGAGGAACGGCAATATCACGGAAAAGTATAAATTACCAGAATTGACTTAAAAAGGAAAAGAAAATCTAATTTTTTTCCTCTGGGATGCTAATAAGCTTCATTTTTTTAAAGTATACAATGTGGTTATTTAATAAGAATTATATCATATGTTAGAAGATGATAAAGACTATTAAAAAAATAGAACAGAATAAGGGAGATCGAAGTTCCAGACAGGGGTAAGAAGAAGCAATGTGGACGTGATGGAGTGGTTTGCCTTATATTTTAAGTTGAAGGTCAAGGTGAATATTCCTGAGAAGGCAGATTCAGAAGGGAGGAACTCAGCCATGTTGATAACGAGGGAGAGGGTATTCCAAGCAGAGAAAAGAGCCAGAGCAGAATACCAGGGCAAACAGGTTCCCAGCATGTTCCAGGCACAACGAAGGAGCCACTGTCACTGGAACAGAAAGAATTGAAAGGAAGTGAGTGGGTAGAAGATGAGGTCAGATCGGATTTTACTGGTAAATTTTCTCTAAATCACAATAAGGAGATAATCTTTTAAACCAGTTTTAAAGAACAGAAAAAGGTTGAAAAAAAAAATACCAAGCTTCTTTTATGAGACTGATTTAATCTTGACACCAAAATTAGATAAGTAGAGAACTAGATAATTATAGACCTATCATACTTATGAACATAGATGGAAAAATCCTAATACAATATTGGCAAATCAAATCTAGTAATGTGTCTAGATTTAATCTTGCCCAAGAAAAGATTTTCTTAAGAATGTAAGGCTAGCACAACATCAGAAAAATGTATCTATGCATACATGCATAGTAATGCATATCATAGTAATAAGTTAAATAATAAAAAATATAATAATCTTATCCACAGTGGCCAGGATGAAAGTCCTACATGCAATGGATAATATGGACTTCCCTCACCTCTGGCTAAAGTGGCTGCTGCCCAGCTGAGTGCCCACAGTTGTAAGCAGCAACCTACAATCTACTACAGCCTGTCATTCTGGCTTGCCATATAATAATAATCTGTGCTCTTTTCCACAAACATAAACTTTTTTGCCCCAAAGGAGACAATACAAGGTCCTCTCCACTTATTCCAGTTATTTTATCCCCAAATCTTGGCTCTATTGGTACAGTCCTTTCCATCGAGTCCAGAAATATTCCCTGTTGTGACATAAAAGATAATTTGTCCCCTCTCCCTCTGCTAAATACAGTCATGGAGTAACAACAGACTAATCTCAGTAAAATCTCCCATTCAATAAAGGAAACAATTGCAAACACATGGAGTCAATAATTATAGCAATGGGTAAATACTGCTGGATAGAAACTGGAAAGTCTCCCTGCCCTGGGCAACGGAGTAAATTAGGAGGTTAGAACCTGGGATAAACTGCCTTGTTGGTGGTCCTCCACGCTTCTTAGCCCCACCCTCTGGGAGGTTCCTTCTGATCCCTTATTGCTGTGCCCACATCTGAAATGGATGCTGGAGGGTGTGCTCTCCTTGGGAGCTACATAGTTTTCTTAGTAGGTGTTCAGCTAATGCAATTTTGAGAGTCCAGAAGCTATGGCCTAAAATTCTCTCAAAAACTTGGTAGATTTCTGATCTGTGTGATTCCAGTCATTTCCATGTTCAAGTCACCTCACCCAAAGTTCTTTTCTGAACACCTTCTGAAGTCTGCCTCGTATGCCAGAATCAGTTTTGAGTCCATTTCTCTCTCTTTCAGTTTAATGGGGGATACTCTATGAAAATTTGGAAAAAAAAAAAGCAATCTTAGTGAGATACCAATATTAGTCTGATTTTTTGTCTACCTCTTATTTTGGCTGACAGGCTTCATGGCAGTGATTTGTGGAAGGCTTTATGCAGTCTTTGCTCTTGTTCTTTGTGATATAGAAACTTTTGTGTTTTCAAACACTGCTTACAAACTTTCCAGTTCTTATTTGCATTCATGTGGCTTACTAAAAGCAGCAAGGAGTAGTCACTATACCATAACATGACACCTCTATCCAACTGCTTTCTCTAAAGTTATCATCTCCGTAAGCACGTGGTAAGTTAAGTTGTCACAAATGACGGTTTTAATGAAAAGTTTGCTATGGTGGAAGTATATCCGCTCTCCAGCCTGAGATATTTCTATTTCCTTACCACCCAATAGCTAGCCTTAGAGACAATGACATATATGGTATTTTAGGTGTTTGTTGTGTCGGAACCCTACTTTCAAGTATTATTTTAGCTCGGGTCAAGTCTAAGCTTCTATATCAAAAGTGAGTGGCTCAAACAAGGTATAAGTTTACTTCACTTTCCTAAAACAATCAGTACGGATAGGAAGTCTCTGCTTTATGAAGTGATGCAGGTATCCGGCTAGTGGGTCATCGGGTGTATCCAAGGTTTCTACAGTGGCTGCTATGTTTATCCAGCAAAAAATGGAAAATGAGAATGAGTAGAGAATGTTAGGAAATGTGGTATCTAGCTGAGTGGCTATGTACCCAGGAAGAAAAGGTAAACAGATTTGAGAGGAAAACCTGCAGTCTACTATAGCTTTAGAATACATGACCAAAATCAATTTTATAAACACGATATGATTAGACACAATACTATATACGTCACACAGGGACATATGATATGATATGTTCAAACAAACTACTACAAATTGTACCAAGATTTAACAGAAGATTAATAAATCCATGTCTATAACCCAGATAATTAGTTCTTTGATATTGCGAATAGCATGGTGGCATTTAAAAATGTAGCACCACTTAGCAGAAATAACCCAGGAAATTATGTTCTCGACACTAATAAAAGGTAAAACAGTAATAGCTTAATAAATCTCAAAATAAAATTATGGAAGTTTTCTATATTTTCTGTATTAGTCATAGAACAAAAAGAACAGAAAATGAGATTTCTGGCATCACTTTAGAAAACAATGGTCTGTCCGGATGACTGTCATATGCTCCAACTACAGATTTTTATAGTGCCTTCCACTAATACTACTTGAAAAGATTAATCAAAGCTACAAAATTCAAAAGGGTACCATTAGATTTCTGGATTTAAGACCAATTGAAAAACATCAGATAAGTTTGTGGGGACTAACAAATCACATTTTACTGAATCAAAATAAAATTTAAATGGTGTTCTTAAGTAACATGCTTAACTGATATAATCTGCATCTTCTCATATCTTTTATTCCTTCCTTCTATTACCCTTTAAGTGATCAATTCCTCTAGTTCTGTTGAGGTTCCTTTCACCAAAGGAACCCTAAACTACCTGTTTCTTCCTCCATGTCCTCGACTTAGCATCTCCCTCTTCCCGGATCCCTCCTCTCAGCTAACTCCAGCCACTAACAGAGTAATTCTCTTTCTCTATTTACAAAGTTCCTGAAACAGTAGTCTTCATTTCCAGCATCTAAGTGCTTGATTTCTGTTCTCCCCTCAGTTTTCAAAATGTTGCCTCCATCCATAGCACTCCCTGAATCTGCTCTCATTAAGTCAGAAAAATAGTTCTATTTTTTTAAGTCCTGCATGTTTTTTTTGTTCTCGTCATACCTGATCCCTAAGGATCTTTTATCATGGGTTGACCCATAACCTACTCATTGGCTGCTAAGACGTCTCATTTTCTCTCTTTTCCCTCCTATTTCCCCATCATTTCTCCTAGCTCCTCTGGGTGGCTCCTCTTTATCTGCTTTCGGATGCTGACATTCCTCATGAATCAGTCCTTGGCCATCTTAAATCCTCATGTGCCATACTTTTCCCTAGGCAAATCTATCCTTTTTCAATATTTCGATTTCTTTCTGTGCCTTGGTGACTACCACATGGAGACATCAGGCTGAAGCCTCTCCCTCTACAAGAGTGACAAGATCTTGTATCCATCTGCCCACATGGCATCTTCTAACGGATCTTTCTACGATATCTCAAACTGCGTGTCTCAGTGATATGGTCATCTCACCTGAGCTTGGTTCTTTTTCAGTGTTTCTCAGCTCAGTAAATGGTGCCTTTCTTCACCAAGTTGCTCATCTCAGAAAACCAGAAATGAGTTCCAGGACACCCTGTCTAGGATATTTCAAACTAGGAATAAATACCTTTCTTCCCAACACAACAAAATTATTTGCAGTAACAATCATAAAATGGAATGCATAACTGTAAAGATTACAACAGAAACTCAGTAAAAAATGTTTTTGTTGAACTTTTCACATATGTAGTTCTGCTAGAAATTAAATTGATATATGATTAAAACTTAAAGTATGTTTATAGTAAAAATTTAAAAAATAATTGCTTCATACATGTGAAGTACATTAATATATTTTTATAAAAACGGGGAAAATTACACTATATATTGGTTGTTGCAGTAATGAATAATAATTTACTTTCTGTTTCTGAGTCTTAAATTCTGCAAATTTGTCAGTCAAAATTGATCTTTTTCACATTTTCATGCATAATAGATAGTACAGCAGATTTGTCAATCTTTCTTTACTATAGTTGAAGAACTTCTAAATTTCAAATTTTTCTTTGACATGAAACAACAGCTACACAAATAGTTGAGAGAAGTCTTAAAGGATAGATTTGGCAGATATTGATAAAAATTACATTTCATACACGCGCACAAAAATCAGACAGTGCAGTCCTGTGCATGTCATTGTTTCTTCAGAATCTGTTTTAGCAGGTTCCAATTGTGCAACTGTCAAAAATCTTAAACACAAATAAAAACTCCAAGGGGTCATTTAGAATGACAGAATTGAAATAATTCAAGTTTCTTTTTTTTTTTTTTTTTATCTTTGCAATCACACTGCTGTCATCCTTTATTTCATTTCTATTGTTTAAATGCAGTATAACTGGGACTGAAAATACAAAATGTGCCCAGAACTGAAGGACCTCATTGCCCAAAGGAACTCATAAAACTGAGTTTACACATGTCCAAGGTGTGGGGCCCCAGATGTGTACTTTTGTATCCTGCTTAAGGTGATGGTCAATTCAGATCTAAAAATTCATAGAACTGTACACCAAACAAAATAAACAAGGATAAAATCCTACAAAACGCATCCATATATAATGTATATCGAATTACATATAAATATATATAATATATAACATATATTATATACAAATATATAGTATATAAACATATAAATTTATACCTAAATCATAAAAGTTGTCTCAGATGTATTTGGCACAATTCATGGAACACTTAAAATGAGCGAATTTTATATGTAAATTATATATAAGACATTTTTAATTAAAACATTTCTGGAGCATAATGATAATGAAGAGACCACATTCAGTGGGTCGCATTGTCACTTCAAATGCTCTACAGACAAGACCCTGCCTTACTGCCTAAACCCAGGTAAGGGGTTCTCACAGTCCCACCTTTGGTCCACCGCCAGATCCTTAAGGCCTCTTACCCTTATAGCTGATCTCCAAATGGCCCCAAAGGCAACTACATCTAATAGTTTAAGTACTTTACAAAACTGCCACCCATCTCCGTTTCATTTTCTAGCCTGAGCCACTACCATATCCCCCAAGGATTCATGCAAAAGCTTTCACATGTGGGACTCTCTCCACGTTTAGTCACGCCACTCCACTCCGCTCCATACAAAGCATCTCAAGTAATCTTTGTCAAAGGCAGAATTTGCTATGTCATACCTTTTCTTAACATTTTTCAAAAGTTTTGCAACTGGTCTTAGAATAAAGTGAAAATCCTAAGCAAGGCCTAAACATCCTACAGCCAGGTCTTTGCCTGCACTTCCATTTCCATCCCAGACGGCTCTTCCCTGCTCAGAGCTCCACCCACAGTGACCATGGCAGCTAAGTTCTTTCTCCTTCTGTCTCCACTGTGCCCTTCACGGCCCACCCTCAGCAGGCAGAGCTGGGGAATGTGACCTTAGCTGAACTAATTAGGGACTGTGAATCTCCAACAGGTGACCTAAAGCAGAGAAATTGTGACCTTAGACTTAGCAGCAATGCTGGTCCAGCAACGATTCCAATTTTGCCCAGCAGGGAGGGAAGAGATGATACAAGTTAAGTGGCTTTGATGCTTGGTTAAATTTAGAAATAAAGTGAGCCGACACCCTTAATCCTGCACTGAGTCCTTGACAACGGCACTGACCTCTCCCATTCCATTTGGGACAGGGTATAGCTTTTGCTTTGCTGTTTTCGTGGAGCAGAGGGTGGTATATTAGATGGAGTGGGCAGTTTTAGTCTTCAACTTGACCTTTCCTATAATAATGTGTCTAATTCTGAAAGTCAAGAAACTCTGGTGAGACTTCTGCCAGCTTCTAAGAAAAACTCTCCATTGGGTGGCTCTGTGAACTCATTGTATCCATTGTGAGACAGGCCTGGGAGGGAACTCCATTTATTATCTGATTGCCCTATGCCCCTATTCTAACATAAGGGTGGTGACTACGCTGTGAAGCTCTGAGTATCAGTGTCACCGCAGACCTGCTATCCAATAGACTTCAAAAATCTGGGGATTCCCTTTCCTGTTGTAGGCCTAATCATGTAACTAGCCATATGTCACTCTGGAAAAGAACTGAAGTAATCACTACTACAGACACTTGCTGTGGCATTGTAAGGTCCTTCCTCAGGGAGACCTGGCCTTTCCTTCAATTAACGGACTGATTCTGAGACTAAATCAGATAATAGAAACTGTTTAAGGAATCATGATTTATCATTGGAGCTTTAGCCTTCTGTTCATGCCCTCGTATACACATATATACATGCACACACATATGTGTTCGTTGTTGTTTCTTGCCTCTAAGAATTGTAAGGTTTATTTATCTGTTATTGCCATAGATCCCTCCCTGCAGGCCAGGACTTCTGGTTGCAATTCTGACCTTGATGCCTATTAGAGTGGTTTATTCTACCTCACCTCTGATGATTAAATGCTGCCACCAGCAATGGCCTCTACATACTTCAAATCCTGTGAGTTTTATTGACTTTAGGCAGTTTCAGAATCAGACGAGGCTATGGAAAATGGCACTGAACTTATTGGGTTGTTGGTGTCCCCTTCATCAGCTTATTCTTTGTTGCTTTAGTGAAGACAATGGCCTCCGAGGCCACCCATGGAATGTAGCCATCTAATGTTCTTGAGTCTTATGTAATAAATCTCTCCGAGCACGTTCACTTCTAGGGTTTCGATCCCTTCCTTAACATCTGCCTAGGCAGTTTTTACATCACCCCTTCATTTAACAAGGGCTATGATTTTTCCAAAGTTTTGTCTGTGTATTAGGACAGCTCCAGTGCCCCGCCAGTGTTACAATCTGAATCGCAGTAGTGTGCAAACTTTAGGGCGCGTTTTAGTCACCTGGAGAATTTATTAAATTATACATTTCTGAGACTCATCCCCAGAGTTTCTGATCTAGGTTTGGGTGAGGCCTAAGAATTTGCATTTTTAACAACTTCCAGATGATGCCGATTCTGCTTCTGTGGGGACAAATTTTGAGAACCACTGTGTAAAATGACATTATATCCACCAAGTCTTGCTTTTCCAACCTTACATTGTCCACCACCAAACAAAGCTAACGCCTACAAGATCCATTTCCAGTTCCTGCCAGTCTACGCCATAAAGATCAGAGTCGTCTAGAATTTCAATATTACCGAGTCATTAAATATCAGAATACAAAGAAGCGGCAAGTTCAGTACAATTCGAAACGTTCTGCCTTGGCTGTCTGAACAGAGACTGGTGCTGTTCCTAAGAGAAAAGAAGGCAATAGCTGGGATTGGGGCTGAATATGGCAAATTAAGGTTTGTACCTGAGCATCGACTTAAAGATATGCAATATGTAGCAGGGTGAGTGAGAGGTGAGCTAAGTAAGAAATATGTTCGGGAGATACGAGATGAAGAGTTGCAATATATGGGTCCATTGTGATCGAAGTCATGGGAGTGAATGACGTCACCCAGAGAGACCATCTAAGCAGAGAGGAAGAGGGAGGCAGGATAAAGGCTAGGCACAGACCACTGGGAGAAATACCCCAAATAAAGATGGATAATGTACAAAGTGGAGTTTCATGGTTTAATCGGACCAAACTCCTGGATAGGAGGAGAGAGTTTACGAAAAAAGGACTAACCAACAATGTTAAAAGCTGAAAAACAGTCAGAGTATGTGTGCTATGAAGAGTCATTAGCTGCGGAAGAAATTATGACAATTCGATTAAATTTACCAATACAGTTTCATAAAGTCTGAGTGCTTGGGGAAGAGGGGTATGGAAGGGAATCGATGGGGCCATGCAAGATACTGTATACCGTTTTTGTTTTTGTTTTGTTTTTGTTTTTGAAATGCTTGGCTGCTAAAGAAGCTGCAAGGAAAGGAGAGCGTTTGGAAGAACCTTTTATTCTGAAGGCAGAAATGAGAGGAAAAGAATCCTGTGGGTGGAGTAGATGGTAAGAGTTGAAGAAAACGGACTTACTCCTTTAATCTCACAACATAAAAGGGAATAAAACTTGTTTAAATATTGTGAGAAATGTGTAAATACAGTATATTATTTCTCTCTTAATGGTTAATATTTTACAGAAAATCTCAACTGTTTACAAAACACCAGTGATAACTTTCCTCTGAAAAATGCCAAATATAAAACTACACTGAATTGCAGTGGCCTAAATTTCATTGCTTTCTTGACTGTGGCCTATGAGATCCATCCTTCTTCTTAGCATTCTTTATTTGGTCCTTTTATCAACATCTGTCCTAAACGCAACTTACCTGGATCGTATTAGACTAGCCTCATACAGAATCCTCTTTACTGGACATTATTCAATACTATATCCTTGTCTTTTTGCCAAGAGTTAATAAAAATTAGCCATATAAATAAATGTTGGCTTAACCTGCAAAAACATCATTGAAGACAGTGTAAATTTTACCCTGATGTGAGGACACAAACATTAGCTCCTAATATTTATTTCTAGAAGTGTTTCTTTGCCCTTAAGACATTGTACATATCTCTTGTAAATCAGACAATTAAAATAATGCAATTTTTCCTGTTCTTTTAGTTACAGTTTCAAGTAACTCACTGTTAATTTGTGTTTAACGTGTCATCTTGCTCTTTTAGCAGTTACTTGAATCTTTTCTTTCATTGTGAGCTCTTCCAAATACTTTAAAAGTAGAAGGACTATAAGTAATGTGTACATACGTTTGTTACCCATTACAAACTTAAGTCTGAGACAGGGACACCCATCTCCACTCTGGAAGATTTCGATTAAGACTTTGGTGCAAAATGTGGAACTACAGAAATTATCACCAATCTCTCTTCCATCATGCAAGATCGACTCACCAAAGAGACTAGAATCAAAACACTGTGGAATGAATTTTCCTGGTTCTTAGGAATTCCCAAAAGATCTGAATGCAATGAATATAGACATTCACTCTCTAGTGACTTTGGGACCCACAAGGATCCACAGATGATTTTTATACACATAGATAAAAATAAAATAATATAAAATAATATGAAAGAAGAGAAAATAACTCAGTACACTCAAATGTAAATTCGGATAAAGATAGGGACCTCAGATTATGCCAATCACCTCTCAAAGCAACAGTGTCGTGTTCATTTTCCTTGTATGTGCCCAGACGGCTCCGAGAAAGGACACGTCTCTCGCTATTTTAAAAACAATTTCAAGGACTTCAGATGGTAGTAAGAGAAAAACTAATTGCATAAAGATAAAGCCTCTGGAGAATTTTTGTTGATATTGCCTTCATGGAAGAGAAGTTTGAGACGCAGTGATTATTAAAACAGGAAAACTCATCCACGCTCTCATTAAAGTAGATAACAAAATGATTTTGCTTAGAGCAACAAATGTGAAATCTCTTAATTTTCTTCCTAAGCCACGTGACTCTTTAGCAGCTCAGATAAAAGCGGCAGTGAAAGCAGATGAGCATCAGATCTCCCATTAATGCAAAGTAAATTGAATTCTAGAGAATCTTGGTTCTTTCAAGTTGACTGAGGATGCCACAGTTCAATACAAAAACCATTATGCTTACTTACGACGTTAAAAAGTCCTCCAAATCATTTATAAGGGCCGAGCCCAAACCAGCGGCCCCAAGCTTGCCTGCTTCCTTGCCGATAAATCCTAGCCCTTCTTAGACATTACTGAGTTGTTATGGCAGCCACACACAGCGCATAGCTCCTTGCTCCCCTCTTTTCAAATCTTACAGTTGCCTTTTCTCCCTAACTCTTGTTCCTTTTCCTGTACTCACAACACCCCTTGTGCTGGCCACCAATGCTCACATTCCTCCAAAGCTTGGCACACACCCCAGAGTCAAGGCAGGTAACCTGCAATCGACAAAGGTCTATTGGGAAGACCCAGCAACACATTGTAACGGAACCTTACTGCGTCCTGCTCGTTTCTCTTTTTACGGCTGGCAAACTCTCTCTCCAAATGCTCGAAGACTTCCCTCCTTCCTGTGTACTCCTAAATGTAGGACCAGTTCTCTGTTCTGGTGCCAGCAGAGTCAACAGGCCTGGGGCACTTGCCCTTCCACTTACCCAAACCAACCAACTAGAGAAAGACCAAAAGTAATTCAAATAGAGGATAACCCACAAAATACTTAAATTTAGTTTGGGAGATTGGTACAGAACTCCATCAAAGTAGTATTATGTTAAATTTAAATTAAACCTGTGTCATAATCCTCAAAGGGACACTAAATGAGATGAAAGCATACTGATTAGAAAATAATACAGTTTGGGCATTGACCATCACAAATCTCTGAAATGAGATATAGCCTTGTGTGCTGGACTCCTGGGTCAACCTGGTACAGCTCAGCACTTGCTAAAGGCTGGGAATTACTTCTCCCAGAATCCCTCTTCTGTGTGGTTTTGGCTTAGAGTGGGTCAATGAGACGAACTCACATGAGATTTTAGGGTGATGAACTACCTGGGACAGTTTGCCAGGGATGTTAGACTTTCAGTGCTAAAACTGGGAAAGTTCCTAGCAAGCCAGGATGCTAGTTACCTTAGATTTGGGAAGTGGCCGTGATGCTAAAATCATTACTCTTGGAAGATCATGGGAGTCAGAGAGATGAAGAGATGCAAGGGTTTCCAGCGGGCCCCAGCCTGTCCTCACTCCCCTCCTGCCCTGACTCCAGCTTCTCTGTGCAACTGCTGACCCTGCCTCCTCTCGGTCACTAAGAGCGGTAAGCTTAGCACCAGACACTTTGGCTGCAAGCCCCCGAGGCAGCGATCCCAAAGGAGCAGGGTTGCCACAGAGGCAGCAGCAGTGTCCACACAGCGAACTGCCACACGGGCCGCTCCACCGGCTTCCCTTTTGCGGCTCTGCTCCATCGGGCAGATGCACATGGCATTTCAGTTCTCCGCACAGGCTCCGACGTGCCCAGTGGCACCAGTGATTCAGACGGAACTAGTTCCTGTTTGACCCTCGGACCCACACCTTCTAGACTTACTTCCCAGCTCCTCCTACTGCTGTATAAGCTCCATTTCCTATATCCAATTCATTCCTTCTTTCCATAACATTTGTGGTGGCTTAATTTTCCTGACTGAACACCAACTGACGCACCTGAGCACCGAGTAACCAGGATAGGGTGCCGGGTAATCACGGCTCGGGGCTCAGAAGCGCACATCAGAAGCCTAATTACACACTCAACGACGGTAACTAAACTGGACCGCTTTCTTCTCCAAGAAGAAGTGAACCCTGACGTCCTTTTTTCCCACCCCTAGTTTTTCTCTTCCATAATAACTCATCCCTTTTAATTTTAGCATTTATCACAATTTGCAAATCGTATACGTATATGTTTGATTATTAATTTAATACCCGCTCTCCCTTGCCACACCATTAAAGGCTGGAATTGCATTTGTGCTGTTCAATACCACATACACGGTCTGTCCAGAGGCTACTATGCCTGGCACATAGTAGGTGCACAATAAAGTCCAAAGAATACATTAAAGCACATAAATTTAAAGAACTGTGATTTTGAACCTAGGACTCTCTCGAACGAACACACGCTTGTAGATTTGTCTTTTAAGTATGAACAATATGTGTCTCAGAAAAGAGAAATAAATAATTCTCCAGCTCTAAACATCGAGAGCCTCTTTACATTCCACCAGTAACATAACCCATGACCAGGTAAATACTTGTCTTCTTTATTTCCCCCAACAAAGAGAATCAATTACAAACTTCTCTGTTAATCCCCTAAGTACAATGCGAAGTCCATTAAAGGCTTAGAAGTTAGTAACCAACCGTGGGATAGAGAGTAATGTTTATACTATTAAATGAATAATGGCTCCGCATTGTCTGGAAGACGAGAATTTTCCTGGGTTGCCATTTGGTTTGTTTGTTAGTTGGTTTTAAATCATTTAAGGGTCAGGAAGATGCTCTGCCTGGCATGAATACTAATGGCCAATAGGCGATGAAGGGGCCCTGGGCTTCAGCCAAAGTAACAATGTGCTTTCTGACTGTTACTTTGGGATTTTGCCTTCAATAAAGTTTTGGGAGTGATTGCAAAACTATAATGTCGACATGCTAAATGGATTTAAAGGGCTGTCTGTTCCTTAATCAATAGGACACCGACTAAAGGTGTCGGCCCAGCCAAAAGTTACCTCAGCTCTAAGCTAGATAGTACCATTTTTGAGGTCAAACATTTTCTAAATACAGTTTCTACTTTACTTTTCAAAGCCAGTCCATTTGGGAGACCACTCATATATTTTTAGGACCAAAGTTGATAATTACTCTCGGAGTATTAGCCAGAAATAGAGTTTTCCAACTATATCCTGGGACCTGTGCACCAGCCCAGTCTCCTGTGTCTCCTCTCTCATCTGAAGTTCCAAAAAGCCAGGAGGACACCCAGAATGACGACAGCAACTCTGAAAGAGTCTCAATCCCCAAGTCAGGTACAGCAATCACCACTCTTTATTTACCGAGTCATGGAATAACTTCCTTATTCTATCTTAAAAGCACATTTTATTTACTAACTTTCCACAGAACTTCACCTGCGTCTCAAGGTGAGTAAGTCTGTGAAGCAACCACTGAGCGGTAGAAGGAGGCCACCCAAACACTGCATTCGTTTTGCAAACAGGAAAATGGAGACGCAGCGAAGAAAGGGACTGTTACAGACTTTTCTTTCAAAACACAAAAAGTACAAATATATAAAAATGGTCATACCTCTTCTTAGGTCATTATTCTTAGTGCCAGAAGGAAATCTGCTTCGTGTGATCCAGAAGTCACTTGGGAGAATGGAGACACTGAAGATAAGAAATGTCTGCAGTGACAGGTGACCTGGCAGGGTTTTGTTTGCTTTACGGCTGTCCAGCGCCTGGACACCTTTGCTAGACTGAGTCCTTGGTCACAGCTGCCTCACAGAGTAGAAATCAGAATGGGGCCAGATTCTCTCTTCCTGCTCCCAGCATCTAGGCTTCCGGTCTATAACCTCAGCTCAGCCAATCACATGCTCCTGCCTGGGATTTTTAGATTATAAAGGAGTGCAAAAAATGAAATGCAGGAACAGTTGAGAAATCATTCAGTAGGAAAGCAGAGTGGTGCCAGCACTGTGAGTCTCCAGGGAGGAATCTGAAGGCCAGGGACAGTGGGGTGAGTGTCCAGGGCCAGGACAGCATCCTAGCCAGACAATTCTAAGACATGACTTGTTTCAGACTGGGATCTGTTCCCACCTGTCCTTCCAAATGTCTCACCATTCTTAGTTCCTGCTCCTTTTCCAAATCCAGTTCTCCAGCCTTCATTGGATTCACAGGTACTATATTCCTGTTACGTTTGATTTTGCCAGAGCAGATCTGTGACTTCACAGTCTGGCAGTGGCAGTTACGGTGAGGCAGAAAAAAACTGCTGGACAAGATAAATGGAGTCTAATGTTGGCTTAACTGCTTGATGGCTACATGGCCTTGGGCAAGTCAATCTCTTTCACTGGCATTTAACTTTCTTATTCTATCATAAAAGCACATTGGAATAGATGGTTCCTGTCACTACTACAGTATTAGTGCCATCTCTTTTTTAGTACATTGTTATTGATGCCTAAAATGATGTCCCTAAATTTCTTAATACCTCCAATGAACTAATTCAATTTTACAAATCTATTGAACACACGTTTCGTGTCAGGCAGCATACCAAATGCTGGAAATAGAACAATGAATAGATCAGTCATGGTTTCTGTCCTCTTGGGGCTTACAAGGAAGACACAGCAATGTTCAGTCAGTTACCACGAACAGAGTAAGTGTGATGCTACAACGAGGACCAGGTATGCTCAGAGAGGAACAGATGGGGACCACCCAGACTTTGAGAATCAGGGATATTTCCCCAGAAGTTGTAACTTCTCAGCTTTTCTGGCAAGCACTGAATGAAGGATGAATTAGACAGGGTTGGGAGGAGGCCACAGTCACTGGGCCGAAGAGATGATATTGATGATGTAAAATACACATGTAGAGGCCAGATCGGTCTGCACTAGGCAGGGCATATTCAGGTTGTATCCTAAAAATTAGGAGAATATTTTAGAGATCAACTCTCCCTCTTCCTTCTACCTTCCTTCTTTCCTCTTTGCTTCCATCCATCCCTCCTCTCCTCCCTCCCTTCACTGAGGCAAGGAAGAAGACAAATGTGTTTGAGAATGATTTGCAGCAATAAGGGTTGAATGAAAAGATATTTTCAGAGATAACCCAAAAATTAAATTCCCCATTCCGTGAGCCTCTGACTTCCTGAAGTTGCTCTGAGAATACATGTTAAATTAGTTCCTTGGGGAGCACACATCTGACCCTCAGAATAAGCTTCTCAGCAGGCCAAAAGGCATACTTTTTTGCTCACCTATATCACTCCTGGGTTGTTTGATGCAGATTTTTAAAAATGGCTCATGAATTACAAAGACATGCAACTGATATGGAAACCCACTAAAACAAAGCGATTTTAACACGTGCTCTTCTGGGTTCCATCAAGCATCTTTTCCTCAGAGGGTGCTGCCTTTTGACAAACATCCACTCACTTTTTGATCCTCAGGGAGGATCAAAGAGTTTTGCTATAAGAGAAGTAGAGGCAGTTTCAGCAAGAGTTAGTGTTACCAATTCCCCCCACAGTGTGGAAGGAAACCAGCTTTAAGAGATGATAACCTTCATTTTCTTAATCATCATCTTCTCAGGTTTCCCCATATGCATTGAATGAGTCTTTTCCTTTGACTAAGACAGAGTCTACCCATGTCCCTCCGAACATCTGACACTCAGAACCATACATGTATAAGATCCGATCTTGCCCAGTGCTATATAGCACAGCCGCCTCCCTTGCCCTGAACTCTGCCCTAATAGCAATGTAGTTGGTTTGCACTGGCAGTTCTGACATTCCTATCACACTGTGGACTCCCACGGAGCCTGCTGTCATGAAATCTCTAAGGCTTTATCCCATATAGTACAGTTTAGCCACTTCTCCCCCATCTCATGTACAATTTGACTTTTGAACTGAAGTGCGGGACCCTCCATTTATCCCTATTAAATTTCATCTTGTTAGATTCAGACTATTGTTCCGGCCTGTCGAAATCATTTTAGATCTTGGCCCTGACAGCTGTCTCCCTCTTTGCTTTATGTCATCTGCAAATTTGATCAGCATGCTTTCCATGTTTTGATCTAAGTCATTGATGGAAAGGTTGGGTAGCACAGAGGCAAGGACATGGCTCTCTAGGTCACTGGAGATTTGCTCTCCCGGTCGTTGGTGATCAATCAGTCAGCATTCATTGAGTACCGTCTTTCATCCAGGTTCCAGTTCACTGAGCTATATTATCATACAGCCCACATTTCTCAATCAAGTCCACTGCAACATCACAGGTTACTTTGTCAAATGTCTTGCTGATATCTAGATCCACTATGCTAGGATATCCCTTTATTTAATGATATAGGGAAACCGGGTGCAGAACATCTACACACATGACGGCAAACATTCATAAATATGGTTTATGTAGAGCAGGGTTTCTACAAGAGAGTAGTGACGGATACAATTCTATCATTCCACTAGAGCGTGAGCTCCTTAAAGCCAGAAATGTTTGTCTGTTTTGCTCACAGTTGTTTCTCCAGTGCCTAGAGCAGTAGACACTCAAATATTTATTAAATGAATCAACTAATAGAGTTTGGAGTTAGCTGTAACCTAACCAATTCAAAAAGCAAAATATCTGTATATTTCTAAATGAAGAAATGATAGAAAGGATGTTGGATTTATTATTTGTCACCTAAACCAGGTGTTGCCAAACTACAGCCCACAGGCCAAATCGGGGCTACTGCCTGATTTTGTAAATAAAGTTTTACTGAAATAAAGACACTTTCATTTGTTAACATATTGTCTTTGTTAGCATAACATAGCTGTTAGTCATTCTTATGTTATCATGGCAGAGTTAACTATTTGTGACAGAGACCATATGGTCCACAAAGCCAAAAATTTTTACTACTGTGCTTCATATAAGAAAAGTTTGCCAACTATTGGACCTAAGAAATTAATTCTAAATTCTTGATATTTAAGACTCTCCATTCTCTAACTTTTTGCTAATTTTCTCACTAATCAATATTAATGCTCTGAAAAACTATTTCCAAATCATCATACCTATAATTTTCTCCGTGCCCTTTTTCCACCGCTGGATAAAAAACAAAATGTCCTGCCTCTTATCTGGGTCTTTTTCAACATTGCACATATACACACAAAGATTATATGCAAAATAAACATAATTATGTAGCGGACCTTTGCTGGATGTCTACTATACAGGCTGAGCAGTGTATTAAGACACTTTGTAATTATCTTCACAACAGTCTTGCAAGGTAGATATTATTAACTTTTTTTTTTCTATTGGGAAAACTGAGGCATTAAGCAACTTACCCAGTGGTTCTTAGACAACTGACGGTTTGACTGAAGTTTGAGCTAAAGATTGTCAGAATCCCCTCGTAATTTGGTTTGTTTTTGACAGTGCATGTTCAGAAATAAGCCAGTTTTCAAAAGGGGAAATGGAACATGTCCAATTTTATACAAATCTTAATTTGGAGCTTAAAATATAATCGAATATTTTTTTAAAACATCTTCCATTGTTGTTTAAGTCAGCCAGAGTCAATTTTATTTTGAAAAGCCATTAACTAGCATAAATGTAAACAATAAAATCAATTCAGAAACCAGTCGGTTCAAAATCTGTGATAGTCATATCGACGCAATGGTATTGGAACTATCTTAGGTATAAGTTCATTCATATCCAGCCCTAAATCATACTGTGCTCTTTACTCAGGCAGCTCCCATCCCATCTGCCAATGCACAGATGGGTTGGTCTGTGCCTACGAGCTTTCCTTTATAGGCTGGATGCAAAAGCAACAATGACGAACCCGGTGAGTCTGTCAGGAGCCTAGCATATAGCCCAGCTCTCTCTCACAGTTATCTTTGGGCAGTAGGTAAGCAACCAGCATTATCTAATCATAGTTTCTATTTATGTTCCTCTACTTCAAATCATTTCTCTTGGCCAGGCTGGCTCTATCCTTCCACTAATAACTGAATTTGAGTTTTCCCTTAAGATCAGATTTCATCAGCTGCTGGCACATCTCTTCTGCTGCTAATGCCACACTGATCATCTTTGGCAAATTTCCAGGCCTCCTTTTATCACCTTAGGGGTTGCATCCTAGCCAGACTTTTCTCTCTACCCCTAACCCTTCCATATGCCCCTTTTCCCCACAAACTCCAGCATCAACCCCCTGGCCAGATTTAATTTCTTATCCGTGTCTATTCAAGCAGACACACACACACACACAAATAGTATTTCCCTGGAAAGAGCTTCATTCCCCATGGCCAGACTTAGCACAGCTCTCACCAGCAGGAAATGCTACCCAGGGTTAGGCTGAATCTCTTGGGTGGATGTAGAGAAACAGTGAGACAGATGTAGAGAAAGGGGGCGAAAAAGTCTTATGTGAAAGCACTTTTAGGATATGCTGGGTATTTTGTTAAATAAACACAGCAGGGTAATTCGGTATTTATGTAAGGATAAAACCCAATCTGAAAGATGATAGGGCATCAGCAAAAATTAATTACTCCTTTAGGTCTCTGCTGTGCAAGGAAGTGTTCACATGACAACTTGGGTGGCTTATTTATTTTATGGCATTGCTTCTTTCCTTACATGAAGGCACCTGTAGAAATGGCTTGCAAATGAAGGTGAGGGCATGTTACAATAGAACCCACCCCCATTCACACCAGTTCTCATTTGGCAAAAGTGGATCGATGTCAAGTTCATGTGCCTTGTCAATAGGCTCTAGGAAGACCTGACCAGGTGGTCAGCTGCTAGGGGCATTGATGTCATGACAGACCCCTGCAGAGTCCTAGAGTTTCTCAAGAAATATGAGTGAGGGCTTCTGAAATGAGAAATCCACAGTCTGAATCTTCTTTCTCTTAATATCGCACTGTTGTTTAAAGAGGTCAATACAGGATGAGATAGGTAGGCAGAATTCTCTCTCTTCCTAACAGGGAAAGTCCAGAAGAGCGTTTGTAGATTCCCAGATACCCTTGGGATCATTTCTGGGCTTTTTGGTCGAAGGACTAGGAGGGTCTATAGCTTTTGCATGCACACACTCTTCTGTCTAAGAGTACCTGACTCTGTTTAGGAGTCCACAAGCATGTGACACTACAATCTGGATGGAGACTATCTGAGTCAGAGCTATGATAAACACAGGTGGCCCAACGGCACTCCATATTCACCCTGAACATCTCCTCCTAGATCCATTCAAATAACACAGAGCCCTGTGTTATTTGAATGGATCCGCAAACAGGGTATTTTCTCTGCTCCTCCAAAACAGAGTTCAGTAATACGGTTACAGGGACAGTTGCTTACATTTAATTTCACAAACAGGTCAAGAAATAGGTCTCTTCTAGGAATGATATAATTTCTGGAGAATCAGTGTGATATTTATTTGTAAACTGAAATTCATGGAGTAAGGAAGTCAAGATTTATGTGCTAGACCAGTGACTTTACTCTTCTGGACGACAGTTTCCTCAAGAGAAAAATAAGGGGCGAGCACGAAGTGACTGAGCACGAAGCAATTCACCTAGACTCTCTCCTACGGTCCTTCGCCCCTAGAAAATGCCTTCCTGAAACCTGATTACTGAAAAGCACCACCATGCTTCTGAAAATTATCCTCGATTCTTGGTTTTCTTTGCCCAGTTTCACCTCAGATCAAACCAAACCCACTTCTACGTGCTATTAATCCACCACCTATATATTTCTTCTCTGTTTTCCCCTTCCCACCATCCCCAATGCTTTCGCCTTGGAAGACCAGTCCTTTATCACGTTTCTTCTTCTTGGTCGCAACCACCTCATCTCTGGTCTCACTCTCTCTAGTCTCCCTATGCAAGTCATAAACACCCCGCCACTGCAAAGCCCTACCACGCAGAAATCGCATGGCTTTTATTAAATACAAATCTTACTCTAGTATTCCTCTGCTTAACATACTTCAAAGTCTTTTTATAGCTAACAAGTAAAGTTCAAGTGCTTCCTCGGATCCATTTTTTTCTGTCTCCCCAGAATCTAGTTAATTTATATATGATTTAAACTTTAGAAAGGAGATGACAAATTGATTTATTTTTAATTTTATGGACTATTAGGCACATTTTTTAAATTGAACTTTTAATTTTGTGGTAACTGTGGATTCACATACAGTTATAAGAAATGCTACAGAGAGATCCCCTGTACTCCACACACGGTTTCCCCAGTGGTAATATCTTGCAAGCCTGCTTTGTACCATCACAACTGAGATACTGACATCGATGTGGTCATGACACAGACGTGTCTGTCACCAAAGATCACTTTCAATACCCTTTAAGAACCACACCTACCTTCTTCCCGTCCTTCACCCAGTTCTTATCCCTAATCTCTGGCAACCACTAATCGGTTCTTTATCCTTATAATTTTATAATTTCAAAAGTGTTATATAAATAAAATTACATAGTATACAACTTTTGGTATTTGTTTTTCTTTTTCACAAACCATCATAATCTGGAGATTCATCCAAATCGTTGCATATATCAGTTGTGTGTTCCTTTTCATCGCTGAGGTCTATTCCAAAATATGGATGTACCACAACTTGTTTAATCATTCGTCTGTTAAAGGATATCTAGGTTGTTTTCAGGTTTGGGGTATTCCAAATAAAACTGCTATATACATGGACTTATAGCTATGAACATAACTTTTAATTCCTCTGGGATAACTGTCCACAAGTGCAATTTCTGAATTGTATGGTATTTTTGTGTTCAGTTTTATCAGAAACTGTCAAACTATTTTCCTGAGTGGTTGTACTATTTTATATTGATACGAGCAAGGTAGTGTTGCCAACATTTAGTGTTGTCACTGTTTGTTGGTTTGTTTGTTTTATTTTAGTGATTCTAATAGCTATATAGAGATATCTCACTGTAGTTTTAATTACCTGTATTTCCTTCATAGTAAATGTTGATGGACACTTTTTCATGTGCTTGTCATTTTATATCCCCTTTGATAAAATGTCTGCTCATGTTTTTTGTCATACTATAATTGGATTGTCTGAGTTTTTTAACTGATGAGTTTTTTAACTGATGAGTTTTAAGAGTTATTTATATATTCTAAACACTAATTTGGGGGGGGGG
>NW_006434835.1:13154441-13158014 GCF_000325575.1 Pteropus alecto
TTCTTCCTTTTACAAGATCTTTTACAGAAAAAAAAAAAAAAAAAAGTTTTAATAAGATCTAATTCCTCAATTTGTCCTTTTATGGATTGTGCTTATGGTGCCAAATCTAAGAGTTCTTTGCCTAACCACAGATTCCAAAGATTTCCTATTTTTTTCTAAAAGTTGTATAGCTTTATATCTTACATTTAAGTTCATAATCTATTTTGAGTTAGTCTTTTTTTTTATTAGGTGTGAGTTTTAGATCTAGTATATTTTCTTCTTTTTTCTTTTCTTTCTTTCTTTCTTTCTTTCTTTCTTTTCTTTCTTTCTTTCTTTCTTTCTTTCTTTCTTTCTTTCTTTCTTTCTTTTCTTTCTTTCTTTCTTTCTTTCCTTCTTTTTTTTTTCTGTCAATGGATATCTAGTTACTCTAGCACTGGGTACTTTTAAATAGTGATGTCTCCATTTGGTCTTTTCTTTTGGTTTCCTATCGGTAGAGGCTGCCCTTCTCTTGCTTCCATAATAACGCCTTGCCTGCTCCATCTTCACCCAGACCACATAAAGGCTTAATTGTGGCCTTCTAAGGCGACCACCCCTCAACCACTCAGCGCCTCTTCAAGGCACATATAAGTACATCCACAGGAGAAGGACTGGGAATCTTAAAAAGCCCTCAAGAATTCCAACTAGAACTAATCTCTGTATTGCTGGATCACCTGCCTTCTCTTCTCCCCCAGACCCCCTCAATGACCCTGATCTCAAAGAACTGAAGAGATATCACCTGTGCCTCAATGTGACAACTCACTGTGGAAATACGATTTTTAATCTAACGTTTTTGAATATCCCTTGGCTTGGTTCTCAATTTCATAGCACGTCAGACTGTGTCCTGGCTCCTTGTTACTGCTTCATTTTGTAGCTACCATATTGAAAAAAATTGTCATGCTCAGATATCTGGCTCACATTATAGAAAAATACTTGTGTACGTGCTAATGAAAGAGACTAGAGAAAACTGCATGGCCTTCTTTTGCCTTCTCCATTTCCTAATGCATTGTATATGACACCACTGTATGCACTCACAGGTCACTAACAGCCTTTTTTTAAAGTCATCTAAATCTATGTGTGCTTGGGGTAACATTTCCAAAGAAGAATATCAAGGAGCATTCCCTCCCTGACACATTCTTGAGGGAAACAGTTCAAGCTGAGACACCATGTGAAGGCAAGATGATTATTCAGAAAACCCCCTGAAGATTCATGGTCTGGTCATAGCATCACTCAGTCCCTTAGGCTGTAAAAACGTGGCATCTGAGGTTGATCCTGTATCAATCTATGATGGTTTCTGGTTTTATTTCACTAAACCTTGGACATCGTAGAGTGTAGAGCTGAGAGAGCTCTTTATCCTTGGGTCCATTTTAATGGTCCCTGGCTTTTCTGTCCCTGTCCATTCTTATTTAATGTCACTGTCATCAATGAATTTGATCATACTTTGCCTGAGGTACCTTAAGCAAATTGGACATTTTTTTTTAAATGATAAAAAGCTGACAAATGAAATGTTTAAAAATAGGATGGTGCTGATTCTGAGAATGTGAAATGTGGAATGGCCCCTGTTAGGCTTTTTTAGGCTTTTCTATGACCTTAAACACTCTATATCCATCAGTAAATGTTGTCCTTCAGCTTTTCAAGCTAGTCAAACATTTCTGTGGTGAACAATGTGGAAGGCCCTGCTGTGGGCACTAGGTGGGTGAAGGAAGAAGGTACATGTATAAAGTACTCCCTATTCTAACTTTTCAAACTCTAAGACTCTTACCATCCTTCAATATTCACTTTCCCTAGGAGGTCTTCCTTGATCACTACTATGCATAATTTTTCTTTCTTCAAGTCCTTCATAAATTAGTATCTATAAAAATTATCTGGCATATTCAAAGACTTCTCTGGAACTCCTCTTGTACAATGTTTCCGTAGCATTAGTGAAATCACATATTGCTTTTTATTGTCCGTAGTGGGAGCTCCCTCTCTATCCCTGTGCCCACCTCACCCCCATCACAAATTCTCTTTCTGGGGGAGCCTTTTTAGCTCCTTTGCAATTGACAGTGTATATTTTAGGCATAAAGTTTGATCTGCTTTGGCTATCTGGTCAAACTTTTGCTTTGTTTATTTAGTTTTCTTAATTTATAATGTGTTGCTGGAAGCTAAACAGCTTTGTTTATGAGCTGGCTGGAAGATGTCAGCAAAGTAGAAGTTCAAAGCCTATGTGAGAGCCCTCCATCATGCGTCACTTAATCACATCACCCTCTCAAGCTTTCAGAATTAGATGACCTATTTTAAAAGGTTTAGCAATTTTCATCGCATTTAATTGCACTTTCTGGCCTTTGGTACGAAATCTTCCATGTTTACAATAACTTCACTGTCGCATCATAATATAATCTTCTAAAGGTATGAAAAGCAACCATTAGGGGTCCAAATTTACACTTAAATAATTGCTGTATATGCAAATACAAAGTATTTACCCGAAGTGCAAATTAGATAAACAGTCACTTCCAATATAGAGCTTAAAAAAAAATCACCACAACTCACTCCTTTGGTTGTCCACTGGAAAGTTTCTCTTGACACAATGATAAGATGCATCTCAGCTTCCAAACTGCTAAAATTTGAACACAAAACATAAGCCTTAGAATCAAGGAACTGTTGCATAACAGTTTATTACTCTGGTTCCTCAATAATGCTCTAGACATGGGTGTGAAAAAAAACACAAGACCAATTAATTCTGGTAGAAAATAAAGTACAGGAATTCCCTGATAGTTGCCTTTACAAAGTCTCATCCTTATTTATGTAAAAATATTTAGGTTTAAGTATTATTCAGATAGAAAACACCCAAATAAAATACCTGCAATAATTGGTAAGACTTTAATATATTAAAGGTTAACATAAAAACTTTTCCTCTGTTCCAGGGTCCATTTCTCCTCTTTCTGCTACATCTAAATTTTTTGAAATTATATGAAACAACATAGTATAGTGAAACAAGTAGTGGCTTTGGAGATTGGAGTTAAAAAAAATTAAACAAAAATGTGAATTCGTTCAGGATATGCACCTCTTACCAGCCCCATGTGTTTGTTTATTTCTCTGGGCTTCTAATTCCTTAAACATAAAATGAAGATTTTAAAAACCTATCTGGAAGGGGCATTGTAATTTTTGTAAAAGATCTGGTATAGAACAGAGCTCAAAACATAATGGGTGTTCAATAAATGGTAGTTTATGATAATATGTTTCCCCTTCATCCACTTTTTTTTCCTTTGATCATTAGAATCTAGTATAAGAAACTGAATTTGATTTTAGATTGTGACATAATAGCCAATCATATTTAAGTTAAAGCTAACACCTTTATGAGTATTTATCTTAATTGGCCAGGTGATATCATTAAACCTGAATAATCATTGGTCTATGTAAACAAAGCCTCAACTACAAACCATACTGGAAGACATATGTTTTCATTTGTTATATTTATTTGCTCGCCCACAACCTATCCAGGTGCTCTGGAGAAATGAGGTTAGTTAACAGTCCCAGAGGAAGGACAAGAAAGTATATACGAGATGGTCTCCTGCCACT
>NW_006434835.1:13158246-13158921 GCF_000325575.1 Pteropus alecto
TTCGTTTTCCTGTGGGGAGTCAAAAAATAGAGGACTGAAATTAACAGAGGAACAACATCAGCATTTAGGAACATATCTACAAATAAAAACCTATATCTGCAACAATAATTTCTTCCCTCTTGTAATATTCAAGAATTTGTCCACATTCTTGCTTAAAACCAGTTTCTTTACCTCTATCTTGATTCTTTCTTATAGTTTCTATCTCTCAGCTTATATTGCCCATCTGAGTTTTCATTGTGTCTACTTTTTCCATTAAAACCTTTAACATATTAATTATAATCATTTTAAATTCCCTGTCTGATAAATCTCTGTCATATCTGAGTCTGATTCTAAAAATAATTTGTCTCTTCAGATCATGTGTTATCTTGCCTTCTGACACACCTTGTAATTTTGATTCAAAGACAAGAGTTCTTTAGGGTAACAGGTACCTATAGTAAATAGACTTTCAGTATGAGAATTATGTTAATCTAGCTAGGAGTTGGACTATGATTAATATTTATTGTAGCTAGAGGCAACAAATTCTTAAAATTCCTCTAGTAGGATTGCTTTCTCCTCCTCTCTCAGTTTTGGGGCTTCCCTGTGTACTCCTCCTCAGACAATCTGTCAGCTTTTGTACCTGTAATCCACTGTCATTATTACTGGAAGTTTATTTAAGTGGCGTGTGTTGGTAAGGGG
>NW_006434835.1:13158958-13189566 GCF_000325575.1 Pteropus alecto
CTTCTACGTGGCTCCCTCTTTAGCGGATCTGTGTCCCAGGGGTGTGGACTTGAGATAGGTCTGTCCCTCATCTGGTTAGAGCTTTTGTCCTCACTGTCTCCAAGTTTCTTTCCCAGCTACAGGATTCCCAGTCTCGTTCCCCCAAGCCCTTTCTTCTCTTGACCAACCAAGTATTTCTTTTTATGTTTTTCTCTTAGGTGGGAGAGGAAGACTGAAGCAGGGTGTGGAGGGGCAAGTTCACTTCCCTAAGCTCAGATAACATTTCAGAATTGCCCTCTGGTGAAGTCCTTCACCCTGGAGCCTTTGCTTAGAAGAGAGGCCTGGAAAGGTTTTATGAAAGCTACTCTTTCTTCCCCGAACTCTGCCCTGCCACGACTATGTAAGGAGCTCTCTCAGATCTTCATGAGAAACTGAAGAAAAACCCTGGGAAACTACGAGGGCCCCCTATGACAAGAACTTCTTACTCTGATGCTAGTCCAGAATTAGACTCTAGCAATTTTGTCAAAATAACCATTTAAGAATTCCTACCAGTTTATGGCCCCAGTGGCTTCTGCTCCAGGTAAGCCGATCTCAGTTGATGTATCTCACCAGATGCATCTGACCCTTGATATTTCAGAGTGATGGTTTTCCCACCAATGTTAGTTCTCTGGTCCAAAAAGTCATTGATTTCAGCTTGCATAGCTGTTTTTTTTTTTTTTTTGATTGTAAGGATAGGAGTACTGTAATAACTTTCAGTAGCTAAACCAAAAATCCCTTCCTCTCTGGTCTGAACCTTCTCTACCCTGCTTTCTCAGGAACCTTACCCAAAACCACCAGCTTCTAATCTTGGCCGTGCATTGGAATCACCTGAAAAGCTCTAGAAATCACCAAGGTTCAGGCTCCAACCCCAGAGGGTCTGATTTAATTAGTCTGGGCTTGATAAGAATTGCTGTAATGATCATATATTTTCCAGATCACAGTGATATTTTCCTCAAAATCTAAATCTGATCACATCAGTCCAGTTGCTTAAAACACTCCAGTGACCACACATTTTTTTTTAAAAAACATCCTTATGTAATCTACAAAACTCTATACGGTCTAGCCCCTGCCTAACTCATCATCTCCCCTCAAACCAATTTCCCATACTGGCCCTCTTTCATTTCTTAAAATGCACTATGTTCCCCTCTCACTACATTAATTCATCCCATAAATGTCATTGAGCACCCTCGGTGGGGTGGTCTAGTCACTGATCGAGGCATGGAATATATAAGCAGTGACCAAAAAAGACCCAGCGCCTGTGCACATGGGACTTAGATTTTAGTTGCTGGGAAGACAGACACTAAACAAACAACACTCTATCTCAACACCTAAAAATAATCTTTCGTTATTATTGAGTTGAGGCACAATGTCATAGAGCACATCTCTAGGACGAACTCATTTGACATAACTGAAACTTTACACACCCAGGAATAGTAACTCGTCTTTTCTGCCTTCCTCCAACTTCTGGCCACCACCGTCCTCCTGTTTCTACGAGTTTGATGATTTTAGGTACCTAGTATAAGTGGACTGACTTGTGCAGTAATAATCCTTTTGTGACTGGCTTATCTCACCAAACATAATGCCCTCCAGGTTCATCTATATGGCATGATTTCCTTCTTTTTAGGGCTGAATGATATTCCATTGTATGTACAGACCACATTTTTTAATCCATTTATCTGTTGAGCATTTTGGTTGTTTACAAATCTTGGCTATTGTGAATAATGCTGCAATGAATGTGGGGTTGCAGATGTCTCTTCAAGATCCTAATTTCAATTCTTTTAGATGAATGCCCATAAGTGGGATTGCTGGACCCCACTTATGGTTTGGTGGGGAAGCACCGTAGCATTTTACACAGTGGCTGTGCCAAATACATTCCTATCAGTGGAATACAGAGCTCCAACTTCTCTACATTCACATCAACACTTATCTTTTTTTGTTGTGTTAATAGCCATTCTCACAGGTATGAGGTGATTTCTTATTGTGGTTTTGATTGGCATTTCTCTGATTATTGGTGATGTTGAACATCTTCTCATATATATCTGTTGACCATTTGTATGTTTCCTTCAAAGAAATGTCTGTTCAAATCCTTTGCCCATTTTTCAATTGAGTTGTTTCCTGTGGTTTTTTTTTTTTTCAGTTGTGTTTTGTTTTTGCAATTGAGTTGTAAGACTTCCTTATATATTTTAGATATTAGGCCTTTATCAAATATATGGCTTGCAAATATTTTCCTTATTCTGCGTGTTGACTTTTCACTCTGTTGATAAAGCTTCTGCGCAGAAGCTTTTTAGTTTGATATAGTCTCGCTTGTCTATTTTGGCTTTTGTTGCCTGTGCTTTGGGTGTTATATCCAAGAAATTATTGCCAAGATCAATGTCATGAAGCTTTAGAAAACAGGGTAAGCGGATAGAGAATGACGAAGGTGGTAGTGCTATTTTAAGTAGGAAGAACTCTTCAGTAGGGTAACGTTTAAGCAGAAATCTAAATGAATGAGGAAGCCAACCACTCAGATGTTAGCCAATAAGTGTTCAAATCAGAGGGGACAGCCGCACAATGACCCAGCAAGGAGACCGAAGTAGCTGCAGAGAGAGGAATGTGGTGCAGAGAAGCCGGATATGAGATTATAGAGAAATTGACAGGGAAACAAAATCACTAAGGAACTTGTAGGCAATGGGAAGGATTTCAGATTTCATTCTGGGTGAGATGGAGATGCTACACAATGGATGGTTTTGAGTAAAGTAGTGACGTGATTTAAATAAGGTTTTTAAAATATTACTCTGGCTTCTGTGTAAATAACAGACTGTAAGACTATAAAAGGGCAAGGAAAGAAGAAGAAAGTGAAGAACTCATAACGATCCAGGTGAAATATGATCTGTCTTGAATTAGGTTGGTAGGAGGGAAGGTGCTTCAGAGCGATCAGATTCTGAACATATTTTGAAATAAAGCGGAGACAATTCTGAAGTGCTTTCAATGTGGAATACGAATTAAAAAAAAGAGGTGTTACAAATTATTTCAGGGGTTGAGAACTAAGCAATAATATGAATAAAATTAATTTCTACAGAGGGCAGAATGTTTTACCAAGGGGAGGGCAGGGAAATGGTCTTTTGGGGAAAGACTGAGAGTTAAGATTTGGACAGGAGAAGATTGAGATGCCTAATAAACTTCCAATGGGAAATTTCAAGAAGATAGTATAACTCATGATTCTGGGATTCATGGGAGGGATCTAGTCAGAGATAAAGAAAATATTATGTAGCATCTAAAATCATGGTACTAAATGAAGTCAACTTGGAAGTGACTTGAGATAGAAAACCAAGAAGTACCTGTCTGAACCCTGGTACTCTCCAAACTGTTGTGTTAAAAATATGCATTTAGTAAAGAAAAGGACACCACAAAGTAGCGACCACTGAAACAGAAGTAGATTCGACAGTGTTGGGTCCTGACTCCAAGCAGTCAGGAGAGAGAAAGAAATACCAAGGAGAAATGCTGATCATAGACCAAGTAAGAACAGGACTGAAATGACCATTGAATTTGTCAATGTGCAATGACTCTGGTGAGAGCAGCATTAGTGGAGTGGAGGGGACTGGGGTGAGTTGAAAAGAAAAGGGGAAATTTAATGCTTATGTTAATGGTAAAGCCATTTATATTAGACTAGTCTCTTCTTGGGCAATAATTACAAACTGTATAAAATACAAAGTACATGAAAGTAAAGGAGAGCAGCCCAAAATTAGGTTGTTCTTTTTTTCCCCACAAATAAAACACAAGGACAAATAAGAGAGAGACAGAGGAAGAACTAATAAAAAGTTTTAAGAGGCACATCCAGCAATTCCAACAAAAAGATCCCGATTCAAACAAACTGCTAAAAAAAAAAGACAAGACAAAGGGTAAATTTTAAGCAGTGATGATATTTGATGATATTAAAATTGTTGATCTTAATTGTTCTCATGTGTGATTATGGCAATTAGATATATTTTTATGTCATTCTCTTCAACAATTTCTGAAATATTTATGGATTAAATGATATAATATGATGATTAATATTTGCTTCAATTTTTTAAAAAAGTGGTATAAAAGTATAGTTAAAACTTGACTGGTCATGAGTTGATAAATGTTCAGGTTGGATGATGGGCATATGGAGTCTATTATACTATCCACTCTATTATTTTCTATTTCATAATAAAATTAATTTTAAAAATGAAGACAGACCAAAGTTCAACTTATAAAGCAAAAGCATTAGTAAAACAATACTGTACTTTCAAAAAGTATTCACTATTATCTGCTTAAAAATAAATAGTTTCTTCAGTGCTTTAAAGTAGTTGCCTTATAAATCATTCAATATCAAACACCGGGCCGGGGAGGGGGATAAACAAATGTGAATTATGGGAGCCTTTACAAATCGGAAATTGTACATAAATGAAGTATAAATACTTCTGAAATGATAATTCTAGTTTATGGTAAAGTGGGATTGGATTAACAAACACTACCTCAGGATCAGAACTATTTTGCAAAGCAAAGTACACTAGCAAATAAATATGTGAAAGATGTTTACCCTTTAGGAAAAGAGAGGCATAGGTAATTGCAACCAAGATCTAAGCCTGTTTGTAAACACTGATACTATATTTTCACCGCTTCTCAGATTGTGGTCTAAACATTTGACATCTTTAATGTCTTTCAAAGATATTAAATGTTGCAGGCGTGTGAGAAAGGTCATATATCATTTCTGATTTGTTGCCGACGTTGCTGGCAAATGTGCATTTGTGTGCAGCTATCTTTAATAAACCACTGGCTTCCTGTTTGTTACATGGCTTCCCCTCCTCTGAATAATTTATTGTCTCCCACATTATTGGCACCACTTCTGAAAGATGTGAGTGGAAAGGGGATTCTAATATGTACATCACTTAAAAAAAAAAAAAAAAGTCAGTATGTTATTTTAAACGGCTTCTACTCATTTAGGGAGGAAACTTAGGAACCCAAAGTAAAAATGCCTCCCAAATCTACTCATGAAGCCAGGAGGGTCAATAGAAATGGCTGTCTGTTGATCACCATTCTAACGCTGCTCTACACATATCCCGAGCTCTGTGAGCTAAATCAAATGATCTCCTAAGGTCTTATATTTTTATTTTAATTTCATTGTTAAGGGAGTAAGAACAAATTTAAAAAAACTCAGTCTTCACATTCTCCAGACAGAAGGCTGTGCGTTATTTATCAATGTTCCAAAAAGAGACACCTGAACGTTGCATATCAGGTCTCATCTGGATTGCCTCCTAACTAGATCAACCTCCCTGAATACAGATCTGCGCCCACAAAATAAGGCCAATCTAGGGCTTCTGACTGGGGGATCGATCTCAATATAACTTAGGGATAGTGAGAGCTGCTGAAATTAGAGCTGGATCAATTGATGGGTGGTGAGCTCTCTGTCACTATTTGTGATGCTATAGACCACCTGGCAAAGATGCTATAGATCCCTGGTTTCCAAGCCTTGTAAGAGTTTTTGAATGCCTTGTAAATGAATTAGAACTATGAAACTTTCCTATGTAAAGACATATTGAACAAAATCCTATATAACTTACTGGAGGCTCATTGACCCCATGCACACTATCAATGGTTCAGAATAAGTTTCTGCATTTGGAGTTATCATTAAGTAGATAACCTTCATTTTCTCCGTCCGCTCTAAGACTCTATTATTCCTTAGGAGACATTTTTAAAATAAAGAAGGATTAAAAGTGATTCTAAATTATTCCATCTTGCCCTCTCTAAACCTGGCAAAATGGCCCTGATTTATTGCAAGTGAAAATATTATATATAATTCTGGCCTAGTTTTCATGAGAGCCCGTGATAGACACAAACCCATGAACAAAGATAACACCTCTCTCCCTTGGTCATGAATATCCCATGCTAATTCTCTCCCTGGCACTGTCATTCAGCTTGCTGTCTACTGCTTCCCATTCCACTTGTCCAAATTCAGTGCCTTTCACATGACCTCTGAGTTTTTCCTTCCACCTGAAAGCCTTGCCCAGTATTTTAGGCCATGCTCCTCTCCCCTCATCTAAACTTCTATAAAATAAAGTCTTGGGCACATTTCCACTGATAACTATATTCTGTCATGTGTTGTTAGTTTTTCTTGTCTTGTATGTACATTTAATTACTGAGAATAGATTGTAATATTCTAGATAATAAGTACCTGGTTAGATTTTCTTTGCTTTCCCATTATACCTACAACACACATTAGATACTCAAATTAATAAATATCTATTGACTACAATTTATTCTTTGGCTCCTGTCTATGATGGTTTCACCACATCTTTGATAAAAAAAATATATATATAAGATTTCAGCGAGGGTAATGTAAAAAACAATATTTTGAAAGGGAGCTCAGAAGTGAGAAGCCAACATAATCCAACGTGTAAGAATCAATGCAAGTTTAAGGGATTATATTTCACAGGAAAAATGATTAAGGGAAATGCTAAGACTGGATTAAAGATTTGAAGAAAAGATTGATGAGAGAAAAAAAGGGAAACACATTTTTAAAAGGTTTGTGACCCATTGTTTAATCATTTTTAAAAAGCCAAAAAAATTATCTTGTAAAACAATATTTTTAAAAACATCTACTGAACTTGTTTGGCTCAAGGAATCATTTGAAAAACAGAGAGAATATTAAATTCTCTGTGGTTGTACTTGTCTGGGACCCAGCCTAGGCTCACTTAAATGGCCCATTGTCACCTTAGAAGAAAGGTTTTACTTTCCTTAGTTATGTGTATTCTCAGTTGCTGTCCCCTTAAACAAGCGGTCAGCACCACTGGAGAACATGCAGTCAACTGTGAATTCTCCATTTCGGTGTCTAATTAGAAGTGGTGTATGGAATGCCTTCCTTAATCGCTTCGGAGTCATTGGGGTATTTCATTAGTCTCAGTTTTTATCTTGTAACTTCATTCATAAAATATGTTTCTTATCAATTAGCTCCGCCAGGAACAGATCAGTGGCCCCATGTATCTGGCTCCCGGTGTGATCCCTGAGCCCCGAAGGAGACGGTCAGAATTCCTCTGTATAACAACACTTTCAGCTCTATTACCACACTCAGAACAGCATGAAAGGGGGCGAGGGGAAGCAAGATATTAAGTTGCTTACAAGATAAAACAATGTCCCCACGTTTTGCCAGAAATATTAGGTAAAATTGTTATCTTTGAAGAAGTTAAACAACAAATGCGATTTATACAAAAATCGGTCATAGGTTCAGCCTCTTTTTTTTTCCTGGAATCAATAGAAGCACCTTCCCCAAAGATATTTTTAAAAGAGAAATTATAATAATCTCTTTGAGTATGAAATTCTATCAACACATATATATTTAATCAGAAGAGAGACATACAGATCGTGCTAAGGAGAAAAATAGTTTTGGAGCAGAAGGACACTAAATTCAAGCTATTAATAAGGCTGACGAACATTAGGAAGGAAGGTAATGTCACAGAGATGTGTGTAGACATCGGCAATGCCAACCACTATGCAGGGACCTCTCTTAGTGATGCAGGCACATCAAGCCCCATCACAAATATTACAGAGATGGTGTATCATACATCTAGTTCTAAAATAAATAAGCCATGGTGAAGTAGTAGTGTACAACACAGAGAATAGAGCCCATAATAACTTTGCACGATGGTAGATGGTGATCACATCATAAAGTGTATAAATGTTGCATCACTATGTAGTATACCTGAAACTAATACAATATTGTATGCCAACTACACTTTAATAATTTTTAAAGTGTGTGTGTACTTAATAGCCTCATTATATTTCATTATATTTCACCTCAAAACATGCAAACCTTCAACCTCACGCTTGATGTCATTAAACATTTAAATCCTGCAGTAAACTTTCTCTTATTCTAATTCTATGCTCACAAAGAAACTTCTGATTACTAATTTGGCTTCTAAGTTTCCTTGATATTACAACGAAGCCACCAGAGGACGAAATATTCGCGGTCACTTAGAGCCTCAACTCAGGACCAGTGCAGTCAGTTAGTTCTACCCCACTGTATTTGTCAAACAAGTCAAATGGCCACAGGCAATACCAAGGGGAAGGGACATACATACACTCTGTTGTGTTCCTAGGACGAATAGCAGTTATGTGGTAAATGTAGACTCAGAGTCAATAATGCAACCTGCTACATGTGGCCAACCACGTAGCTATAGAAACACCAGTGGCCTTAGCAGCAGCAGTGGCAATTTGGGAATCTATATTCTGATATCACGATTATCTGATTCAGCCACAAACTTGCACATTTTCTGTGTCTCCTAGTTCAAATTTTCAAAAGGAAGAATCTGACCAGATCAGCCTGGCTTATCATTGATTCTTCTGGGGTAGAGGAGTTCTCTGGGTCAGTCGGGGACACATCCTCTTAAAAGAGGATGCCAGCAGAGAGGCAGTGATCACATACATACCCAGGATGCTTTTCTTTTGGTTGCTATTATTTTCTGTTGGCAATTCTCTTGGTTTCTCATCATTTGGCTTCTCAAGGGGGCAACCTCCCCTTGAGAGGTGCACAGCATCTTTTCTAAGATTTTTATACTCGTAGGAATTTGGTTCATTTTATAGTGCTTCACAATTACTTACTGACCACCTGACCATGGCTAGAAAATGACCTAGTCTTTATCTTACCATCTGAATACTCTTCATGGAATGAATTATGTCCTTGGGCCACTCGCTGGTCACTGACCCCAACCACAGATCTGGCCCTGACTTCAGCTTGCTACTTACCTCATTAATGGATAATACCATCAGTCTTACAGAGGACAGAGAAACGATATTTAGATGGCTCGACTTAACTTCTTTCCCCTCAAGAGATACAATTAGGTGTAAATAGATGCTGGAATAGTGGCACCAACTTTTCTTACATCATTTCTTTGAAGGAGCAAATTTTCCCACCTCGAACTTCCATAGTATACACATTATTTAGAGAAAGACTATGATCCAAAAGAAAAATGAGGTAAAAAGAAAAAATATTTTTGCTAATATAGTGCTTTTGCTGTTCAAATAAAAATCACCCACAAATTTTAGAGAGCATTCGAATACATCGATGGAGGGTAAATATTATCTATCAAATAAGTTGGCAGAATACATTTCGATCTATTGTCATCATCGTGAAGGAAATGGTACCATTTTAGTGGACAATTTGCAGAACGAGCAATGGGATGCAGGTCCTGTTTAAGGCACGATTTTCCTTGTAGGAAGACACTGGGCCTATAGCTGAGGACCCCTAAGTGTGAGCTTCCCTCTGCCTGAGCCAATTATGAAAAACACAGACTAGCCTAATGTCTAAGTTCAATGTATGTGATAAATTGTTATTTTGTTTAAGGGCCCTGAGGCAAAAGAAATATCAAAATAATTTTTACAATAGCACCTGTTTGAAAATAAGCAATTTATTTCATCCTTATAAAATATTTATGGGTTTTGAATGGTTGTCCTTGAATAAGGCCATTTCATTTCTGTTCTCCACTGAGGATAGGTTAGTTAGAGAAAACTCTAGACCTATTTCCTATTAATTTAATAGAGTTCCAAATCTTCTGTGAGAAAGCAACCACCCAATAACTTTATTTACTAAACTTCATTCTTAATGATTCCGACTTAGTAGTTGTACAAGCAACAGCTGATGCATCGTTTCACCCTATTGAATAGAGAGAAACCACTTCTACGCAATAAAATAATTTGATTTCCATCGAGAAAATGTATTTCAAAAAACCCCAAGAGATTGAAGGAAATTATTACTTTTTATTACCCATATCATAATGTTCATCTTAATTACTGCTAAAGCAGGTTCACAGATATAGTCTAATTGAATGTATAAGTTTTTAATTGAAAAGGAAAAAAGTATGAGATTTGAATTCTAACAATTGGGTGGAACTTCCCTTCCAAAGCTTTCCTGGGAGAATTGAACTTCTTAAAAATATCCTGATAGTCAGATGTTAACACGGCACAAATGAAGTATTTTGGAATTTGGGGAGATGTGTCAGTTGTTGTGTTATCTATTACAATCAAGGTTAGAGCCGGGCCAAAGTGGTGGGAAACTGTGAGTAACGTGGCAAACCAGTTAAGACTACCCTCAACTCAGCTGTTGGTACTCTGACCCTTCTCCAGGCCGAAGATTTCACATTCTACCCAAAGAATAAAGGGTGGGGTCCTCCCTTCCCTTATTTGGATAGTCCCATGACCATTCTGTCTTCATGAACTCCAGGAGAGGGTTCCCCACAGTCCATTGTCTTCTAAGCCCCCATCAGAAGGCTATCTAATGGAAGAGCAAGTTACACTTATGCCAAAAACCAAAACCTTGGGCCCATTGAAATTCTGCTTCTTGATAAGAACAGCATCAGGAAAAATAAACTCAGCTATGCCCTCACTCCAAACTGAAAAATAATGGAGATTCCTAAGAATTTATCCAAATTGGCTTTGAAGAAATGGGATTCGATTAAGTTCTCCGGGCCTTTAGTTCTGCCCCTTCTAACCCAAAGCCATCACCTTCTATTTATGCATAAAAATAGCAAATAATGTTCTATTTTTGGTAGCCTAAATTTTGTCCATTCTACTATAGTTAGAGGAAAAGAACTTTCAAGTGGTATTATTGCATTATTGCTATACTTTTTATCTGTAATTGAACAGTATTTCCTACATGTTTTATTTTTCTATATAAAATTATTTTATGTTTCCCTGAATGCACTACAATGAAACATGAAATGGCTAAGCTTACTGAAAGAACATCTGAGATTCTCTGGAATAAAAAAATATGTATTTCCAATAGAAGGCTTATGATTTAGATTCTTATTATCTGGGTATGCACAGGAACATGAAACTTTTTTCAGACATTCCATTTTGCCAAAACATCCATTAGTCTGACTCATCCAATCCCCTCCTTATATTCTGTATCATGTATTGGACATGTGTGTATTTGTACACCAGAGAACAGCACTTGAACTTCCACTGAAAACAGCCTCTGAATACGTAGATGGTAATCATATGCTTAGACAGCGAAGAAAGCCTTTCATGACTATTTTTAATGTATCTATAACCACTTCAGATGTCTGTTTGGAAACCAAAATCTGCAGTATCAATGTGTTTAAAATGGTATCGTTCAGCCATTGCTGCATATCAGCTTCCACTAATTTCTTAAAGGCCAGGTTCTATGCTTACACTGAGGCAGAAGGAGTAATGTGACTTTAAGGGTGTGGGTTATAATTCAAGTATGATTGTATTAGCATAAAAGAACATAAGCTGCTTTTTCTGAATGCAAACACGATGTCTAAACCGAGGATGTAAATTAGTATTACAATGAAAGCCGCCAGAAGGACAGAAGTTGGAAGTGTTCTCTTCTCTGAGCAGCAGGAGACTGTTCAGGTCCTGCTGTTTTGAAAACCTTTCTCCCCTCATGCAGGCTGCCCTGCTAAGAGAAACCCATTTGAATATTTTGGCAATCACAGAGGCCCCCACATAAATTATGGATACAGAAATGCAGAAGACAGCCTAACAAATGGAACACGGTGGAATCTGTTTTTCCGCCGCCATATGGTGTCGACAGAATGCCACTTTGTTTCTCTGGGAAACAGCTCATCATTAAAAAATAAATAGCATCTTTTCCATGGGGAGAGAACCCACAGTCATTATTTTGAAAAATAACAAACAGGAAACTCTGTCCTTTCATTTTACAATCTTTTTTTTTCCCCCTTAACATTATTATTATCACCACACACATAGACTTTGTGGGTTTTTTTTTTTCTTTTTTCCAGAAAAACTCACAATGGCGTGTACCTGGTGGGTGTATGGGAACTCAACATCGTGTTGTTTCTGATTTGAGCAGCTGAAAGTCCAAGCACAGCACACACCATGAAAAATCAGGGCACTTCATTACCGATCTTCTTTCCTCTGCAAAACTGCTCTTTCAAACAAACACGGATTTTACTTAAGTAAAATCATTTAGGTATCAATAATGTGAATTAAGCCATAAGTTAAATGAACATAAGTTAAATATAAGCTTTTCACACTTACAGATAAAATGCATACAAACCATCCTGGTTTATGGAAAGTTTAACAATTTCCAAATTGAACGAGGGTGACTTTATTATTGATGAAATAATGTTGTCGCTGGAATTCATTCCATAATGAACTTGATAATTCACCCTCTCTCAGGTCCAGGAACATTTATCACATTCCATAATTAAATGTAATGTGAAGTCTGTCCACGTCTTTCTCCTTCCGACACCCCTGAAGCTGTCCACTTTTGCCCACAAAAAATGGCCTTTCCTGCAAGCCACCTGTGTCATCCTTCTACCAAGCAGACTACTGAAAATTGATAGCTGTAGCGCTATCTTAAACAAATCACAGTATTTTCAAATCAACGTAATTTTCAAAGCGTTTTCACAAATGTTATTTTATTTGATGTTCAAATAGCACTGAGATGGAATAGAAAAGGTTATCGTTTCTTCTTTGCAAACAAAGACATGGAGAAGGGGGTTAAGTAACTAACCTAGACATTAATGTCAGGATTGGATCCTGGTCTTTTGACTACTAGGTGAGTTCTGTTCTTTTTCCTTTTCTTTTTCTTTTTCTTTTTCTTTTTTTAAATAGCACTCTGTTAGCTGAAGTAGAGGAAAAAGACCTTCATCATTATTGCTCACCTTCCATCTCTCCTTCAGTGATGGTCTCTGACCATGTGGCTCCATCGACCTTGTTACTGAGAAGGCATCACCTTCCTGCTTCCTCCCATATCAAGCATATGTTTTAAGAGACGCCAGGGAAGTTAAAGGTTTCTAAAAGTCAGTTACCACAGAGCAAAGGGGAAACGCATCTATAAAAGTTACACTGTATTTCAAATGCAAGTATTCAAGATTCTGAGGCCAGAACTATCTACTTCCATTTGGTGAAATCTGTGAAATAAGATTTGGGGTCAGAAAAATGTTTGAGTTGATAAGCCGCTTTGTGTTTTAGTACTTTAATATGATGTTTTCTGAAACGAGCAAAAATTTATAATATGTTGTCCTGTTGGAACGACGACTAGGAAATTTTCAGCAACACCAGATAAATGAAGAGAGCACGAAATCTGGTCCTCCTGTGGCCCAGAAATCAAGAACAGAAGAGGCACATTCCCTCTTCTCCCCCAAGCTCTGTCAGTACTAAACTCTGCTCTGCGATATAATATGGAGTCTCTGCCAAACTGGAAGAGCCCTCACCACCTCCTATGATTGAATTCATTTCTATCACTTCTAAAGAAAGCTTATTCAAAAATATAACTGATCTCTGGGTGCGTATGTTATTTTATTTCTTTTCTTCAACTCTTCCAGCTTTCTCCTTTAATGCTCCCTCAATTCACATTTGGGATGGGGATTTTGCAAATGAAGAAGCAGGAAAATATTTTAGATCTGCAAAGTTCCAAGGCATATGCTTCGTTCCTTGTTACTAGAAACACTGTCCTCAAGAAATTACACGCGACTGGCAGATAATTCCACGATGTTGTCGACAGCTTGTCAATAGTGGATGCTGATGGCTACATGGTATCAATGCATCAAGCCAAAATGTCATCCACCCAGACGGCGGGAGCGATGGTGTGTTGCGGGGGGCAGGGCGGGGGGGTGGTCTGAATGAATGGAATGTAGCTTTGGATGTTGTATCTGATGGTGAGTATAAAAGAATACATTTTGTGTTATTATTAAATAAAAGCCTGCCACAATTATTTGCATCCAGCATCATATGATTTTAAACATCAGTTCCAAACATTGAGGTAAAGATTTGGGGGTGGGGGAAGTTGTAGGCGAGATGGACTGGGAAGAAGCTAGACTATTATTTAAAGTTGCCCCTTAGGAAAAGAAAAATAATTGAAGGGATAGTAACTAAAAATCATTAAAATTAAATAAAATTAAAGATTTAGTTCTTCAGTTGTAGCAACCACATTTTAAGTACTCAGTACCATATATGTCTAGTGTCTACTGTGCTGGCCAGCACTAATATAGAATGTGTTTATCATCAAAGGATGTTCTATAGGACAGCGCTATCATAATGAGTTAAACATTTCTATGTGATTATTTCATTTATCCAATAATTTCCTTTATTGAGTGTATGCTTTTCAAGAGAAGCATCATACAGGTAAGAGATTTAGGTCTGCCTTTCATCCTAAGGCTTACTCTTGGTTTCCTGCTAGTAAAACAGAGGCCATAGTGAAAGAGACTGTATCAGGCCATGTCTAGAAGAAACAAGCCTAAGGTGTTTAAGTGCTCGGCAAGTGGCTTAATTATACTAATAGTCATGCTTGCTAGATTATGTCCATAAATTTAGTTAAGTGAAACAATCGAATCATCTTTTTTCTCATTATGTTAGGAAAGGCTTTCTACTTTTGCATATGAATTGCTAACAGCAACAACCACCACAAAAATGAATGCTTATTGATTATTTAATATGAGCCAGGTGCATATATGTCTACATTCAAGTTCTGCTATTATTATATACTTCCCAATGAGTTGTGTACCCTTGGAAGAGTTACTGCACCTCACTAACCTTAATTTTCCTCATATTAAAACTGGAGACAATAATAGTCCTTGTGAGGATTAAATTAATGCTGTATATAAAGCTGTTAGGACAGCGGCTAGCACATGGTAAGTACTCATTAAATGTTAGCTATTTTTATTACCATTTTCCAGGCGTGTTGATAAATACCTTGCAGCTATTACGTTAATTCTTACAACAACCTTATAAGATATATATTATCATTAGCTACATTTAACAGATGGAAAAATTGAGACTTAAAGAGGTTAAGGAGTTTCGCCAATTTAACACAGGAGATAAGAGGTAGAGCCAGGATTAGGATTTGAACCAGGTACTCTACCCTTAGAGCCTGAGCGACTAACCTGGATCATGGCATCAAACTTGTGCGCTTATTATGGGATTTTAAGTACTACGGGTAAAGAATATAGCACATATATTTTCAGTGATTATATTGTTATTATTATGCTAAAACTCATTAAGTAATATTTTTGAAATTGGTAGTAACGTTAGTGTTTCGTGGTGAGGAGGTGATCATGGTGTTATCAGAGCAGAAATCGTATATGATGTTTTAATATTACAGATCATTTAGAGCCAGGTAACAATGCATCTTTTATGGTTGATATGCTGTTCTTCCTCTCAAATTTCATTGTGATGATAATAAAATAATAATAATGTCTTTCCATTCAAACAAACCAGTTAGCAGGTGCTACCTAGAAGAGGAGCAATGACAATGTATTTCCTGTGAAAGTCCACACTGTCCTTTGTGGAGAGTCTGAAATGAAATGGAACACGATAGCTGTGTTCAGGGAGCTGTTGTCACAAGTGGAGCTGAAGTAAGAGTTCTGAACTTCAAGAGCCACACTCAGCCAAGGTCATGCAAACTCCCTGCCGATCTGGCATGGAGTGACACCAAAGAAAATCCTTTACAGACCACAATTTTTTCCGTGTGTTATTCCAGCCTGAAGCAGCCTGTTAGTATTAGCATACAGCAGCATAAGTCATTTTGCAAGCCACAGTCAAGGAGCCTTTTTATTGTTCCTTTTCATAAATGTGTTAAACTCTAGCACCGGATACTTAAGCTGATTATTTCTGCACCAAATAACACCTGACCTCTGAGAAGAGAAACTCTGTAGGAAACGAATTCAAATCAAAGAAGCTTTAGTTTTAGCCACTGAAGAAAAAAAAAAAAGTCAGCGATGAGAGATCATTTGGAATTTGGGGTTGAGGCCATCAGATTGTTATGGTAAAAAAGGGTGATAAATGGCAATTTTGCAATGTGTAACATTTTTCCTATAACAAGGAGAGTGAATAAATCTAATTTCTCAGTATTTCCAAGTAGTATTGAATAAAAATTTTTCTAAAGTGCATGGATATTCTAAGAAATTTTGAAAGCAGTCGTTACTTAAAGACAAAAGAATCGTGAGTATATATGATGATATTATCAGGCTCAAAGAAAAATGTGATTGATTAAAATGATAGGTCAAAATAAACTTGTTGAATTTTAATAAAAGTCAAAGTTAATCCTGCACAGGTTTAATTTCCCAAAGCTCCTTGGGAGATATGGCTTAATAAGAACCCATGTGGAAAATGAAGCTTAGGCCTTAGCTGCTTATATGTAAACTACAAGTTACAGAATGATACTGCATGAAAAAATGTGAGATAATCTTGATCATGTTTTGGCCATGTTAAGAAAGGTAGACTACCCGGGTTATGGGAGGTGATAGTTAGAATATGTTCTGTGTTGCAGAAATATAATCTAGAGTTCAGGCCGCTTATACACAGGCAGTAGAAAATATTAGGATGACAGGCATGTGTGTGCCTCCAAAAGAAGTTATGTGAGCGAGATTTGGGAACCTGAGAAATAAGAGTTGGGCAAGAGATGCCCGAAAGCAAACTAGAAGAAACTCTATCGATTCGATGACAGTAATCATATGTCTGGACATTTTGAATCGTATCATCACATTTTCAAGCTCAGTACAGCATGCCCTGGATCACTGTGTCATACATCTACCTCTTCTGAAATTGCACAATTCAGCTGAGTTTGACTTACTTTGGGGCCACATATATTTCACCTTGATTTGTTTGTAGTCTCTCCAATCTCCAGGCCGGGGATCCTGCCTCGTTTAGCTCTATATGCCCCGCAGCAAATGGAACGAGGAGGCCCTCAATCACTATTTGTTGATTTCCTCGAACATGTCACTTTTTGTTTTGCTATTAGGTTAAACACTGTTCACAATCTGGAGGAGACTTTCTACTCCAACTTAACTGTTCCTCCTGCTCTTCCATATGGGCCATCAAGTTATGTTATCATTAGCAGCCTCTTAAATGCCTTAATTGGAGAAGTTAGGCATTCGGTATCAAGAGGGCAGAGAATTCAATTGAGTTTAGATACTCCAGTATCTACTTTTTTCAAAATCCAAAAGAGGAAATAAAAAGGCTTTGGGGTAGCAAAAGCAATAACTTAATTGGTAACACCTGCAGAGAGCAGGTGATAAATGTTTGAGGAGGATAAGGGCTATCTCCAAGCTTTTTCTCTTGTCATTCCTTGTACACACATCCCCATTGAGCAGTACACCTCTAACTGTTTGAGTCGAACCTGTTCAGGAAATGGAAAAATATCAACTAGAAAAAGATGCTCTACTATTAACAGCACTTTTGGAAATGCAGCAGAAATTCTTAATAAAAACTATTTCATCTCTCTCCTTTCTTCCCATCACAATCTAAGTTATTGAGGGTAAAAATTCAAATGAACATATCTTACCAAAATATTTATTCAAATAGGAATGTTAGTGATTTTCAGATGCTTGCCGGCAGAGTGGAAACAGAAAGATAAACGACTTTCTCACTCTGTTCGGGAGTTATTTTTATCTTCTGGTCTGTGATGTCCCCTCATTATCGAGGGGTACACAAATCCAGGTAGTGCATAATTTGGGAACCAAAACTAAAATAGTAAAACATTTCTCAAGATGCTTTCACCATTTCACCATTTTTAAAAAGCACTTAAATGCAGGGAAAGAAGTATAACTCATGTTGGCTCTTACCAGGCATTAAAATTCTAAGCACAAAACTCTATGCATTGCTTCTCCACGGGATGCTACCAACATATTGCAAAGAGCAGGCTGGAGTCCCAGGCCACATTATTTCTGGGCCTTCCGGAGCAAGGCTGGTGCTGCCAAAGTGCGTTCGCCGCATTTTACGGGTGGTCCAACTGAGGTCCAAGGATGGGAGGCAGCCATAACTTTCCTCGGACTCGTCAGGCGATGGTTATGAAACAAATGTCTTCCACTCTTCTTACCAATGGACAAAATTATCACCTGCGCTGTTTACTTTCATTTTAATCAGTCAGCCAATCAAGTCGGAAATGAGAGCTCGCTTAATTACGCTCTCAGCCCTGTGTTAGTTCTGCTGTAGAGAACCAGGGAGCAGAGTGCCGTTTCGTCCGCTAGGAAACCTGGCTCAGACACACCTGACACAATTAGAGAACAATGCAGGATGAGATGCAATTAACTGAGAAAGATGTTAAGATGAGTGATTATAAGTGCTTTGAGGGGCTCAAAGGTGTGGCTCCAGCAAGGGGAGAGCGTGATAGAGACAGCGTCCTTCCTCTCGTCTTTATGGTCACCCTTTCCACCTCTTCCTGGCTGCATCCTTCAGGATTAACGGAAATGACAAGCGGCTTCAGACACGGCACGCGCTGCACACTTGCCAGGCTCATCTTTTGTTCTCTTCCATTCGCTGTCCGGCTCTGCTTTGGCAGATACTCTTGTTCCTGCCTGAAATCCCCATCCATTGGCCCATTTCAAACTCCCTTCTTCCCTTTCCAATCATTTCCTTCTTATGCATCTCACCAGAGTCCACATTTTTCTCTAACGATGACGAGCATGCTTTTGCTCTTCTTAACCAGTCTGTGGGGGTCCCCAGAGGGCCACATGGGCCTTCAGCAATTATAGACGTTTAAAAACAACAGAGTATTTTAGTAGTCCTGAGGCCTGTCTCAGGGTATGATATCACAAATTTTTCCAATAGTATTAAATAAGGAATCCTGAGATGAGATCCGTATCCTCACAAGATAATATGTTTATTTGGGTACATAGAGAAAATGTGAACTTTTAGTTCCAAGCTGACTCTTGAATTTTAAAACATTTATTATTATTATTATTATTATTATTATTATTATTATTATTATTTGAAAAACCTGACTCTTGTTTTAAAACATTTATTATTATTATTATTATTATTATTATTATTATTATTATTATTTGCAGGACCTCTTTGCTCACTCTCAAATTATTTCTTCCCCTCCACACTTTTCTTCAGGCCACACGTATGAAAGCCAATGGCCTTCATAAAATCCTCATTATTACAAAACCCCTAAATGCCAGGTTCTTACAAAAGAGGGCTTTTACAAAGGGAGATATAAGGAATAATAATTCAATCTCGGCACCTTTTTATGCCTTTATTTTTTTTAAACTAATATGTCAAACTAATCCAATTTATCATGTCTATTTTTCTCCAACATAAGATGCAGATCTGAAGGAAAGAACATGCTCTAGATAATAAGGACGGCAATGCAAACAGACAGCCAAACTTAGACCATTCCAGGACTATCATATAACCGAGATATAAAATTTTAATTCAAAAGTTAACGATTCCTATATCACTTGTTATCTTCACCTGTCAACACTCTGACAACCTATTTTAATATCTGGTATTTCTTTATACTTTATCTTGTAAAAAGAACTTCATACTTTTCTCCCTGTATTCCTCAATGTGGAAAAAAAAAAAAAAAGATTAGCCTAGAGTTTTAAATTTTAGGCCTGCAAGATGATAACAATGGTTTCCGGTGACCAAAACAAAACAAAACAAAAAAGAAAAAAAGAAAAAAGAAAGAAAGAGAAAGAAAAGAAAGGGAAAGAAATAGGTTCCTATCCTCATAAGAAAAGACTGATTTCTCTTCAGCCATAGAAACAAGTAATCACCAGAACTAATTCTAAATCCATCCTCATTGATCAATTACAACTCCACATAGGTAACCATGCTTCTGAAAGCCACCAGTCACTGACAGCCCAATATTTCTGAAAATCAGCCAATGAGGAACAATGATTTCCAAGTAACCATGCTTTCACAGATCAAGATCAACCAATATCTAAACACTCTTATCTTTGAAATGCTACCAGTCTGTGGTCTCCACAATTCCTGAAATCTATACAAGGTCAGGTCTCTGCTTTGCTCAGTGTGAACTCAAGAGCAAAGCTGTCCCTCAGTTCGCAAGCAATAAATTCCCATCTTTGTTGCAGATATAGAGTGAGGGCCACTTTCATGTAATCTAATTTGATATCTCATCAGTATTATCATATTGAAAGGTTTATTCATTTCTTTATGTATACCCCCATTTATGTCAAACAGAATGAAAGGTAGTTAAATATTAAAATAGCCATCCCATGGCCTGAGCTATAATGTGCAAAAGGTTGCTCTATAATGAAACGAGCCAATAAAATTGTCTGTTTAGACTTGATGTTTTATTCGAATGTAACATCTTCATCAGTCATTCATATTTCTGCACCCCATTCCTGACAGCTACTAATATCTAAGCTTCAAGCAAATTATCACCCGGTGTGGAGAGAGGTGATAGAATATGACAATGCTGTGACATGGTGGAAAACTCAGGCCCTCCAAGGTTAGCTTTCCTCTCAGAATGTTCAGACACCATAAGCTTGAAAGAGGTTCCCAATATTTATTCAATTTGTTCGCAACAAAAAGTAAGAGAACAAGAGTGAATTATTGTCCTTACGTATATTTGAGCTATTTGAAATCATGAAATCTCTTTTGAATAGTCATTATGTCTTCAAAACCAAAAGGCTTCAGCGAGACTCTGTGTAAGACATCATGTACCATTTTGTTCAAAGCAGACATTTTATAATTCCAGTAAGAATACATAACTATATATACCACTGTCCTCTTAGCGTTATTTTTAAGAGCTATTTTTAGATCGTATCTACTTCACCTAAGTTTAACACTGTAAAGGTAGCAAAACTTTGGTTGAAGAGCCCATATATATAGTATGATAGCTTGACCTCTGTAAGACGTGTTCTGTCCAGAGAGAGCTCATTATTTATTTTATAAAGGAGAATCAATTCCCCAAGCACACTGAGCTTAGCCATGATAAATACCATGACTCTCCAAGAACCATTACATCCTCTGAGCAAGCTTTCCCGCCACCTGCTGTGAACCTGCCCACGTGGCCTCCCCCATTTCTCTGGTTCCTACCTCAATGCTTCTGTCCATACTCTTCCCCTAAATATAGGATATTCTTTCCTCCCTTCATCTTTAAATGCCCGAAGCCTCTCCTCCCTCTCCAACTCCATATCCAACAGGAAGGTATATGCTATCACTTTCTGAGATCACCTCTCCCTCCTGTGGGCTCACATATACTGTCCCAGTCAATGCCTTCATTTGTTCATTTACTCAAAACAACACCAAAAAATACATTAAAGCACCTTGCTGCGAAATATGCAGTCATTGGGTAATTACCACCTGTTACCTTGTGTTATAGGTACCCGTCTCACCCTCCCTTAATAAAACCCTTGAGTGCAAAGATGTGCCTTTTTTCACTACATAGTACTTAATACATAAGTAGATGACCCAGTTTGCTTTTGGCATGGCAGGAGGGCTCGCAGAAGGTGAACCAAGTAAACACCGTGTTATCAAACAAGCATCTGATCTAGTCTGGTTTATTTCGTTCACTAAATTTCCCTCGAACAATTTTAAAAATGCTCCTTCTGCAGGGGATGAATCACGAGCCATCTAAGAAATAGAACTCGAAGCAGTATATTCAGAGTGCATGAAATAAGTTTTAAAACCTCCAGTTATTGGTAATTGTCAATCATTTTAAAAATTCTATCAATTGAGCTCATATGCTGCTAGAACGCTGTGTGCTTGAATGTCCCTAAGGACACCATGTATTCCTGAGATTATAGTGTTTTTGGATCTCTCAAAAAGCATGGAAGACAACCCCCGGAGGCTTGTTAAGATAACTAACAGTAACCGATATCAGACAAGGAAGGCTAAGGGCACTGGATCATCTGTCCTTTCAGCTTAGAGGGCACAGAGATCGGTGGTGTTTGTCATGACCATTAAAGGCTGCAATGTGTATATTAAGACTTCTGTTTATATTAAGAATTTTTATTCATACTTACACCACCTGAGGTTAAGAAAAAAAAAAAACAGAGCCTCGTGCTACAGTCAGAAAACAAATTTGAATATGACAGAACCTGTGTCCTCAAGGTGGTCATATGTATAGGCTTATCAGTGTCTGTCACTTTGTAGTATTTGCGGGAGGGGCTCCTCCTTGATTGGGGCCCTCCCTGGTCCAGGTCCCTGCAGAGCCAGGGCTCTCTGAAGTTTGTCCTCTCTGTGCTCCTTCCGGCACATCGTCACCAACCTCCCTCCCTCTGTGGAAGTGTCTCCTGAGACTGTGGATTCTATTCCTTCCCCTCTCACCTGTCTTCTCTCATCTGCTTGCAGCACTGTCTCTCTCACCAGGATGTAAATGACTCCCAAATATATTTCTCTGCTTTGCATGTCTATCCCTCTACATCACGGGGCACTTACTGCATGCTGTTGGCAGGCAATCATTATCCAGTAAAGACTTGCTGCCTGATTGTAGGATAAGACAGAAGTAATCTTCTTTCAGGTAAATGCATAAAAGGCTTTTTTTTAGGTCAAGATGGCCTTGCCCTTCCTAAATTCAAAGCCAGAGAGAAAAAGATGGAATTACTACAGGTGAACTCCTTAGCGGAGAGGACTGTATAATTTTTGTTCAGCATCTGCGATTCCATCTTCCCAGCGATGCCTCCTTGTTCTGGGATTGCCCCTTCTCTCCCCGCTCTACATCCAGAATGGCCTGATTATCGTGTGATCCTGTCCCACACCCGCCAAGTGGGCATTTGACCCAAACTAGGACAAGCGCCCATTCCCTGGGATTTTCTAACTGGAAGCTAAGAGACACCTTCTCTGCTGGTGTCTGAAACTGGAAAATATAAAACTCCAGGGAAGTTTTCATCACTGAGTCACTAACTTAACAAATATTTGCTAGGCAATGACTACATGCTAGGCAGTGAAGAACCAGAACGAAAGTTCCTGCCTGCTATTAGAGAAAAACAGATGACAAATAAACATGCCAGTAAATATATAGCGTGTCAGATGTGATAAACTGGAAACTCACTGTCCAAAGAAATCCTTACCTATGATGTCTAAACTCAGACTACGAAGGAAAGGAAATAAAGCAAAAGTAGAACATTCACTGCAACACATGCCTATTTTCCACTCTCATTTCTGTGGTTTTTAAACATGAAAACACGACAATAAAAGTAACTTTTGTAATGACTCCTAATTAGTGAAGGGTCTAAGGTGTCCAGCATTGCATTCAGTATAGTATGTGTCTCAGCTAATTCGTACACCTGCCCTTGGAGATAAGCACTAAACATTAGCTTGATTTTATAGATACAGAGATTGATGCCTAGAGAAGTCAAGTAATTTGGCCAGCATTGTAGGGTGAGCAGCAGAATCAGCGTTAGAACCTGGGCTGCCTCCCACCAGAATCCTCGCTTTTACTGCTGTGTCACATTGCCACTGAGCAGCCTCCAAGTCCAGAAACTGTGCGGAATAATAGTGCATCTTGCCCCAAGGAGCTCACAGCCAAACTGAGGAGTCAAACCCATCAGGGCATGAGTGTGACACAGTTGCTGCCATTACGTAGACAAAATTAAGCATATATATATATAGTGTGTGTGTGTAGACTTGAATTCTCAACTCCATTTAACCTCTGGCATCATCCGAAGGCCAAGCCCACCTACCTCTGAGCAGAGCAGCTCGGACTGAATGCCTGCTGCTTCTACATAAGGCTGGATGGAGGAGCAGGACCTCCTGGGTGAAACGTGGTAATGGAAGCCCATCGCTACCCTGATACCTTGAACAGGTAGTCCTCGGTGTTTGCTAAAAGCAGGGGAGATGAAGCAGCATGGCTTCTGCCCAGCACTGGCCCAACCTCACTCTCCTTTACAACTTACTCAGAAGAAGGCACTTAGGGATGTTCTTAAAATTTCCTCCAGGCAAACGCACCAGCGCAGCCAGTGCTGAAAGACCAGCTGTGCCAAATGTTAATTCAACGTGAAATGGAAAGATGCTTTTTAGCTCTCGGTTAAACGCAAAATTAAATTCCAAACTCTAAGTACTTTCCTGGGATTTTTAATATTTCTCTGTTTTCATTTTTTTTTTTTTTAATGCAATACATTTCCATTAACTTGGCTGCCAGTGAATTAAAGAGGAAAGCAGACATGTCCATCTTTTTCATTCAGTCGTTCATTCTGTTCTCCCACTTGTCAAACCTCCATTTCTCCTAGAAAGGCTCGGGTCAGAAATTCTGTCTCCCAGAGCCAAGTAAATCCCTTCTGAAAGAATCTGTGGCCAGCGGCCTGAGCAGCAGCCTGCAGGGAAAAGGGCGCGGGTGGCAAGACGGGCCTGGGAAATGTGGCAGAAATGTGGGTTCGGAAAGCGTCTTTAGAGTTCTCTTAGAAGCTAAAGTGCTTGGAAATTGAATGTCAAAGCCCAACCAGGTTTTTCTTCCCTAAGGGCACCTTTTCTCATCTGCAGAAATATTAAGTTCATTTCCACACTGCTCTCCTGGAATTCACAATTGATATCAGTTCAGGGAACAGCCACAAACCCAGGGCAGGTTTCCTCCCATGCGGGGTCTTCCATCTTGCTCTAGTTCCCCCCAGCCCACTCTCCCACACCTTCCCCAGTCCTCGAGGTGCCCCTCTCACCCACCCTAGACACCCATGCACTGCAGTTCTCCTGGCTACGTGACAGAAGTCTGATCATCTAGAACCTGTCTCATTCATCTAAAAGTTTCAAGAGCTTGGTTTTGAAGTTAAGCAGATGTGATTTGAACTCCGGCACTTACATCCAAAAGGTGAGTGACTGACTTAGGTTATTAAACCCCTCAGGGTCCCATTTTCCTACCAATACGAGGAGAGAGAGTAACATAAGCCTAACCAAGTTGCTCTGATCATCACTAGAAAACCTAAAATAACTCACATTTTTTGGGGGAAGGATTGCTAAGTGCTGGGCACTATTCTGAGCTATTTGCAAGGCTTGCTCCCTTTAATTTTTATAACAGACCATGAGATGGACCCCTTCCTGAGCTCTATTTTACATTTATGGAAATGGAGGCTTACGGACCTTATGAATGTTGCCTTAGATGCTTCATTCAGCCAGGAAATACATAATCATAACAATAGCTATGCTTTATGGTACATTGACTGTATGCCAGAGAATTGCAAAATATTTTACCTGTATTGTCTTATGCATCCCACATTTTTTCGACTGAGGAAACTGTGAACAAAGATGAAGTAACTTCCCGTAGCTATTCAATCATTATGTAACAGAGAAGAGATGTAGCCCTAGATCTTTGAGTCAGTCTTTGAGCTTAACCATGACTGACTGACTAGAGATGGCAGTTTCACCATGCAGTAGCCCCTTCATCCATTTGCTAAACCATTCAAACCCATTAGATTTCTTATGGAGGAAATATAGGTTTCAAGTCTTATGCATAGTGAATTTGATTTTCTTTTTAGTTTCTTCACAGAGAAGGCTCTACAAGAGAGGACAGTGTTCGGCCTTTGAAATGAAGGCCTGCTTACTGTCTCCTTAATTTGGGAACCAAAATCGCCAACATTCATTGCAACTTCCCAAGCCACTAGAATCCATAGCTCCATTTTTGAAAATGGATACAAAGCACTTCTTTGGCAAGCTTTATTACTAAAATGATGGTAGCAATACAAACAACTAGTGAGAGAGAGAGTTGATTAAGTATAATCCATCAGCTGTATGCAACATCGTGCATCCATGAAAACAGTAATTATGAAGACGAGAGAGAAGCACAGGAGAATCCTTAGAATGTTTACCATGTGGTGTTAACTGATAAAATACAACATAATGTGCATCCTATAATTGATTGCATCTATTTAAAATATGAATACATATGAAAGTTAAAAGCAGAGGTTAATATAAAAAGAATTAAATATTTATGTTACTTACAATGGTAGGATTCTGGGTGGTGTTTGATAGGTTTTTAAAAAATATATTCTATTGTTTTGGCAGTAAAACCTCAGAATTCAATGTTAAAACACACTGCGGACACTGCCCCAAGAGGAGCGCCTTGGAAGAACAGGCAATAACTATTCACAAGTATTTTTCATTGCCATTTTCCTGCCCCATAGACATCAGAGGACTAACAAAGAAAATCAGCCCGTGTAGTAATAACCTGCTGCTGGCCTACAAGTCAGGTCCATGTGCTACTTTTTATCTGTTGCTTTGGTAAGGCAGGGATATGCTATGTATTCTCCCAACACTTTTTTTTTTTTAATGAAATACAAAATAGGAGGGAACCTCTTGTTCACTGGGACAAGTAAGTGAAATGATGGGTCCCTAAATTGAACCAGGACCTCTCAGACCTAGCCAAGGGGTCTTCCTCCTGCATCAGGCATTCTCTATACTCCAGAGATTGCAAATAGCGGTTTATGCCTTTGGGGAGTAAAGCCACCATACTGGTTCTCTGAAGGTTACAGGAAATATGCTTCGTGGTTCACTTTTTGACACCGTCCATTTGGGTTGGAGGTGTGAATAATGTTACAAGACTGGAAGAAAGATGACATTGGAAACGGGGAGATGTTTAGAGCAGAGGTAACTTTCTTATTCACAAGGGCTTGAAACCTCTTCTGAGCTGGCCCCAGGAGAGCCTGAAGGCGGTGTCCAGTTGTGCATTTCCCTTTGTTTCTCCTGAACACACATTTCCCTTCCTCCCCCCACCTCCCTTTAAGCCCAGGCTCCTTTTGCCAGTTTCCTCTCCCATCCCCCTGTCAGCCTCAGGGCTCTGCGTTGGGAGGGGTCTTCTCTGTGCTCCTTCCTGGGCTGATGGGAGCTTTAGACCCTGATCTCTCTGCAAAATTAAAGGCTTAACTCCTGTGTCAGAGTGCAGGGTTGGAGAAAAGCATTTGGGAAGTTATAAATTTACAGAGTTCTGTTCAACAGCCAGGATATCACTGCTGTCACCTTTACAGTCAATGCACTTGTGGTCTCCGGCACCACCCGACCACGTGGGGCTGAGAGGGTCACTGCTCCGTGCAGAGCCTGAGGATGACGACAGTGACAAGGAGGCCCTCTGCTTGAAGACTTCATAGTTTCATCAGGAGTAAAAGGTGCATTCTTTATATGATGCACCAAGAGTACACACTGGATGTTCCTCCGTGCTCAGTCCTATGTGAAAGGAGGTGTGTGTGTGTGTGTGTGTGTGTGTGTGTGTGTGTGTGTGTGTGAGAGAGAGAGAGAGAGAGAGAGAGAGAGAATAAGTCCAGGAAGTCAAGTCCAGGCCTTTTGGAATGTATCAAAAAATCTATGTCCACGCTAACCTGGGATCTAATTTCCTGCCCTAGCCTCTCTGTCTAATAAAGCACGAGGCTGCCTATCTCACAGCACTCTGCCTTTTATTCAAGTTAAGCCTTCCCTCCTGCCTTGGTTGTAGGTCACAGTCTCGGCTGCTCCCTGCAGATTGAAAAGGTTGACTCCTAGATCTATACGTGACCAGCTTAATTCTAGAGAGACCGTCTGAAGTACTTCGCCGTGGTTTAGTTTCCACGTCATTTATCACTGACATCGTCCCGTGCATGAAAGTGCAAGGAGATTTAAGGAGCTGGCATTTGCTCACAAGGTCTCCTTTAGTGGAACGGCGCCTAACACACTACTTAACTGGCTCTGCCACTGAAACATAACTCTCCTCTCCCGGCGCTCCTGTCTCTGGCAGAGCAGCGCAGCCCTTAGCAAGGGGAGAGTTTGCCCGGAATTCTGGTGTCCTATGGTACTGAGACGCGCGTGACGTTCGGTGGGTTAGGTCACCACCTGTCTTCGCACTCTAAATCCCAGGTCTCAGAAACAGCCAGAAAGACCTTGCTTTTATAAGAACAAGTCACCCGAACGACCAAGAAATCCTCTGACACCAGAGAGAAAACAAATCAAAAAAGGAACACTTTTGTTTTGTTTTGGTTTTTTTTTTTGCATTTGAAGAGAACTGGGTTTGATGCCTCATTTTGCTTCTTCGGTTTATTTTCATGCTTGGAACATCAACTTTTCTTACTCTATTAAACTTTTAAAAATTAAAATCGAAGATAAAATACCGATGAATTTAGAGCTGGTTTTACTGGATTCCTCATTCCAGTAATGTAATTTCTATTTTCACAAAAACGAGCCCCTCGAAGCGGCATTCTCTGGTAAGGAAGTTATATTCGAGATCGTACAAGTGCCAGGAGTCCTACAAACCACGTTTCCAAAATCAGAAGTCACACAGAATTGACATTTCCTCCAGAAATGCAAACACTATATTCTGAAATATTAATGTTCTGTTCAGTCAATAGAATGTCCTCCCATAGTTCTGTACACCTTCTCCCTGAGTTCGAAAGACCTTGTGCAGATCTGCCCTGCTGTACAGGCACTCACAGCACTAACACCAACACACACACGCACTCACGCACACACACACATACACACAGTTCCTAAATCAGAAAGCAGATCAAATAAATGTATTTCACCCTCTTCTTTCATATATCACCATTACACATACAAGTACACGGTTTCTGATCTATGGCCCCATATTGCTTCAATTAAAGGGATTTATTTCTTTGAACACCAGTGTCCTCTGGAATTATGACTAGCCACTGAGAGTGAGCAGCTCTCTGGAAGGACATGTAGTAAGCTGGTAGGAGTTCTGCTTATACCCTAGAGATAAAGCTTCTGTGACATTTACGTGACGTTAGACTTACTAAATTATTTTTAAACCTTTAGATTATAAGTGGAGGTACATCCCATTTTCTCTATTTGTGTCTAAGCTACAGAAAAGAACTAATGAGTCATTATTCAATTTTGTCCATATGACTTAGATTTGGATTTCTCTGTTTCACTCTGTATCTGTTCGTTCATTTTTTTTCTGGGTGAACATATGCTCTGTCCTTTTGTACGAACCAGGGCCTACTTGTGGGCTAAATAAGATGCAATTTGTTCAGTTAATTATGAGTTTTTAGAAAGTGCCAATGTCTAATAACACCTCTTCCCTTAGGTTGAAATTAGTGATAAAATGACGTAATTCAATAAACTTCTTGGGTAAAGAGTTCCCTTGTTAAAATGGAAATTCTTTTAGAATGTATAATACAAAGAGTCATTATATGGCATTTACTCCTCTGAGAAATTTTTGAATGACATCTTTATTATATGGCAGATGTTATATGGACTAACTAAGGAAGGAGAAAAATGGGTCTGGAGTGTGTGCATTATGTAAAGGCTTTAATATCAATGAGGGCAACAAAACTCGGGGGAAATAAGTAGAAAAAGAGGAAGGTAGAAGAATGCCAAAAATTATTGATTTTCTTCTTGCCTACTGGCCAGATTCCAAGGCTGCTACCCATGAGCCAGGTCAGAAAAAGAGGCTTCCCATATGGATTGTTGTGATATAGCCAAAGAAAATTATACCAGGCAGAGCTAAATAGACAAGGAAGACTTTATTGAAACCTACTGCAATAGGGGAGAGAGATTAAACTCTACTGAAACAAAATTCTTTAATGTCAAATGGTATGAGATTTTTAAGTGCTAGAGTAAGCTAGTGGAGAAGTACTGGCAGGCCTTTGAAGGAAGGTTGGTCCATGTAATTAAGCCATCTGTGTTTCCTACTTGTTCCTTGTGGAAGCTAGGCTCATCCGTCCCCACAGAGTTTGGGAGATAGAGGCACTATATTTCTTGATGATTACATTCAAAAGGGATAGCTCCCAGGTCCTTGAAAAAGACATTTCCGGGTTGTAAAACTGGCAAGAGTCTATGAGAAGATTTATATCTTAAAGGAACAGAGAAAGAATTTACAATTGCAAGTTTTCTAAAATAAATAGTCTAAGAAAAGGGAGGTCAGGAGCCAGTCTAAAGTTTAGTGAAGTTGAAAGAAATGATAAAGCCATCTTGGTCAATACACAGTCATATTGGCGAGTATACACAAGCGCTTACTAAGTTCTAAGTTCTTCGCATGTCCTACTCATGGAACAGCAATGCTTTCTTTTTTTTTTTTCCCCCCTCATTTACAGATGAGGAAACTAAAACACAGAAAGACTAAGTTTCCTGCCCATGGTTATATAGACCCCACACAGTCAGCCTTTGGACTCTAAAATATCAACCACTCTACTTAGCTTCCTTGATGCTGGTATGGGAGATGGTCAACCCATCATCTCAATGTCTGACCTTAAAATGAATCTGGTGGTGGACACAGCCTAAGGTGAGCCACAGTGTGTGACACCTTGTACAGTCCCCTCCCCTTGAGTATAGCAGGCAGAACTTGGGACTGCTTCTAGATAATAAAATTCATCAAAGGTGATGGAAATAGTCCCCCATGACTATTTTATGTTATATAAGACTCCATCTTAGCAATTTGGACTGAGAGATGATCTTAGTGGGTTCAAAGAAGGGAGATGCCTTGTTGTGGGAGGGCCTCTGAGAAGGCCACATGGTAAGTAACTATGGGAAGCCTCTAACACTGATAGCAGACCTCAGGTGGCAGCCACCAAGAGAATGGGGACATCAGTCTGAAACGGGCCAATAACCTCATGAGCTTGGAGGAGGATTGTGAGCTTCAGATGAGAACCCAGAGCAGCCAAACCCTTGACTACAGCCCTGAGAGATCCTGAGCAGAGGACCAGGTAAGCCTTGCCCAGACTCCTGACTCAGATTCCACTTACTGAATTTGAGTTAATTTGTTATTTCTGTTGTCTTGGCCAGTGCTCTGGCTCTCATTTACTTCTATGATCACTTAAAAGCTCTCCTCCAAATTTGCCTTCCGTGGACATCATTTGAAACTGTGTATCTTGATATATAATTCTTTGTGTCCAATGCAGTATTAGCATTTAAAAATCTATGAGATGAAGCCCAAATCATGGTATATTATAAAAAGCCCTTCCAGGTTTGGTTTCAAATCACCATGTTTCCTAATCTCTTGTCAC
>NW_006434835.1:13189651-13211932 GCF_000325575.1 Pteropus alecto
GGCACTATATATATAAAACCTAAATAATAACATGTTGTCCTAAACAGGCTTCTAATGTAGTTGAAGAGTCAGATAATTTAACTATCACTGTTCATAAAAAGTCCATGGCTTAAAGAAATTAAGTGGTATAATTCCAATTATGCCACTTACTATTCCTGAGAATTTGGAGAAGTCAACTTTGTCTCTGAATTTCCATGTTCTCACCTGTAAATATTGGAACTAACACCTAACATCTCATGGATCATTGAGAAAGATTAAACCAGATGACACAAATAAAGTTATTAGCATACTGCTGAATCCAGAGTGAAAAATCTGATGAGTATTAATTAAATTTTGATATTCAGTTTCTGTTTGTATTTACTGGCACATATACTGCACATGAAGTGGGGAAGGGCAAGGATCATAGAGGGGGTGGCAAGCAGAGTGCTCAGGGGAGTGAGCCTTGGGGTGAGCCTGGAAGGATGACAGGACTTAGACCCAAACATGGAAGGTTCCCAGCTAGGGAGGACACTGTGTGTGAAGACACAGATGCCTAAAACAGTAGGATGCTGCAGACTCAGTAGTTAGGCTTGTATGAGAAAAAAATGCATGTGGGAGAATTAAAGGCTTCTCATTTATTTTCCCAGTGCCCATTTTTACTCCCCATTAAATATAAAGAAAAAAATATTTATCTGGCACTTACTATGTACCAGACATTTTTCTAACTGCTTTACGTCTATGAGCCTACTGAATTGTACCCCTTGAGATAAGTACTACAAAAATCCTTATTTTGCAGATGAAGAAATTAAAACCAAGAAGGGGGTAAGTATATTTCTCAAAGTTGTACAACTGATCATTTGTAGCTCTCAGCTTTGAACAAAGCAGTAATAGAATTCTTCACTCCAGTGTGTATACATTTCCAAACTCCACCAAACCTAATAGACACAAATAAACATAGAAGCAAGGAAGCAAATAAGGGAACAGTTGGGTAAATCAAATCATTAAAGCTTACCTAGTTTACTCTCTTTAACACAAGTGCAAAGGAAGAAATTCAGAAAGGCTAAGTGACTCTCTCTCCATATCGAACATAGTAAATGACAGTTATAAGGCTAGAATCCAAAAATCTTCAGCAACATGTAAATCTGTTTTGTGTCAGTGAATGCATGCGTATATACACATTATACATGTACACATATGTATGTGTTTAAATATATGTATATGTATGCATGCATGTATATGTGTACGTATATTGGGGGTATTCATGTAGTAGAGTAAATAATTTGGTGGTTTTCTTTCCCCATGAAACTATATGCTTAGTATTTAAGATCAATCAAATATTGAGTAATTGTCCTTTCGATTGAAAATAGCATTGAGAAAGCAGCCTCTCATACCACCTTGGAACATATACAAGTCATACCAGGTGTAGTATTTCTTATAAAGATCTTGAAGTCTTACTAAGGAAAAAAGATATTTAAGATGAACAAAATAGAGACTACTAATGTATATATGAAAACGTGCTCATTTTAGAATACAGATAACTAGTTCAAAAGACCCAAGGTCATCAGATATATATATATATATATATATATTCCAAAACACACTTCTAAATGTATCTAGCTTTCGCACATAATTTCCTCACTTCATCATTTAACAAATATTTCTTAAATGCCTACTAAATGTGATGTACTTACTATTCCGGGCATTTGTGATATAAACAGACATGATCCCAGCCCTGGTGAAACTTATCTTGTAGCAGGGGAAAATAAACAATACACATTTAACAAAAATTATATAATGTGTTATACAGTGGTAAATTCCAACGAAACAAGAAAATACAAATCAGATAAGGAGGACTTAGCAGTGGGGACTGCAGTGTTAAACAGTGGAGTCAGGATGACCCTTTAGAGAAAATGACAACTGAGAAAAAGCTTAGAGATGGCGAGAGATAGGCAGTTAGGTGTCCAGGCTGGTGTGTCTGACATGTTTAAGAATTACCAGGGTGGGCAGTGTGGTTGAGAGAACACGGCTAGGGGTAAGAAATAATAAGAGAAGTAACAGAGCCAGATTACGCAGGGCCCCCACTTTGAGATGGAGAGCCACTGTCAGGATTTGAGCAGAGAACTGTCACAATCTCACAGACGTTTTACATCTTTCATAGGGAGAACTGTATAAGAATGGTGTGACCCAAGTGAGCAACAATGAGGACACACTGGACAATGCTTCCAGTCTCAGAGAGATGCTTCCAACACTTCACCATGAGGCCTTGTTTGCTGTAGACTATTTGAAAGCTAACAGTCTAATAATAGATTCTATTATTGTTAGCTTTAGCAATAAATTCTATTCCTAATTTCGTAAGGCAGTTTTAAAATCAGATGTAAAGTTTATAACAAGCTTCTTTCGACTCAGTATGAGTTTTGTCTTTAACTTATTTATTGATATTATTATTTTTTAACTTTTCAATTACAATTGACATTCAATATTATTTTATATTAGTTTCAGGTACACAGCATAGTGGTTAGAAGTTTACATAATTTGCTGTCTTTATTTAATTGCAATGAATTACTTTGACTAATTTTCCAATATTAAAATAATTGTGCATGCATAGGGTAAACCCTCTTGATGTTTTCATTCTTTGATGCTTGGTTACTTTGGACTGTTTTCTGTGCTTTTCCATTTAAAAAAATTATTTGTAGTAATTATTTAAGTCATAGGACAAAAGCTGTCTTTTCAGAGGAATTCTATGTTTGCTTGATGTTTTCAGAAGAAATCAAGTGTTGATTTGATATTGTCAAGTTTCTGATGTTTTTTGCCATCAACGTAGGTCCTAATATTGAAGTAATGTCTTTACATTATTGACATAAAATCTATTTTGTCATAGTTTGTTGTTGAGGACACCACTGAATTCTGTTCCCTGGCATTTGTTTCAGACTTTTTGATCTATCACCAAAAGTGAAATTGGTCTATTTTTTTTTTCTAGTAATGGCTTTTTCTTGTTTTGGTATATAACCTATAAAAGTCTCATGATATATTGGATGATATTTCTTTTTTATTTTCTGAAATATACTTTAAATTATATGTCATACAAACTTTGTTTTCCAGTTTTTCTTTCTTTTTTTATTTTTCCTAATTTCTATTGGACTAAATAATTTCTACCATCCATTTTTTTTTTCTCCGCTGGTTTGAAGATATAAATTATGTTACTCATCTTCAGATCTTTTCTTGAATTTAATTTCATATTTTTTAATAAAATTTAAAGTTATTCAAAGTTTTTCTCCTTTGCCAAACTTGTCAGAAATTTTAGCATACCTTAAAAATGCATTGTACTCCCATTTTGTTACTGCTGTCTTTATTTTGGTTGTACCTTTTTAAACACACAAAAAAATTTTAATCTACAGACTTAATTTTATTTTTTCTATCCTCACTTGCTTTCCCTCTCATCAATGTTGAGTTCATATATCCTCTACTTGAAGTGCCCATCATAATGAATCTTTTGATATTTTGTAAATGATAACAGTCTTTGTATGACTGAAAAATGCCTTTACTTTACCCTCAGACAGGAATGAAGATTTCACTGAGCGTAAGAGTCTAGGTAAACAGTGAGTTTCCCTCAGGATTTTCAGTATATAATTCTGAGGTCTTCTGGACATTCTACTGGGTGATAAATCTATTCTGAATCAAATTACAATCCATGTGTAGATAATCTCGTTTCACTGTGCTAGCTTTTAAGATTTTTCTCTTTAATGTTTTACAATTTCACTTCTACATGTCAAGTTGTAGATTTATTTTTATTTTTCTCCAAGGAATTTATTATATGTTTTCTAATTAAGGACTCAGAGTTTCTTAATATTTGAAAAATCTCACCCATTATGTCTTCATAGATTGCTTCTCCACACTTCTCCCATCTTTTCTTCCAGAATTCCTTCTAGACATATTATGACTTGATGGAATTTATATATACAATGATTTTCTAGTTTTTACTTTTTTCCTAATACCACTTGATTCTCGACGAATTCTTCAGTCATCTTCAAATGACTGTTTTGCCTTTGGGTCCATTCCACATTTCCTGTAATCTATTATGTTCTTTAATTTCTATTTTTTATAAATTCTAAGATTTCAATTTGATCTTTTAAGATTTTTTTTCAGTTGACTTTCTCGTAATTTCTTGTTTATTTTAATAGGTGTTATCTAATTATTTATCTTTGACATCCTAAACACACTTATTTAAAATAATATAAAATTCATTTCACAAGAATGAATTGGTATTACAATTATTAGTTATGAGGCTTCTTTCTTTGTGGGGTTGAGAATTGTATTTGCCGCCTCCTTTGAGGTGCAGGAAGCCCCTGTACTCATTCTTCTCAATGTAGAAAATCAGTTTGCCCCCTGCTAGGTCCCAGAACTAGGTTTTAAATGGTGTGTCAGGGGTTTGCCTGCTAGTAATTCTTGAGAATATTACAGATTCAGCCAGTGGCTTTGCTGGTGGTTTCCTTGTCATGAGGTTTTGTCCCTCCCGCCCTTACCTTTCTAGCCCACAGCTTCCTCTAAAGCTGTGGAACAGATTTTCTGCAAAAGACTTTTTCAGTTTTGTATTACTGGCTGTGAAGGAGGCACTGCCTCCTGCCTCCAATATAATATGGAACGCTTTTCCTCACAGTTACTCTTCTGAGTTGAACTTCTGCCTACCATGTCTTGCTTTCTTATAAACTAGGAGGACAATGGCCTCTGGCTATAAAAGTGTCACTTGTGCATTCCAGTGCTCTGGTCAAGAACAATTAGAAACAGCTACACACGATTTTTAAAACTTTGTTTGATGACTTTGGAGATATATGAAGTAGCTTGGTCTTGAAGAGCCTGATCATAAAAGAAAAAAAAAAAAAAAAGGGGGCACATCTAAGTGAACACAATTTTCTGGAAGCCATGTTTACCCTTGGGACTTGCCTATTCTTGGCACAAGAGGTGAAGCTGAGAAGTTTGGCAGAAGCTCACTGCTACAAGACAGAAAACTAGCAAAGATATTTAATACCTCATAAGGCTGAGAATTTTTTTTTTTAAATATGGAATCTTGCAACTGCCAAGGCAATCAAGTCTGGAGGAAATAATATATGAGAGAAGAGAGATAGAAGAAAATAAACTTGACACTCAGTGGTTTAAACCAGGACTTCTCATCTTCCACATTATTGACATGTTGGGCCAGATCATTATTTATCCTGAGGAGCTGTTCAATTCATTGCAGGATGTTTAGCAGCATCACTGGCCTCTACCCACTAGATGTCAGTAGCAACCCACCCCCTACCCCCACTTTTAGAGTTGTGAAAACCAAGTCTTCAGTCATTGTCCAATATCCCCTGAAGGGCAAAATTACCATAATTGAGAATCAAAAATTTAGACTCTTGAAGTATTTGTCACGTCCTTAAGGTGTGCAGAGTAAGAAGCTAAGAAACCAAGCCAATAAATAAATTAATTAAATAAATAAACTGGATAACAGAGCAGAATGTTCAAGTCACAAGGTAGTAAAGAGATTAAAAATTAGAGTTTCCTATGGGAAGGGAGTCTAACAAACAATCTAGGCTTGAAATTGGTGCCTCTGGAGAGCTGTACTCCAGGACTGGGATGATCCATTCTAGTCTAAGCCTAACAACAATGGAAACACAACCTTTAATGAGCTCATGTCTTGATTGTAGGTAGTCTGCTCTACTACAGCTATCTGCCAGAAAACAAAAAAAAATCATGCCCAGAGGAAGATAATGTCAGCCAGAAACTCTCTCTATATATATTTTAATACACAATGTCTGACAACCAGTCAGAACTTTCTATTCATAACAAGAAACAGGACCAACAGAAAATAAAACAGATAACAAAATGGATTCATAGATGAAAAAGGTATTAAGATGATCAAATATGGACTTTAAAATAAATATTATTCAATAAACCAGTATTACAAGATCAAAAAGTAATTGACAAGGTTGAAGTTATAAACCTTAAATTTTCAAATGTAACTTCTGAACTAAAAAATATAAATGTTAATGGAAAAATCAAAAGATGGGTTTAAGAGAGGATAAGGCATTTTTTGGCTCATGCCCCAGATTCCTCTGACCATTGCTTCCATTGTCACATCTCTTTAAATTCTGATATTCTTGCTTCCTTCTTATAAGGATCCCTGTGAATACATTGGGTCCACCCAGATAATCCAGAATATTCTCCCACCTCAAGTTCCTTAATTTAACCATATGAGTAAGTTTTAATCAAATTTTGTTAAATTTAATGAAAATATTCAAAACTATTACTGAAAACTACAAAATGTTGTTCAGAGAAATTAAAGACATCAAAAATATGGAGAGATATACCATGTTCATGGATCAGATGACTCAATATTTTTAAGATGTCAATTTTCCCTAAATTGGTCTAGGGTTTTTCGTGTGTGGATTCTAATATTTATATAGGAATGCAAAGACCCTAGAATTGCTAAAACAATTTTTTAAAATAACAAAGTTGGAGGACTTACACAAGCTGATTTCAAAAATTTCTGTAAAACAAACATAATCAAGAGAGTATTGTATTGGTGTGATTATATGCATATATAATCTGGAAGAGAATGGACAATCCAGAAATAGAATGACACATATACGGTCGATAAATTTTTAACAGAGATTCCAAGGTCAATCTGTGGGGAAAATGATTCTGGGAAATTGGATATGCAAAAAAATGAAACTTGACTTTTATTATATAATATACAAACATTAGCCTGAAATGAATTATAGACCTAAATGCAAGAGCTAAACCTATAACATTCTAAATAACATATATGTGAAAATCTTTGTAATCTTGTTGGCAAAGTTTTCTTAGAAAGCATACATAAGGCACAGACCACAAAAATAGAAATAACAATAATAAATTGGACTTCAGCAAATTAAAAACTTTTGCTTTTCAAAAAAAAATTAAAAAAATAAAAAGACAAGTCGAAGATTGGAAGAAAATCTTTCAACACATATAACTCACATAGGACTGTATATAGAACATATAAAGAATTCTTTCAACTCAATAATAAAAATTCAAATAATTTAATTTTTCTAAATGGGCAAAAGATTTGAACAGAGATTTTACCATAGACATATGAATTATAAACAGGTACATGAAAAGATGCTTAATGTCTACTCACCAGGGAAATATAAATTTAAAGTCACAATGAGATATCACTACACACACACACTAAATTAGCTAAAATTAAAAAGACTAACAATAGCAGGTGCTAGGGAAGATTTGGAGAAACTAAACCTCTCAGATATTGCTGATGAGAATGCAAATTATACAGTCACTTTGGAAAATAATTTGTCCATTCTCAACTACTTAAACATATTCTTACCACATGACTCAACAGATTTACCAGTAGGTATGTATATAAGTACATATGTGCATGCAAAGATTTTTGCTAGAATGTTCACAGCAGTTCATTTCTTAATAACCAAAAATGGAAACAACCTATTATACATCTATTGGTGAATTAAGACATTGTGTTAAATATATATAATTGAACCCTACTCAGTAAGAAAAGATAACAATTTATACATGTGACAAGCTAGATGAATCACAAAACATTATACTAAGTTAAAGACACCAGATACAAAGATTATTTACCATTTGATTCAATTTTAAGGAAATGCTAGAAAAGCACAAACTACAGGAACAGGAAAGATTATATTTGCCTGTAGTTCTTATGGGTGTTTTTGACTGGGCAGGGCCACAAGGGAATATTTTGAGGTGATAAAAATATTCCATATATATCCTGACTGTGGTAGTGGTTATATAATTATATATAGTTATCAAAACTAATCAAATTGTATATTTTAATATGGTAAATTTCATTACATATAAATTAAGCTTTATTAAAAAAATGCAGAGGAAGTAGGTAGAGATTGATATGGTAGAACCGAATGCTAGTCTTAAAATTTAGACAGACAAGCTTAAACTTGGTATGGTGAACAATATCGATACAACGTTAGTGTAATTATGTGTTATAAATAAATGATGTTCTTCAGATTTACAAAGAACTTGGACTGCTTTCCATACAAGTTTTTTCTTCTTGTTATGAGAAGTCCTAGGAAACTCCTTAATAAAAGGATTTATAAAAATAAATTTATTTTATTTATATAGTAAAACTCTGGTTGGTAATGCAGAGGGATGGAAGTGGATGGAGGTAATTTTCCAAGGCTACTAATGAGCTAATGGATTCCCCTAAACATGATATAAATTGGCTAAATTTTTACATCTCACACTCACATCAAACAAGAGCAAAAGGAAAATTAAACTGCAAATATAATAAACATCCTCTGACCTAGTAGTCTGCAGCAAAAATTAAATGGAAAACTTCGACCCCGTATATTACCCTTAAGAGAATCTACCTGCTACAGAATAATAAGGGTTCTGATGATGCCAGATGAGATGCCAGCACAGTTTGCAGGGAAGCAGTTTCCCTCTTGAAAGACGTTGTTAAACCATGAAGGGCATGTCAGAATCACTCTCAAGTTTTTCGAAGCACTAAGGATTTCACCAGGAAGAAAGCAGCGCATGCAACTCATATCGGTCCAACCTAGAGCACAATTTCATTAAATATTCAGCACCATGAGGCACTCCTTGTTTAACATATAGGATCTGATTCCCTTTGGGAATGGAGTGTTGTGAAATCTTTGTTACAGAGCACTGTTGGGGGTTGGAGGGCGCTGGCTAATTCTTGTTGACACAAAAGTACTGTGCAAATGACATGTGGATCAGCCACTCCAAAGAAATTAGATTACCTTACACAGTAAGATTTTGGATAAGAATATTATCCAAAATCCTAGTAAGTGACTGGGAGAAATTATTTACTATGTATACAATAGATACAGAGTTAAAATCTTTCATACAACATGATACAGCTAGGAATAAATGAGAGAGACAAGGAAATACCAAGAAATGATAACTATGTGTAAAACGATATTCCATCTCACTGGTAATCTGATAAATACAAATTAAAATAAAAATTAAAAATTAAATATAATTATTTTATCCATAAAATTGACCCAGAAGAAAAGTAGAGGTAGAAATGTTCAGTGTTTGCCAATGCTGAAGAAAATGCCCCATTAATTGTGGAAGACATTTTGGCAAAATCTATAAAAAGATGAAAGCACATTTGCTTGGCTCCACCAGTTCTTCTTCTAAGAATTAGTTCTACATAAATATTGACTCATGAGTACAGAGATATTTTTTGCAGAATGTTTGAAAAGAGAAATATTGGAAACAATTTTAATATCCATTGACAGACAAGTAAAAATCTAATTTATGCTCCAGCCATACTATAGAATGCTTTGCTGCTTTGCAAAAATAAATTAACAGATCTACATACAGGGCTATTGCATGAGACTCAGCATATATTTTTAAGTGGAAAGTCCAAAGCATAATCTCATTTTCTAAAGTTTAGCTCATTATAATTCTGTTGACTCTTTTACAATGATTATTTTTATTTTTATATTGTATGAAATCCAAAGTAAAAAGAAAAGGAGGAAAAATTACTTGACATGATTTGACCAAAAGATTTTTCCTTCTTCTCTTTTTCTGTTCTTCTTTTTGTTGTTTTTTAGTCTTTTCATCCTCCTTTCTCTCCCTCTCTCGCTTTACCAGGAGGTTTCTATGAACCAGTTGCTGTTTTGATGGGACACGTATTTAGTGTATATCGGGAAGATATAAAAATAAACGATTACAACACATTCCGGTAGTACCATAGTAGAGACGCACAGAGCCTGATGTGAGCCCAGAGCAATAAGTGCTTAAGTTTGAAGAGAAGCAAAGGATCAGAGAGAAGATCCCAGTTAAAAGGTAAGTAGAAGTTTTCAGATAGATTAGACAAAGGTGCTTCATTCAGAGGGCACTGGAATTTATACCAAACAATCAAGCCTTCCTGATTCTGTTTGAGTAGAGGTGAAGGAGAAAGGAAACCATTCTCTATAAATTCAGATGAATGCTATCAGAGTTCATTACACACAGTGCTAAAATTCTGACCCCACCATTGGCAAGCATGTGGATTCTTTAAATTTTCAATTCCCCACTATAAAAATCCTAACTGTCCAAAATGTTTACTTTTCCCCCCAAGAGTAACGTAGATGCCTCAGATTGTGTTTTTATCTATGTCTGTCTGTGAAATTTTTCATAGCACTTTCACAATTTATAAGCCATCACAAAACCACAGGTTGGCACAGCTTAATACGGTTGCCACCAGGTGTGGAGGCCCTCGAATTCATACTGCGTGCTAGTCACAGTGACGGCGTGATCTCAAATGAGTAGGATTCTGGGAAGAAAACATTATGTTTCCTACTTTCAGATGGGAACAAGGAGAAGAGACATTAAGTAATTTATCCAATAAGAAACCATTCATGGTTTGAACTGAACTACTAGCTGCGTGCTTCTCTGCTGGCCCTGCTCTATCACGAGTTCTCTGAGGATCGAGGTGGTATCTTTTTCTGCACGTGAGGACAGGGGCTGTGTCCAAGATGTTTCATATCACAGAGCAGAAAAACAATTCTTTATTGAGTAAATCAGAAATATATCATAGCGGCAATGACCACTGGTCACCAGTGAAGCGTACATTTATATTAGAATAGTTTTAAAATTATTTCCCTGCTCAAATATAGATGCAGTCTTTATGTTCAAAATGATTTTATAAAAATGAGTTTTATAGGCAAGCGATAACATTATTTAAAAAAATGGAAAGGTCTCCCTTTATCTTGGAAATATTAATTATCTCACTCTTCTTCATAACATTTCTTAAGCATTTCTCTGTGGGCATTTGTCATTTTCAACTTTATACTTGCTTTTGTACTGTATGTTTGTTTTGTTTTGTTTTTTTTTCGTCATACAGTGCACAAGATCTGTTTAGTTATCTCTCTAACCTCATATTATTTGCCACAATACCTTACTCAATGTACAATAGTAATCTGTAGAGTGAATTAACGGAAGATTATAAGTCAATGAATTAAACAAGCTAGACTTTCATACTCGATTGTGTAAGGTGAACTTTGAGGAGCTCAAACACACTTACTGAATTTTGAAAAGAATTATATTTTTATGTAATTAAATAAACACAATATTCCTCTAGAATATCAAAATAAGTTTACATCAAAGAGACATGGAAAAACGTGGAGCAGTACGAGAACACAGGTACATAATTATCTCAAAAAAAAGAGAAATGGGTGGGAAAGTCTTAATATCCAGGAGGAAAAAAATGAAGAACTATTCTGAGCAAATATTTCAACACATGTTAAATATTTATTTTGTGATTTAAAAAATGAAAAATCATAGTTCAAAATATTTTAAGAAAACTGCCATCCCTCTTTTAAATTTTTGTAAAGTTTACAGCATTTATGAGGAGATCCCTTATGTGATGTGTGAAAAGTTGACATAGCTGGACACAGAGGCAATGAATAAATACGGCTCAAGCTTTACCGTATTGGGACTGGCTGACAACCTGGGAGCAGCAGTTCTGGAAAAAGGCTGCAGAAATGGAATTCTGGATCTATTTATACTTCTCCCTTGCCAGATGGGGTTCCCACCCAAAGAACAAAGACAGGGAATGGGCCAGCAGTGGGGCTGTCATATTGAATGATGTTCCTGTAGGTCACTAGATCACAATCTGCTCAAGAATATGTTGCCAGGAAGATGACACCACCACTTGACATCCCAATAATTTCCTTGGTAACATATGCAATCAGTTCACAAACCCGGCCCAGCACCGTTGGCCGGAGTTGGGGGAATGGGTGGGGACTTTTTGGCACAGCTAAGAAGACAGTTGGAACAGCTGAGGATTAAGCTGTTTGCTCAGCCAACAAAGACAGAGATGCACCAGAAGCTTCTTCAGCCCTTCTCACACTGGTCTAGATATATTATCTATTAAAGAGCCCTAGCTTGACTATGGAATAATGATAATTCCAAACGCACGATCACGAGTTAATTATTTTACTTCTGTCTTTATCCCACCAGAGAGAAAACTTCCTGAAGAGAGAAAACTGATTTATTTCTGTCTCCCTCCAGAGAAGATTTCTATACTGTGGTTTTTGTTTGAATAACAGAATGTGAATAAAGGCACATTACAAACTATAAAGTGCTGTTAAGTGCTTTTGTTTGTTTAGAAAGGAATTAAAGTAAAAGGAGGAAAAAACTGAGTTTTAAATTAAAAAAAAGGAAACGGAATTTTAAGATATCGATGTCACATTCTAAAAGTAAAGTTTTACACTACATAATAATTGTTAATGCTGTCGTGTTTCTCTGAGGACCCTCTTTTATCTCCTTTTTTAATAAAAATTGAGTGTGCATTAGTGCTCTTAAGTTCCCCTTGGAATGCATCTAGAATACAAGTGCAGCCAGCAGGAAATCATAAAAATGTGAAATGGAAAAATCCTAAAGGTGTATCGTTATGATCGCAGACAGATCCCAGGATGGAGGGAGGTTCACGGCAACTTCATACGCACAGGATTAAAAAGATCACACCCAGCTTGATGGAACCTCAAGTCCAACAGAGTAGCTTAGGTCTCCAAGGAGCAGAAACGTTGGAACAGGGCCAGCGGACCCAGGAAGGGCGAAGCCCAGAGGCAGCACTTACGTGTGCTTCTTTGGAAAGAGAAGAAGGAGCAGGAGCTCAATGGGACAGAACCAGGATTTAGTGACTTTTTAACTGCTACGAGAAAACACCCAGCAGACAAAGACACACTAGGCATGCTCCTTCTCCAGGCACCCACCTTCAAAACACCCACCCTTACAAGATAGCTAAGGCATACCAACTGGGCCCTGCAAGAAGGGGACAGAATAGGGACCTTGAGAGACAGGGACAGAATAGGGACCACACCGGTAGCCAGCCAGACATGGAAGGATTCAACCGGCAAGGCTCTGGCTGCATCCTTGGATTGACTATTGGTTAAAAAGGAAAGACAGAAGCAGAGAAGAAGGAAGTTTGTAAAGAGCGAAGGATATGAAGAGACGTTAGTAAAACCACAGATTCAAGGATCCAATGAGTGTTTCCCAGAGTCGAGCGTTGTTGGTTTGAAGTCTAGGAATTAAGAGTGAAGAGGCTTTCAGACAGACCTAGGAAATGAAAGAGAGGGAAGCAAACTTTGATTAAAACAAAAGCTACTGGGGATTTTGGGACTTTCTTGCCTGACTTTCATTCAGGGACAAACATTCTCTAAAAGCCCCACTCATTGTGTATGTGTGTGTGAGAGAGAGAGAGAGAGAGAGAGACCACTTGAAAGATACAGAAACTGAGGAAAAACAGAACAGGGAGGTGGCTCTCATGGATGCTGTAAGCAAATCATCTGAGACATAAGTGAGTCTGAAGCATCGTTCCAGAAGCCGAGAAAGACAGCTTCAGGACCCAGAGACTAGAATGTGCTAGGCCTTCCCTGAGGACTTAGAAAGCAAAAGTACATATGTAAAAATAATAATAATAATTTAGAATAATTTTCATAGTAATAGCTAGCATTTATTCAATCCTGCCTACATGCCAATCACTGCACTAAGTGATTTTCATAAACATACCTTTTAATCTTCGCTGCGAACCTAAGAGATGGATGCTACTCTCATTTCCATTTTATAGGTGAAAAAACTGAGGTTGAAGGAAGTCGAGCAGCTTCCTCCATGGTCACATATCTGTTGAACCAGCATTCAGCTTAGGACTGTCAATCACCAACCCCATCGCCTTCCTCCTTACGGTAATAATGTAGCTTTCGACCTGAAATAGGCGAGTAGAGGACATCTAGAAGTCAGGAAACTTTCTTGCTGGATATAAGAATTTGAGGCGCTGAAGAAGTTTAAACATTTGCAGCAACTAATTTCAAGCTTTCCTAAGAGAATCATTGTAACATACATCCAAATTCAACCAATTTTTCCACCTCCATTTTTTCTGCCTGCTGTAAGCCATGATCATTTTTCACCCAGGTTATTGCAATTGTTTCCCAGCTTCCTCCGTTACCCTCATATTGTCTATTCTTATTTCAGCAGCTACGATGATTCTTTTAAAATGAAATTCAGATTATGTTATTCTTTGTCTAAAAACCCATTCAGAGGCTTCACATATCACTTCCTGTAAAAGCCCAAGCCCTGATAATGGTCTACGAGACCCAAGCTGATCTAGCTTTCTACCTGGCCTCTCTTCCAATCTCATTTCCCTTGCTCCAACCCCCATAGCTACGATAACCTCCTTACTGTCCCTAGGCCCTTTGTACTTGCTGGTCCTTCTGCAGGGGACTCTCTATCCCCAGACAGTCACTTGATTTTCCCCCTCGCTTCCTCCACTTTTCCGCTCAAGGGCATATGAAAAGTGTGATCTTCCTTGATCACTCACAATAAAATGGTACCTCCTCCCAGCACCTCCATCCCACCGTCCCTATATTATTTTTCTCTAGAGCACTTATCACACTCTGACCTTCTAATTATTCATCTGTTTGTTACCTGCCCCCACCCCAAGACCATGAGCTTCACAAAAGCTTTTTCTTCACTGATTTGCCTCCAATGCTTGTAACCGTGCCTGGTGTGGTGGGTTCAATAAATATTTGTTTAATGAATCAATGCAAAACAGGTTCCGCTTATGTGTTGGCATATCCTTGATAGTTTATTATGAATAATGAAAAGTCTAACTAATTACTGCGAGAGAAGGAAGCAGGACCTCTGGTGGGAAAAACAGAGAAGAAGATTCTAAGTTAGGAGACTGATGGACAGCAACAGATGGAGCAGGTCGATAAGCAACAGAGGCGACACTGAAATCATTTTATTCCATTAGGAGAAGCTGAGAGTATAACTCTCAGGAATAAGAGAGGAGCTGGGAGGATAACTCTCAGGCCTCTTTGGGTCCTGTTCCTTCTGCTATTGATGTATGGAAGCCTAGGGACACACTTTCCGAGAAAATCTTTATAACCCATCACTGTCCAGTCAATCGGAGCTCTTGAGTAGAAGGGGGTGATGAGGACTCTGAACAGTCCTGGATAAGAAGTCATCCAATTAGATTGCCAAGCACTCAGAGAAGGCCTGACGGCCACGGCACAGCACTTATGTTAATGAATCTCATCATTTCTAGGTGTGGGGGAACACACTTTTTAAAATGGCTGCATTACTTCTGAGGATTTAGCCATTCATGTCAAATCACCATTAGTACATCGGCACACGCTATCTGATGTAAATTTTCACAAAGGTACATTTGACAACTTTGAGGTGATTTTAAGTCAAATGTAACATAGTTAAATATGTCTATTATTGAAGTCCAATTTAAATCCATTGTAAAAATACATTTTTTTTTCCAGAATACAAGGTGTGCTTTCTATGGGTTTCATTGTACTAAAAGGCCCTGCTATTTGGGGTGAATTTCATTTTAGAGGTGCTGATTGTTTACAGATGATCAGGAAGAGACAACAGAAAAGTTTTTAGAAGTTCTTAAGAAAGTTTTTAAAAGTATGAATAAAGAGCTCAAAGCCACATAAGGAGATGTTGTCTAACAAATCAAAGTCTAGACTAACTTAGTGTTTAAGAAAATGGCTTCAGGACTCAAAGTGTGAAAGCTTGTTGTACAATGTCATCTTGGACAAGTGACCAAGTCTCTCTAAGCTTCCATTTCTTTGTCTGTAATGATAAGAAGTGACTACCCACTTAAGAGTCCATTTGTGAGCAGTAAGACAGAGTTTATAACACACAAGGACCTACACTGGCGAACACTCGGTAGACGATGATGCCCATCACCTGGTCCTTCTGCTACTGAACGTTTTCCCCAGTCATCTCTCTGGCTCCTTTGGCTTCATCAACACTATGGTAACCAGACCCACGTGCCTAACATTTGCCACTCACCACCCAGTAAGACAAGTCTTCAGGTTTTTTCTACCCAGTGTGATTATTTACTCAGATAACACATCGACTACCTTAAAAACGCAGAGAATGCTTTTGATGCCACAAAGATCTTGCTTCACTGTCTTGCTTTATCAGGTATGTCTTGGTAATTCCAAGACCTAGGTTTCTCTGCACAAAGCTGCCCCAAAAAACTCCATCCAGAAGCGAGCCATCTACAGAAGCAGACCATCTCTACAACATTGCATTTTTTTGTTTGTTTTTAATGTTTCTGGTGTCTATTACAGCCTCCGAACACACACTATCTTCTTCAGTTTAAATAAAACAAGTTTGAAACTATATCTATGTGTACCCTGAAAGGGGAAAAAATGATCATAGAACCATTTAACAGCAATTTTAATTTTATAAAACTGAACATATTAATGATATGTAATTTAACTTATGCAAACTGGGCCACTGGATAATCACATCTTGAATAATCCTTCTTCTTTATTAAAAAAATTAATAAAGTGAGAGTATTATAAAGCCTAAAGCCTTTTTTTTCCCCTCCCAAATTATTACTGTGCTGCAATTGAAACATGTTTGGAAATAAAATCAATCCATCCAAGCTTTATCAAGGACAAATTGTACCTCTCAAGGGACTGATGTCTGCATGCAGGCTGAGGGTGAACAGCCCAAGTTTGGCCAAGGAGGGCTCATCTTTAGAAAAATTGACTGCAGAGGTCTGAGGATCAAAAAATGGAACAGTTGGCTTCTCACTAGCCTCCCCAGTGTTTTCTCATCTTAGCGTATTTCATTTTCTTGGCAAATGCTGGTATCATATCACTAAGACTTTTTAACACTTCTCCATTCCTTAGTATTTCAGTTTCAAGATCATTAATAAAACAGAAGCTTGAGAAGGCAACACCCCAGGCAATTCACTGGTACCAGGTAGGGTGGCTGCCTGATTTTCACAGCTATTAGCATAGACGAAGTTGAATTTCATAAATAGGGTGTAAATTTCATGGAAGGATAACTAGGAATAGTATGATTTTTTTTTTGCCCCTATTGCATGTTAAAGCCAAAATAAATTTATAAAGATTCCAGTTTCTTCAATTTTCACTAGTGTTTGCTTTTCTATTATAAAAGCAATTATATTCGAATTAGAAAAATTGAGAAAATATGAAAAATTATTAGAGAAGAAATAGAATGTTTTCTAGTTCCGTAAGTTCCTTTTCTTCCAGTTTTTTTATACGTGAAATTGTTTTTGCTTAATGTGCCATATATAATTTTTATACTGTTTTTCTCACTTTCCTATATTTTTTCCTCTATTCTTTGCTCAACCTAACTATTTTGGTCAGTGATATTTTTGTGACACAGATAGGTTCTCAAATGGCCAAATGAATCACTGAATTTTCTTCCAACAGGTGACTCACTCACAATTATAGGTTTTTTTTTGTTTTATTCATCCTTACATGTCCTGGGCTGACATGAACCCTCTCCTGTGAACTGCCTCCAGAAACAGCCTTAGTTAGAGGTACCTCATGTCATCAGAACTCACACTCCATCTGGGACACCAGCCACAGATGGTGGGTATGTGACAACTGTTTTAATCTCCGCTCAAATTGAAGCGTGTTTGGGAATTAAATCAATCAATCCAAACTTTGTGAAGGACCAGGCATACCTCTCTGGAAATGAAGCTAAATGCTCAAAGACAGGCATTCTCATATCATTTCCAGATACATACACTTGGTTTCTGTTTAAGCCAGTGGAAATGCCTCCAAGACACCAGTGTCACCTGCCCAATGCTGGAAACCATCGCTTAATAATATGAGAAATTTCCACAGACTTTTAGCTTTAGTCATACTAGAGATAAGAAATATTAGATATTAATCTATTTGATATTAGCTGTTAATTAGCTATTTTATATTTAATTAATTTAATATTAATTAGATTAGGTGTTAACTAGTATTGCTTATTCTTTTAGATAGTAATATTTGTTGTCTTGGTTTCTGAGGCATCGTTCTCTCTCACTTCTCTTATCTCACTAACGACTTGTTCTGAGACTTCTTTAGGGCCGTCCTCTCAAATCCCCAACCTCTATGTTTGGAGTTGCACAAGGCTCAGTCTTTGGGCCTCTTCTCTTCTACCTACTCTCTTCTTGGAGACCCATTTAGCCCCTGGACTCTAAAGGCTTCCTATAGCCTGACCATTCCAATATAGCTACCTCTAGTTCTCAACTCCGGGTTGCAACATTTAGCCGCTGAACTTCAAATTCGATGTCTTTATTTGAGTATCTAAACTTGTCTCTTAATTTACCTGCCCTAACTACAGAACCCCTGAAAACCCATGAGGCTTGCTTCTCACTTCCTTCAGGTCATTATACAAGTGTACATTTACCAGAAAGTTCTTCCCACTAAGGACTAATTCATTCGCTAACCCCTACTCTCTCTGCCTCTTAGCCGCTCTGTTCTTCAGCAGGCACTTTGCCAGGTTTGCTCACTGCTGCATCCTGAGATCTGGAACAATGTCTGGCCCATAGTAGGCACTCAATATATATTTTAAATGAATGAATGAATGAATGTATGAATGTGATATTGTCCAGTAGTGAATATTTATACAGAAAATCCAACTCTGTCCCAAGGAGGCCAGTGTGACTTAGGTTACTCTTCTTTTTGTCACACTCTGGGTCATTTTCATAAAATTGTTCAAGGCCAAGCAAAAATGGACCAGCCAGGGCTTGAACCCCAATCACCTGCACTGTAATCCACTAACGCCATAGGGTTTTATACTAAAGCAGAAAGCGCCACGGAAAATGTGGTGGTACAGATTTTACTTCAGATAAGAAACTTAAGAAAAGTCTTACTATATTTCTTTTATTCATTCATTCTTTCGCAAGAATAAAATACCTTCCATGTACAAAGTTTTATATCTGTGATCTCAGTTAACAGAGCAACTTAAACGTTAAGCAAACCTCAAAAGTGTCTATCTCCTATCCCCGTTATCTCTTGTTTCTTTCCAATAATACAGACATTAAGTCTTCATAGTTTTCATCTTCGCAGTTGCCTACCTGGACCTGGCACTGCACTCAGCCCTGGATCTTGTGTGATCTAAGACACGGGCCTGTTCTCACAGAGTTCAGTTTTACCGGGAGACAAAACTAACAGGCCCGAAAGAATTTGGTTTTCCGCCTTGTTCGGTAGGAATTCGCAGGGAGAGGAAGGCGGGGCTGGGGCTGAGAGAAGATTCCTGGACCAAGTGAGATGCTTCTTATCTACTCTTGTCCCACAGTTACTTCCTGTAGTTTCAGTTTCCTTGCTGAAAGTCATTCTGTGTGTTTCTACTCATTCTTTTGCCGTCACCGTCTTCAAGATAAGGGAGTCATGAGGAGAGTTTAAACCCGATGTTTGAAGGAAGGGGTGCCCACTGGGTGGGTCTTGGACATTTCCGACTTCAGTGTGAATTATTTTGTAAACCTGGACCCATGTTTCCTAAATAGGGTTCTTCCTGGGTTCTTTTCATGCCTAGAGTCATGCACATCTTCAAAGAAACAGTATGTATGAATGAAAGGCTTGGGGGACACCTCTCAGAAACTTGTTAGCTTATTTCTTTCTTCAAAGTGCTGGCAAATAAAAAAATCATTCCTTTCCATAGCCCTACGAAACACCCAGTCCATAAAATTACATCATTCTCCAGTATGAACATAATGTAAATTTTAATATCATCAGTTTCTAAATACCCTAATATTGTCAGTTTCTAAATACCCTAAGTCAGGAATCCCCAACCCCCGGGCTGCAGATCAGTACAGGTCCCTGGCCTGTTTGAAACCGGGCCACACAGCAGGAGGTGAGCGACAGGAGAGCAAGCAAAGCTTCATCTGCATTTGCAGCCGCTCCCCAGCGCTAGCATCACCGCCTCAGCTCCACCTCAGATCCTCAGGCATTAGATTCTCATAGGAGCACAGGTCTCTGGTAACAAAAAGGTTGGGGACCGCTACCCTAAAGTGAGATTGGAGTCATCGGACTAAGAGAAAAAATGATAATAATAGACAGTTTTTGTAAGCATTTACGATGTATGAGATTCGACTGCAGATATTTCATGTGTTTTAACTTATTTAATCCTCACAATATATCAGAGCAGACTAGTCATGAGCTTGGACATTTCTGTCTACATTAAAAACTCTGTGTTAATTCTCCCTGGAATTTCATTCATTTAGGCTGTCTTCTAAATACACCGACGACTAAGAATTTTAGGGAAAATTTCTAACATTCTAGATGTCAAGAACATTTTAGACCATACTTAACAGCAGAATGCCTCTAGTCAGCCATTAATTATTCCAAATGCACTAATTTTTAAACCAGCTGCGTGATCCCTAAATGCCACATGTGAACTCTAAAATCTCTGTGTCCTTTTCAACAAATAGGACATGCTCCAGGGAGAAGATATTTACTGTTCAGTGCGTTCAAATGAAAACTGATATTTCTTATGGGAGTACTTTAACCTGGGCTAGTATGGTGTAAAACGAGACCACGAAGTCATAATTTAACAGGTCGGTTTTCAGCAGAGGTGGTGACATGATCACCAAATGTTCACACTCAAAATCATTTCCAGCTCAGTAAACAGACACCGAAGATGAAGACAGAACAGTTCAGAAGGAACGATGACAAGGGAATACAATTTTAAAGTGCAGGAAAAATTAGTATTGAATTTAAAAAAAAAAAATAGTAGCAACTACAGCCATAGCTATTCTTTACAATAAGTATCTCTTAAACAGGCAAGGCTTCAAGCATGTAACAGCTTTAATTTTATGCAGATTACATATTTACACGACAATAAAATAGAGAAGGGCTTGGTGGAGATAGTTACTGCCAGGGACAGAATTATTAATCAATATGTCTTTCTAAAGCTGTCACATCAATTACTTAAAGCCATGTAGAAAGTCAGATTTGTCTGCTGTCATCCAAATTCTCATCAGAATTATTTTTACAATTGAAAATGGATGAGGTATAGATAAATCCCAGAAAGAAGGAAGGAAAAAAGAAAGGAAGGAAGGAAGGAAAAAGAAAGAAAGAAAGAAAAAAGAAAGAAAAAGAAAGAGAAAAGAAAGAGGGAGAAAGAAAGAAAGAGAAAGAAGAAAGAAAGAAAAAGGGAGGGAAGGAGGGAGGGAAAAAGGAAAAATGACTCTTTAAACTTTCTCACAGAGAAGATACACAAACACATGTCCCTGACCTATATCTGTTCACACCGTTGGGTGGGCAGCCTGTTTCACAGCTGAACCATTTTTGAAGAGCTAGCTTGACTTATCATCTGAGACAATGCCCCCAGCAGGCAAATCTGGAGTAGCATTTTCTTACACCCTGACTGATTTTGATCAGCCCAGTTCTGACCTTTTAACTGTTAGTGTAAGACAAACCATCAACATGAAAGCAGGATTGTTATTATAACTTAACGAATTTTAAAACTAATTTAGCTCTGCAGATTTATCTATGGGCCACTATCAAGGCCTAAAGGTTGCTATCAGGCTCCTCTTCCAGATTCACATCTTTCTTGTTTTATGTTTTGGATTAAAAACAAAACAAACAAACAAACAAACAAACAAAGCCTTCATCTATGCATTTAGGTAGAAGGAAGATAAAGTTGACCTCTAAATCTCCTTGAAACTCTCAAACTTGGAACCAAGTTTCCTTAGCTCATCTTTACAGAAACTAGAATTTCTGTCTCACACAAAGGAATTTGACCCTTTTTACACGTGAGATATGACACCTTCATTACCAATTTCTTTCAGATATACCTTTTCTCCATGCCCTAGCCCTAATAAGAAAAGACAAACCTCAAAGGAGACTTAAAATATTTAATGACTTTGACTTTGAAACGTAACCCAGATTAGATAATAATGCCAAGTGATAATTCAATACACCAAATATAAAATGAACAAACTGTGCTCATTTATAAAGTTTAACTCTAGTAAACTATCGGAGATTCAGGGCATTAGTTGTAAAAAAGAAAAGGGGATAGTGCAAAAATCCTGAGATTACTTAAAAGTTATTCATTATATTCAAGTGGACAACTGATAAAACAATTATACCAAGTAAAATGTAATGGAAGTGCATTTATTTAAAACTACGTTAAATATTTTAGAAGAAATATTGTTCTACACATGTCATATAAAAGGATAAAAAGTACACATGTGTAAGAATTGACCTAAATTATATAAATTGAGGTCATTTTTAAATAATCTTTAAATCATTTCTTAGCTAAATTAAAAGAGCAGAGGCAGCTCGAAATCAGGCCCATAATCAAGCCATAGGAAAAATGTGGTTAGAACCCCACTGATTGATACCCTTCTTTCTGACACTGGATGTCACCATCATGAATATGAATTCTAAATGATCTTTGCATCTCTGTGTCTTTGGGGCAGGAGCGGTCAGTTGGCAAAGGCTGGTATGTAAGATCGCACCTTGCCACAAAAGGGAAAGA
>NW_006434835.1:13211976-13216027 GCF_000325575.1 Pteropus alecto
AACTTCCACAAAGACTCATGAACATGGTATACAGTACGTTTTTATTTAAAATCATTGAGAGATGCTTCGACTTGAAGTGAAATTATGTATAACAAAACCAGTTTTACCCTGGGCTAATTGGTATAAGCAAGAGTTAAGTTCCTATGGCATCTCATCAACATTATAATGAAATGTTTTGAACATAACATTATTTGAGGACCTGTTGTACCCCCAAAGTAGTAAGAGGATTGAGACATTTAGGCAAACTAAATATGACAAATGTCCCTTACCTGAAGCCAGCTTAAGTGTTTAATGTAAAAGCTGAGATTGCTTCAGAGGTTCCACTATGTTCAAGTAGAGACAACTCATAAGAACTGTCCCCCAGCAGAAATGTATTTGAACTTACTTTAGTGCATATGAAAGATGCACCTACTTGCACACACAGAAAATTCAGTGCAAGTCCTTAAAAGTAATCTTGTTTCTATTTGAAACATGCCTCCTTTCACTCTCAGTTGTGATATTTGATTTGTAAGACTAATTCTTTCAAGATCTGTACAAACGAAAATGCAAACAAGTTGAAATGAAATTATTTACTGTAGATTTTTGTGATCTACTCTCTATGTGCATATGTGTGTATGAGATAGAGGTGGGGTGGCTTTGAGAATAAATAGGTGCAGTTAAGAGTTTCCTTATGATTAACACTAACTAGTCATATCTATGTCAATGTTTCTAAGGCTAATAAAATGCTTTAATTTTCTCCCAATTTTTGATTTAGAATGTTTTAGGAATTATTATTGATACCAGACACTTAGTTCTCTGATTCCTTTCTGGTGGCTATAACTTTTGAATCCTGATTCAATCCCTAATGCTCTGCTTGATTAGATCCAAACATTAATGACAATCCTTAAATCAATGCTCTATGTTCAGTTGAAACTCTGTGGCTCTTTGGTGTTTATAATAGTGAGCAGTGAGCAAAGGAAATAATGAGAGTGATTAAGACAGGTAGGTATTTAAATATTGAGAAGCAGCATGTTAACCCTTTAGAGATGACACTTGTAGACCTGCCACTAGAATTTAGGACTTCCATGTCCTAAGGCATCTAACCATAAAGCACCCTCACCCTTTTCTTGCCCTTACCCTCACATAAATGCTTCCTTGTCATTTGAATCTGCTTTCACTAATTACCAGTTATACAAGAAGACCATCTCATAGATATTTTCTCAAAATCAAATAAGATCAACTTGGCCTAAAAGCTCTCTTCTTCACCTTCTCCCACCATAATATCTGCTAATCATATTGTTCCCTGTAAGATCTAGGATCTACTTGTCCAAACCCTCTCTCCTCAAAGTTCTTCCTCATGTATGATGATATCAGGTGAACTTCTCATTAGCAAACAATATGTTACTTATGGGACCATGTTACATTATAGATGTGTCTTCCCCATGGAGGCAATCTGAGACTTTTTAACTCTGGTCTGATAGGATTTAGCAAGTTGAAAACATACCTTTGGTTTCAAGTAACCTAACTGGATAACTTTTATATTCATTAAAATGTGTCTGTTGATATGTTTCAAAATGTAGCCTCATTCTTTGGAAATGCAGAGACATTTATCCATGTACATACGTGCAGAAATAGATATGTATATGTTATTTTCCTGTAATAACTAGATATTTTACCCAGAAGAGGTATAAAATATCTGAGTTACAAAATCATATAGCTCTTAGGTATCAATAGTCTAGTTTCTACAGTATAGATATGATTGTATGGATGTAGCACTCAAATATTCAGCATAATACCTATAATTCGACACAGCTTTGACCCCTCTATTTGACACTACGTGGTTCTTATTCTGCTTAAATTTCTTTTCCTACCAAAAATCAAAGCTATTGTCTGCTTTCCTATTATATTCAGTTACAGTCAATAGTCATGTATGGAGCACTTATTATATGTCAATCATTTGGCAACTGATTGAGAATAGAAAAATTTTAAAGAAAAACAAAACAGAGGTTGTGCCTCCAAGGGCCGACTGTTAGGGAGATAGAGAAATAAACAAGTAATTACAAGCTGTGTATCCCATTATAGCAGAGAAACTCAAAAGGCTCTTTGGAGGCCAATAGGAGAAAATAACCTTATCTGGAGTGAAGATCAGAGCTCTACCATCGGGAGACATCTGGACAGCTGTGAAGGAAGAGCACCTTTCTAAAGCATTTGAACTTTATCCTGTAGATTTTAAGCGGGAGAATGGTGTGCTCAGACTTCAAATTTCACCTGGGAGACTGTGTGAAGGAAGGATTAGGGGAGGATGAGATAGAAGGCAGAAAAGCCAATTAGAAGCCAAGGAGACTGGGCAGGCGAAAATTAGTGGCTAATGAGATAAGGGTAGGATGGGAGAGGGGTAGGAGTTGAAAATAACTTAGAAGCATGATCAGAGATTGATATGTATAGCTGGAGTCATGTACATTCAGTACATAGATTTTTATCAGAAATCAACAGGTCTTTACCACAGGTAGGACTTAAAACGGAAATGCGAGCAGATTCACACCAGGAGAGTGATCAACAAGACTGAGAAATCGTTTTAAAGCAACAAGTTATTTCTTATTTTTTTTGAGGGAAACAATTTCCATCCTAAAACGTCCAATAGTTTCTGACCCATAGTAGGTTCTTTGCCTTATCACAGAAGCTCTTGGAGGCCCTTCTCCTTAATAGTCAATACTGTCTGTCTGCTTGAAAAGAAGCCGGTGCCCTCCCAGCTCTTTGGCCCATCGCATAGCAAGCCATGCTTTGCATTCATACTGGGGTCTCATCTGTCTTTCCTCTAAGTAGACTTCAACTACCTCCAAAACAATCTTGGGCACCAAACTGAGTTCAGCTCTTGAAAGTTAGTTCAATGACAATTTATGCAAAGCATCCTGCGCCTGCTTCACGTAAGTAAAAAAAAACCATCAAAGGTCTCAGTCATCGGTGGAAGGTTTGGAACTTCTGACCAATGCTACCTAATAACAAGTTCATAGTTTACCCACATCTTCATTGGCCAATAAGCAATTCACCCAATGCTCGTGTTCATTCGCTGAATACAGTTATTCTACCAAAAGAAACTGAGAATTACTAAAATCTAGGTGATCAATCTGTATTTACTTTTTTTCCACATGGAAGGAAACATTTTATGTATTCTTAGACTAACTGTTGAGAGTTTGGGTTGGTAAATACTGGAGAAGCATGTGTAGAATCAATATGCCCATAAAAGCATGAAATACAATTTAAGGAAGGTCAGTAGGCAGAATGATTCTAAGGGGAAAATCCTTCCTTCAAAGGTGTAACAACATTTAGTCACATATTCTCTTGAAATAACAGATTCCATAGCTAGTCCTCTAGGAAATGACTTTATGTAAACGAGAACATTCCGCTTTGTGCTGTTGAAGTCACAGAGTGTAACAGATGTTCACAGTCCCATGGCCCCCTTGTGTGATGTCGCTGAGTAGTTCATAAACCCCAATATTGGAAGGATTCATCACCTACTGTGCTTTCTCTTCCCCCCTCTGAAAAGTTGTATGCCTTCTATTTCACTGTACCGATTTTATTTTTTAAATGTAGCTGCCTTTATTTAAATGCCACGATTCATCTTATAACAGTATTTAAGGGGCTTTTGTGGCACTGTGCCAGATTTATATTATTAGAACCTAGGCGTTTGCAAATGAACCTCTTTCAATTAGTGTTTCAGGAAGCAATTAAACTGTCCAAAGTGTATTAATGAATACACTGGAATTGGGAAGCCTATCCTCCCAATACCCCATTATTAATGCACCATCTGCTTAGGAGCATCGAGGGTCTCTAATCTCGGGTCCACAAAACCCAACCATTTATTTAGAAAGTTCAGAGCAGCATAGGTTTGTTAGCGGGTTCAACATTCTAGCCAATATATGAATATTATACGTAGATTAAGTACATATAGTTCACTGAGATTTTTTTACAGATGCAAATGAAGATGCGCACGGGGTCTTTTTTTTTTTCCTTTTCTTTTCTTTTCTTTTTGTTCTCTGTCAAAATACTAACAGCTCTGTGAATATATTTATGG
>NW_006434835.1:13216055-13234793 GCF_000325575.1 Pteropus alecto
GAAAGCGCGAGCGCCGTACATACACCCTGTGATTGTTAAGGATGTCATTAGGATCACTGATGAGGTTGTCTTTTTTTTCATTAATGAAGGACGTAATTTGCTACTGTGCTGCAGCTTTTTTCACAGGAAGCCAGCCTTCCAGGGGCTGAGACGTGGGCTGGCGCCTCGTCCCAATCAGTGTTGCTGCTAAAGGCAGGGCTCTGGAGGAGCCTGTGTTCCCTGAGATATTTCCTGTCGGATTTATGACTAAGAGGAACCCAGGGCTGCAGGACACAGACTCAGGAGAGGCCGGAAGTGAGGGCAGGGGAGGCTGGTGTTTGGCACCACTCTGCTCCCGTGCTGGAAAGTCGCCAGGTCACCAACTCTTCAAGGTGTGCTGGCTTTGGTGATGAATTACTGCTAAGATAGTCAGAAGAGAAGGACAAGACACAGTCTCTACTTTCACAGAATTTAGAATCTAGTAAAGAGGACACGGGCCCAAAGAAGGGTCATGAGATGAAGCGGGAAGGTCTCCACAGAGAAGGAGCGTGGGGAAGAGGAGGGTTCTATGGATCGTGTAGCATTTAGGAAAATAGAGAGAACAGAGAAATTTCCCACAGAACCCTGGACTTCTAATTTTTCATTAAGCGCTGTTATATGTTGAATTGCATCCTCCACATTCATATGTTGAATCCTAACCCCCAAGACCTCAGAATGTGACTTCATTGTAAAAAAAAGGGTCGTCGCAGATGTATTTAGATAAATTAAGGTCAAACTGGAGTAGTGTTGGCCCCCTGATCCAATGTGACCAGTGTCCTTACAAAAAGGGGGAATTTCGACCCAAAAGGCACAGGGAGAATGCTGTGTGAAGATGACGGTACGGATACGAGTGATGTAGCAGAAGTCAAGAAATGTCAAAGACTGCCAGCAACCATCAGAAGCTCAGAGAGACACGAGACAGAATATTCCCTGGTGCCTTCAGAGGGAGCGTGGCCCTGCCCTCACCCTGGCCCCAGACTTCACAGCCTCCAGAACAGCGAGGCAATAAATTTGTTGCTTAAGCTCCACAGTTTGTAGCATTTCGTTACAGCATTCCTACAAATTAACGAAAGTGTTATCACAATGAATTATGAAATGCCTGACTTTCCTCCTGGAAACAAGAACAATTTTGGTTATGTCTTATTATTGTGAGTCTTTTATACAATACTAAGTTTACAATAAATGTTTGATTTCAAAGATACTGTGTTGAATGACTAAATTAGGATGTGCAAGTCATGGAGAAATTTGGAAAGTTCAGGTGAGAGAGAGAAAATTAACGAGCCTGAGATAGAAGAGAAATTCTGCCAGCAACTAGGTGGGGGGTGGAGGGGTTTTAGAAAAATCTGGAATCTTGGAATGCCATGTTGGCTTCTCGGGGGGAAAGGGGAGAGTTTAGGAAGGCTAATCTGGTCACAGACCCACTGTGTCCTCTGCTGAGTATTTGGTCATGCTGAGTTTCTCCACACAGGGCAGGGTCTTCAAGACTTAGCCCACAGGACATAGCAAACACATACACGTGCTCACATGCATGTGCTCACACACACATACAGGTCTAGCTCTGCTAAAAGGCTAATATAATCATATGCCTTTGTTGTTTCTTCACCTACTGATGGCTGGTTCACTCAAAGTCACAGGGAGTTCCCTTAATGTAATAGAGCTTCTTCATTATTCGCCTGCTTTTTTAGGACTGTACAGTTCAGAGACAGAAGGTATGTCAAAGAGAAGACAAGAATGGTGAAGGGAGAAAGCAAGAAGAGAGACGTGTGAAGAAAAACAAACCGGCAGCTGCTAAGCGGAAATCCTAGTATGTGTTGGGTTCTGTAGTGCAAACCACCGGAACTCGCCCAGGTGGATATCATAAACCCCACACACAAAGGCAGAGACAAGGCTCAGCGAGGTACAATCATCTGCTCAGGGCCACACTTCTAACGCGTGAGGTCTCTAAGGTTTCGACCAGGTCTATTTGACTCCAAAACCTGCGTTCCATTTCTATTTCATCACATTATCTCTTTTACTGGAAGAAATATAAAATCGACATTCTCTTCTGTGCCCATGCATGTTTTCCTTCGATTTGTGTCTGTGCCACACTGACCTTTTAAATGAGCCAGCCCACCCATCCTCTGCCAGACAGCAGCACAAAAATTCTGGCTTCAGATAAGAGCGCTTTGCCAAGCAATTTCTCAAGTTATTTCTATCTCATATATTATCTCTTAATCTGGTTATCGTTCCTTGGTCCCTCAGAGTTTTGCCTCTGGACTCTCAGCTCTGCCCCGTGAGAACTGGTTTACTGACCCTTGGCTTCCACTCCACCTTTGCCTTCACTTTTCTAGAGGTTGCATCCCCCACAGCCGTGGGATGGAGACCCCCTTCTCCAACTCCAACCCCACCTCTGGTGAATAAGCCACCTCCATTCTCACCAGCCAAGCCAATCCTCTTCCCTTGAACAGATGAGGGGCATTTGACTGCTTCCCATGAGTGTGACGATGGATGAGAGACAGAAGGGTCCTAGAACAGGGCCCACTGAACTTGTATTTCATGCCATCCTGACCACCAAACAGGTATGTAACTCGGAGGAAGGTGCTAGTTGCCCATCATTATAAAAATCAGGGTGTTGCACAAAGGGCTTGTGAAGGTCCTTCTTAACAATCTATAATTCTTGGTTAAAATAAATGTACAAAACCAAGGCCTTTATAACATTCATAACAATTTTGTACGCACTTGGCCATCGTTTTCTTAAAAGACATTGGTGATTAACGAAAGGAAAGCATCTCTTTTATATACGTTTTTTGATTTTTAAAAATCAACTTTGGAACAATCAATCACAATTTCTGATTATTACAACACTGCATATATATGAAATACATGCATATAGTATATGTATAATTATATGCATATAGCAATATATATATACATTTCTTATATGCAGACATAAGAAATATAATATAGTCTCACCTGGAAGCATTAAGGGAAAGAATAGGTAAGGTAGGACAGAGATGGCTGTCAAAATAGTGACTTAGGGAATGCACGCTATGTGGACTCATTCCTTGGTTTGTACGTATGGTGCCCGTCAAGTGTCTTTGCGTGGAATATGCAGTATTTCTTTATGTCAATTGTTTATCTTCTGTAACTACTCCATGCGCGCACTGAAGATAAACTAGAGATGAAAAAGAACTCAAGGACCTTAAATCTAGAGACTATAGGAGTCCTGCTCTTAGAGACTTTATAATTGATTTTGTAGACACTATACTTACTTGTGTGCCAATAACGTGTTTCTTAGAATATCAGAATAACTAATTAATTATATAGTATTTTGTCTTGTTGGGAGTAAGTTAACAGCGTTTTTACAAAAATATCATATCTTTTTTAAAAAAAGATCAGACTGGTCCAGGGAAAAGGTGGAGAAAGAGTAGATAAAAAATATTCCACTTCTTTGACATCAGTGAAACCAGTTCTCCAGTCACAGCTTAGACATTCCCCCTGGACTGTCTGAAGGGCGCAGGATACCAACTCCGTCACTGTCACCGGAAGCCTTGGGAGAAGTGCGGACACTGCTCTGGGCTCACACCCTAATAGCTTCTCATTGATGGCCTTGAAGGGGTTAGTGTTTCTGGTGATCTGGCTGGCAACGTGTTTCACTTACCCTTTTCCCAATTCAATGCCATCCTTGATTATTTTCTATCCTTTAAATAGTCATTGAAATTCTACTTCTTCCATGAGGCTTTTCCTGAATAAGTGAGAAAAAATGGTGATTTCCCACCCATACAACGTGACCAACTACTCTCTTCCACCAGGACTGTCCCTATTTTAGCACTAGAATTCCACCTTCTGGAGAATTCGTCAGTCTCAGGAACCATTTGTCACTTACATGGACTGGATTGTGTTCCCTCAAAATTCTTATGTTAAAGCCCTAACTCTCAATGGATGGAATTTGGAGATGGGGACTTTGCGAAGTAATTAGGCTCAGATGACGTCAAGAGGATGGAGCCTGCATGATGCGATTAGTGTCCCTTATAAGCAGATACACCAGAGCTCGCTCATGCTCTCTCTCTTCTCTCTCTCTCTTCTCTCTCTCTCTCTCTCTCTCTCTCTCTCTCTCTCTCTCTCTCTCTCTCTCTCTCTTTCTTCCTCTCCCCATCTCCCTCTCCCTCTCCTTCCCCACCCCTCTCTTTCTCCCTCCCCGACTCCCTGTTAAATGAGAACACAGCAAGAAGGTAGCCATCTGCAAGCCAAGAAGAGAGCCTTCCTTAGAATCTGACCATGCTGGCACTTTAATCTCTTATTTCCAGCCTTCAGAATTATAAGAAGAAAAATTTCTGTTGTTTAAGCCTAGGGTATTTTTTATGGCAGCTGAGCTGACTAATACAGTTACCTTACCTTCACGTTCCTCCCTATGAAGATATAACTTCCAAGAAGTGCTCTTTTTATGTGAATTTTTATCACCTCAAATACACTTAGCATTACACATTTGGGAGGGTTTCATGAAGGCAAGAGAGGGACATTGTTGTCTGTCTGCTCTTTCAAACAGCTTTAGATCCCAGGGTCACCTGCTCTAGGTTATGCTGGCCAGACCACATCTGACATGCTCTGTACAATTTCCTAAACCAGAGACAGGATCTTATATTGGGTGGACCCAAGAACATGGCTTATTTCACAACTAGTGATTAGAAAAATGGAAAATCTGTAACATTTACTAATTCTCAGATATTTAGTTTATCTGGCCTCTATTAATCAACAAATAAGTATTTACTGAGATCACCTTTGCTTGGCTTTTATAGACAAGAGGTCAGGATGAATGTTTGTAAAAGGAAAAGCCATTTGTAATCCAGCTTTGGCACTTCTGCGTTGTTTGAATTGAGTATTTGCTTAAACTCTCTGAGTTTCAGTTTCTTTATCTCTAAAATGGAAATAATTGTACCTACATTATGGGAAAGCTATGCAAATTAAACAAAGACCACTGAATGGTGCATAGTATCTTGCAAATATTAACAAAATGTTGTAGAATAATGGATAAGCATTGTAAAAAAAATAGCCATAGACTAGTACAGTGTCTGGTAAACACTAATTAAACTTGATGAATAAACTCAGGCTTATGCCCAGTATAACGAAAGGTACAAAAAGAATAGAATAGACTTTTTCAGTGTCCAGTTAGACCTTCAAGCATCTCACCTTCTTCTCAGTCACTGTTACCCACATCCTTTCATTATCTCTGCACTTTTAAGCATCCCACATTGATAGCTCTAGTCAAGATCTCTCCTGAAAACTCCTGACCCATATGCTGAGCTCCACTAGGACTGAAAAATATGTTAAACCCATGATAAACCCATGATCTCCCCCTCTCCAATATGGTTCTCCTTTAGTCTCTTCCATGGGTAGCATCACCTTCCGCGTATCATGCCATGCCAGAAACCTTGGAGCAATCACTGGATTCTTCCTTTCCTTAATCCCCACGCCCATGCCATTACAAAGGTTTATTCATCTTGATTCCTATATCATCCTGTCTCCACCAGTATCACCCTGTCTGAAGCTGCCAACACCTCCTTCCCTGGATTACAGCAATAATTTACTAAATGATCTTCCAAAATTCTTGCTGTTGTCTAATCTTTTCTCAAATAGCCTAAGAGAGAAATTTGTAAAACAAAACCAAGGTCATGGCCCGGCCCTGTTAGAGCCCTTAATAGCTTCAGATAATTGCTCATAGAATAAAAACCAAAACCAAATTCTTCTCAAGGTCTATGAGGCAGGACCTGCCTAAGTTCTATACCTCTGCAGCCTTGTGTCACAGAACACACGCCCACTCTTCAAATCACATTGATCCTCTTGTTTCCACTGTGGAGCTTTATGTTGCCTGTGGCAAGAATATTCTACCTCCCTGCTATCTTTCCTAAATAATTTCTGATCATCCTCTCAATTTTAACTCAAAAATTACTTTGTCAAGGGGAAACATCCTAGAAGTTCTCAAACTGCCCTATATTTATCCTTGGAAAAGCACTTAACGTAGTTTTTGATTTTATACGATTTGCAATGGCTTATGTCCATGTGCTTCGCCAGACTCTATGTTCTATGAGGGTACACATCTGTTTTTGCTCACCCTTGTGCCATGAATCCTATTATAATTCTTGGCATATAGTATGTGCTCATTTGTTGTTGAATAAGCTAATGAATAAACAGCAAATGATACAGCCAGAGCATCACTGAGTGTCAAAGTGTCTGGCAAAGAAGAGTAAGAACTAAACTAGGGAGGGTTTGTAAGTTTCCTCTGAGGATGTAACGATCAGACGAGGGAATGATGGAGAGGGTGGGACTTGGAGGGGAATTTAGGTAGCTACAGAGGTGTGGGTGGGGAGGCTTTTGGGGTATTAACATTAACAGGTAAAAAGTCTTGGAGGCTGGAATAAGCATTTTATGCACAGATAACAATGAAGAGATTCATAGCCTACCATAAAAGAATAAGCCAGTGTAGTTACAGGACGAGAGAAAAGGCAGGGTTCCCTTTTCGAAGTTTAGAGAGTTGCACATAATTTGTCTTTATTTCCAGTTACGATTGGTGTTTCAAAAGGGTGATTTAAATTAAAGCAAAACCTGAAAGTTTCCTAGATGGACAATGATAAGCAAAGGCTCTTTTGCAGCAGAAGAACTGTCATTTGTTTGTTTGGATTGATACAAGCTTTTGTTTCACTCTATGGAGACAAATGACTCTATGTCTCTCCGCCAGTTACATTATTAACTGTACTGGCATTTTATTTCTAAGTCAAGGGATAATCTGAGGCCAAATAAAGAGGAAGCACTGAGAAGAGGCCTCACCACAGGCTGCTGACTACCTGACATTTCAGAATGAAGAATCATTGCCTCGGAAATATTATGAGAACTTCTTCTACACCCCAATCGGGGAACTTAGAGTAAAGCTCAAAAGTAAGTTTCTTCAATCTTTTTATCTCGCCAAAGGTATACAAAATTATATCCCAAGCATTTAAAATAAGTACAGACTGCTCCTCTCTTGGCCATTGACAAAGATGCCTCAGTACACCTACCCACATCAAAACAGCACCCTGAGCTGCTTTTCAAATGAACTGCAGGGGCAAAATTTTATAATACAAAGGGCAGTACAAATTGGAGAGATTAAAAAGTTATGGTGGAAATGGGCATGACTAGGAATCATAAGACACCAAGGGCAAAATGCTGGTGTTTTAACATCAGTGTGGTCCAGAGTCCAAGTTGCCACATCAGGGGAAAAGAATGAAAACGAAGGGAATGAAAAGCTCCAGTGAGACAGGTGAAAAGCGCTTGATATATCGAAAGAGCAGAGAGATTAGGGGACTGGTTGACACCAGTTCCAGTGACATCTGAAGTCCTCTGTATAACTACAATCCCCATGAGCTTGATGACCGATTCTGAGAAGAAGAAAAGTAGGAATTTAATCAGCAGGATTGTCTGGGTCACAAGTGTTATTGTAAATACCCATGCCTTTGTCTCAAAGTATGACAGGATTCAATGTCTTTATTGCCTATTCGATATCTTTATTGATGGCTGAGATGAAGGAATCGACAATGTGCTCATCAAATCTGTTGACTATACCAAGTTAGGCGGATTTGCTAATACCAGCACAAGAAAAGAATAAAATTTGAACAGATCTTGGCAAGATAAAGTGACTCTATAGAGGGTCACTTTGGGACAAGGAAAAGTAAACAAGGGTTCCAAATTGTCCACAAGCTAAATACAAACATCCTCAGTACAGAAGCCAAACTTCCCTCACCCTTTCTCTTTTCTAGACTTTCATTAAAGTTCTGGATTACATTTTAAACATCAAGGAAAGTGAGTAAACAGAAAAGGTTCAGAAAAGCGTAATGTACTCATAATCAAAAGGAAAATGACAAATTATGTCCAAGTGCACAGAAAGTACTTAATAATTGTGCGTTCAATGGAGAAGGCAGAAGGGAGGAAGGGAGGAAAGAAGGAAGAAAAATAAAAGGTAGCATGGGAGAGAATAAATGAGGCTGTGCCAGGGAAAATCTCTGTGACCTTTAAGGGAAGAGTCATTACTCAGAGCTGGAAAGAGTAGATATTCATCAAATTAAAACAGAAACGGCACCAAATGATTTCTCTGTGCAACTCTCAGCTTCGAAATTTTATGACACCTGACTTCATAGTGGGTATTTCCTGCCACTGGGAATGAACAGGAACCACACTCAGGACCGTGAGCCCATGGTTGCGGAGGGGAATGGGGATCAGGCTTCATCGTTCTTTGCCACCCCATGCCTGTCTCACGACTTCATTCTGTTTCTCTACGTTTCTTCCCACAGTTCCACAAGCTGCCCACATTTTTTCTGCATCCCAAAAATTATTTCACAGTTAAGAAAAACACAAGTAAGCATCAAAAGCTTCACCTCCAATCTGACTCAGAACAGAAGATCGAAGAGGCTGGAAACTTCCCCAAAAATAGACCAGACCTAAGATCATCCAAATCAGATTATCAAGGAGTAGGGTACCAGGCATGAGGCTACTTTTAAAACTCCCCAGGTGATGCCAACATGCAGCCAAGGTTGAGAACCACTGCTTTATAGGGCATTTGGTTATTTTTCCCCTCAGAACACTCCCAGAATAATCTATCCCCCAAACGGCCTATGATGAAACCCTAATACATTTTCTTCACTTAGTTAAGGAATGGGGTGGACACTTGTAGCAGATGATACAATGGCAATGCCTCTTACATTTTAATGTACTTACAAATCACTCGAGGACCTTGTTAAAATCCAGGTTCCAATGCAGTAGGACTGAGATGGCCTTCAGATTCTAACGTGCGCCCATGTGATGCCACTGCTACTGGTCAGTAGGCCACATGGATAGCTGGAACTATAACTTCAAGCTTATGCTAACTAATCAACAGAGCCACCAGTCGACTATAACACCCACTCAGCAATGTCCTTGGCTGTAAATAAACAGAGGATGATAGCTGGCTCTCCTTGTTCTATAAAAAGCAACAATGTAATTATCTATCCAAAAGCAAGTACAGTAAGGTGACTTGGTATCTTGTGATGGTTAATTTTATCTATCGTCTTGACTGGATCACAGATACTTGGCTAAACATTATTACTGGGTGTGTCTGTATGTATGTATATACACACACATATACATGTATATAGATAGAAATAGATGGAGATATATAGAGATATAGATATCAATATCTATCTATTATCTATCTATCTATCTATCTATCTATCTATCTATCTATCTATCTACCTACTTATCTACCTATCTACCTATCTTTCTATTGGTTCTGTTTCTCTGAAGAACCCTAACTAACACAGTTCCTAAGACTATCTTGGGAAGCACAATGCACCACAAACTTCAAGACCTGATTCCCAACCACAATTTAACACTGACTCATTGGCTTGTGCTGTGAACTTGAGATAATCTCAACTCTTCTTGAAACTAGATTGTCTCCTCTGCAGAGCGGGGAGATTTTCATAGGTTTTTAACGAGGTTCTTTAATAAGATAATGGGTATGCGAGCGCTCAGAAAAGCGAAAGGACTATGCACATGTGAGAACTTCCTAAGGTTTATGCCAGAACTGGAACCTTCTATTCACTTTAATAAGCCTTCATTGAGTACCAGCTGAGCCAGAAAACATTACAAGGATGACTTCTCTAGCTTGCCAAGAAATACTGTCATAGCTGCAGAGCTTGGTCTGTAGGAAACACATTGGTCTAAAGTCGCATAGAAAAAGCTCCTTGTTTGGCTGCATCCCAGTCACTGCCGTGGCCATGGTGACCCTAGAGAGTAACCTACTCTATATAGTTTACAGAGGTGTGTGTGTGTGTGTGTGTGTGCGTGTGTGTGCGCGCGCGCGCACGCGCGTGGGTGAAGTGAGGTGGAAAGATGGGTTCTTCTTTTGGGCCAAGCCAGGTTACAGCCTCTCCTGTAATAAAGGTTATTATCATACATGCAGTACAGGCTTTGTCATCCCACTAACGTGAGCCCCAATTCCACCCTCGCTATTCCTCAGTCGCCTTGTTACTGGAATGACACCTACCCTCTCTCTAAGCTTCGATTTCCTCATCTATAATATAGGAATATTTCTATTTCTTTTCTATTCCATCATTAACAAAATGGAGACCAGGACTTCCAAAGATACAACTTCCTAGGGACAATTTCCTAAGATAAAGGAGTGTATGGAACAAGCAGCCTAAATCACCATTCTTTAGCTATTCTTTTCTGAAACTGCTGATATGATGACACAGGCTTCAAAAAGGCATGGTTTCTGCTGTAAAGTCCTGGCCCAGTTGGGGAGCCCAAATCTTTCCTTTTACAGTTTATTGTATAATTTGAGGATAGTTTATAAATTAACAGTATTTTTATTTTTGCCAAGAATCACAAATTTTGAGACAGAGAGGGAGAGAGAGGATTGGGGAGCCCAAATCTTTCCTTTTACAATTTATTGTATAATTTGAGGACAGTTTATAAATTAACAGTATTTTTTTTTTTTTTGCCAAGAATCACAAATTTTGAGACAGAGAGGGAGAGAGAGAGAGAGAGAGAGAGAGAGAGAGAGAGAAGCAAACTCCACAAAAGGCTCACTTTGATAACCCACTTACAGGGTGCAGCTTGCCTTCTGAGGCACCCAGAACCTGTGTCCCATCCAACCTATGAACAGAGAATCACAATCAAGGAACTAACTTTCTGTTTTCAAAATCTAAATCTGAGAGGATACAGTGGTGAGAGAGTCTGCAAGTCTCCTCACTTTAATCTTTTCAAATTCTGGTTTTCCTGGTTCAAAGCAGAATCTTCTATCAATGTCCAGCTCCTTCAGGAGATACCAAAACAAGCCTTGGAATATAGTAATGTAAAATAATTCAACTTTCAAAGAGTAAGCTCCCATACACAAATTCAGGGGAGCATTTAGTTATAAGCACATAAGTATACTAAAAAAATAGGACTGTTATTGTTCTTATTGTTATGAGTTAGATGTTGTAATTTTCATGTTAAAATATTCATAGAAAGGATATGAGTGGTGACAGATGAGCCACACGGAAGTGCTTATCATCTTAGTATTCTCTCAGCATCCCTACTTGGTCATGACAAAGCTTCTCCTCAATGGCCTCTACCTGAAGCCAATAAGGAACAAAGACCCATAATGTTGTCGGCAATGCGAATTTGTCATTTAGCACAACTTAAGTCATAAGAGATCTCAGGATCCAAAAATTGGTCAAAAGGAGCTCATGCAGAAGATGTCACTGTCCCAGGCTGCAAATGGCACTAGCTGGCCCTGGTGGCTATATTTCTCACGCACCAGAGCTTATAACACACTATTTGTGATGCCTTGATTCCTAAGAGGATTATTAATCGCACGGTTTACGAAGCTTCTGCAACATATAATGAGTTGAGTTACTGAGATCGGTGGTGACGACCCTAAACTACAGCAGAAAATATCAAAGTTGGGTCAATAGTATAGATTTCTCTGTGTTTTACATTGTCTTAATGATCACAAAGAGGCTGTTCTATTTTGATATCTTTTTGTTACATTCCGGATGGACTTTCACATTGACCTCAGAATAACTCATTTAATAGGAACAACGGTAGAAGTACTGCTAATAAATACAAGGAATCATGTTCTCACAGCTAATTTCAAAGGAGCAGGGAAGGATGTGTAAAGAAGAGGTGGCCTCGCATCTCAGAAAAACAACCCACTGATTTTTATCCTAAATCAAATCAACATAATTTTGTCTCCAAATGTTTTTGAAAATGCTTTCTAGCCACTCAGTGTAAAGAACAAATGCCCCTTTGTTCTGGTTTTGAAATGCAAGCTGCGCGCTTAGGCTCCATTGTACACTGAGAGGCTGTAGTGGGGTTTTCCGCTTGAATGGTTTGGTGTAAACTGAGGTATGGCAGGTTCCTGGGCAGGACCTAGAGCAGTGTTGGAGGTCAAATGTCACATGGAAATCATCTAATACCCTTTCAGCTAACCGTAATCAGGAAGTCCAAAGAGGTTCCCAGTCTATTTCATCGTCCCCAAAGCCACTACTCCCGCCCCTTATGGCAGAATGCTATTTCGAGAGAACTGGAAACCCGAAGGGCTGCTGCCTCATTGTTTACTACATGCTTCATTGTGAAGCTCTCATTTCGTTCTGCAATCAGGAAGAGCAAAACATCATTTACAAGAGGAACTACCACAATAGGTCAGTCCTGAGAAGTGATGGATGCATTCCCGCAAGGAGAAGCCTCTCATTCCAAGACTAGTGCTGGATAAACATACTTATCTTGCTCCCCAAGGTGGAAACACACAGCTTTCTAGAGTCGGTGAAGTAGCACAAACCTGGAGCGGGTCCCCCCTTGAGGCCGGGGGGCGGGGAGTTGGGGTGGCAGGCCGGCAGCACAGTTTTGTGGCAGCTGCTGAGCAGAAGCTGAGCCTCCAGGCAGGGCTGCAGCCATCACAAACCCATTAGAAAGCTCATCACTTGCAGCCAGAGGATGACTCCCTACAGAAAAATTTACATTCTCACCCCCCACCCCTAAAAAAACATACATGGCTCTACCAGTGCCAGGGGATCCCAGGCAGGAGGTGGCAGAGCAATGGAACCACCAGGAAACCTCAAACCATTTTTCCAGACTCAGCGGGTCTCTGAACACTGGTTATAGGAGGCTGGGCTTTCCTCACTCCTGCCCTTTTATTTCCGTTCTCAGACTCTGGAAAACTCTCATTTCTACAAGTCCCTTGGCAAGATCTGGAGCCAAAAAAAAAAACTATAACAAAAAGAAACTGCCTAGTGCTTGGGTCCCTGGTGCTTGCTATACCAAAGCGGTCACTGCAGCCACTCAGCAGGAGTGAGTGGTCCACTCGGTCATGTCCCTCCTGTTTTCTAAATCTTTTAATGACTCCAAATGTCCAGGAAGGTATCTAGGCTTGAGATCTCTAGCACACCTTAATACTAGAACCCTACAAAATTTAAAAGGCAAACAGCTAACCTGCAGGCCACTGAAAGTCTATATGGAGATCTTATATTCAGAAGTGAAAAGGTGGCATTCAGTAAATATGTTTTAGGTCATTAAATCTGAATAAAACAAACATTCTTCCTCTGCCAGTTAGGGTTCTCAGTCATAAACAACAGAAATGATGGTTTCTTAGAAAAGGTCTAGGTAGTTTCAATCTCAACATGTAAATGAAGAGGCAGCCCCAGAAAATGGGCAGGAACCAGAACCAGAGGCAAGATCAAAGGACAGGAATGGTCTGGATGGGACAATGCTGATGCCACCATTGGACATCGGAGTCATGATCCCCACCAGACAATAGCTCCTGTCAACACCAGGGCTGGAATCAATTCTCAACAGCCCCTCGTGATGGGTACCAAGGCTACAAATTAAGGTTCTAGGTAGGCCTATGCTAATAAGCTAATTTAAGTTACATTTGCGTACCCCAGCATTGGAAGCAAGAGAAAACTATTTTCCAGACTTCTTGGTCTTTGCAGACAGAAGCAGGGCTTCTCATCGTCACATACATCATGATATCTTTTACCAGAGGAAGAGGGTTAAGATTCATGACAGTCAGGGAAAAAAGGAAAAGTATCTACCAGAAGCTTCAACATGGAGTAGGATCAGAAGCAGGGCTTCTCATCGTCACATACCTCATGACATATTTTACCAGAGGAAGAGGGTTAAGATCCATGACAGTCAGGGAAAAAGTATCTACCAGAAGCTTCAACATGGAGTAGGAGCTGGAGATGGAAATCTGACCGTGAGTAACCAGGACACCAGTGAAGTGAGACGGATGACACAGGAAGGTGCTACGGTTGATTTTCGCATTTAGGAAAATACAACTCTGGCTGAAGGCTGAGAAAAATTTCATATTAAAATAATTTTTAGCTCAACCTTGATAGATGGATGGGATTTCAAAAGGTCTAAACAGATACCCTAAGGAAGAAAGACCCTTTGTAATATTAGAAGACTTTCTCAAGACTAAAAGGAAACTCTGCTGGGTAGAAGTTCAAACGAGTAGATGGATGCCTTATATATATAGTTTGAGAGTTTCTTCTGCCAATTTAACTTTTCAATAAATCATGGGTTTTCCCCAAACAGAAACGAATGCACATGATGCTCAGGGGAAGTGATATTTATCACCAGGGCAAAAATAGAACACGAAACATGCCCATCAGGTTCACCTTAACTTCACTCATATCACAAACAGGAAATTAAACGAGGAGGAAACCTAGCCTCTTTGCTTTTGTAACACACTGAGCACTTATGTGCTTTGGCACCAGGAGTCATGCTAGTTATGAACACAGATGGAACTAAATATAAACTCATTTAAATAGAATTCAAATAGAAACTCATAGCTGAGTTTGGTTCCTAGGATCTTGAATGGGTTGCGAAACTACATGCAATCAATTAAGTCAAAGTAATTAATCTCTTTACTAGGGCTGTGAAGATCGATTATAGAACTTTTCCGTGAGAGAAGGAAATTCTTTCCATCATATGACAAAATACTTGACTCGACCATCAACACCAGGATCTAAATGACTTCTTTTCATCACCTTTTTGTCCATAACCACGGCTGGAGTTTAACTTATGAGAAAAGAAGAAAGAATTCAAATTCAAGACCAGGAATGTTTCTTACATAGAAATGTAAGAATTACAATGTCCTTGTCTAAAAGAGGGTCAACTAAATGGCAAGTAATCTGAAACACCAGGTAGATGAGGAGGAACTCACGTGAGGAACACTAGAAAGATCTAGAATGTAAGAACCAGAGAAGACATGACTCAGGGGAATCTGGGACTTCTTTTCAAACATCTAATGAATTGCAAGATAAAGTTCACAAAAATTAAAATAATTCAATAATGGATTCAGCTATAACCAAGAAGAATGGGATTGTTTAAGCAGAATTTGGATAGCGATCTGTAGTTATGATGATAACTATTGAAGTATTTCAAATTTCTAAGATGAAATAACCAAGTGGAATGGCTACATGTTGACTTGTCTAAATCTTCTAAAAGTCAACATAAGAACATTTATATAAATTATTTTGAAGAAAAAAAATATCTGTTCATTGACTAAATAAATGAATGATTCTCATATAAAGATCAAATTAAAAGAACAAAATCTTGAGTTTAACACTGATTAAGCAATTGTTGACAGAGTCTCCTCAAGAACCCAAAAGGTGCTATGCTATTGGAATTATCTCATTATCCCTGGAGGTCAGAATAAAACCATTTTTGTAAATAATTTCATTGAGTAAATAACTCTTCCATGAATATTAGTAAAAATAAATCAAAATCTTGGGTTCCCTCACCAACGTCCAAGTGACATTAACTGCTCCCACTCCTATTCTATCCAGTCTCTCTTCATGACCACTCTAGCCCCTTCAGATATGCTGCTTTGATCTTGCCTTGGAGGTTCTGCGTTGGATGGTCCCTTTGACTGGAATATTCTTCCCCAGCCAAGAATCCCCTTTCTTCTCCAAGACATACCCAAATATCACCTTCTTGAGGTTTTCTCTGACCACTCTATTTAAAATTCTCCCCCATCTCTTCACCACAACACATACAACACACACATGTGCGTGCACGCACACACTCACTCATACACAATATGGCCAATCTATTTTATCCTGTGTCTTAATTTACATAGCACTTATCACCTTCCATAATTCCGACCAGTTACATTAACTCCCTCTCCTCATTTTAGAATACAAGCTCCAAAGAATTAGGAGTTTGTCTGATTTATACATTAATGAAATCCTCACACTTGAAAGTACCCTGAACAGTACCCTCAATAATCATTGAATAAAATGAGGAATCTAGATTTTACCATAATACAAGTTAGGATTTAATATCAGGAGGATAATTATAGACATGTGATAATCCCATCTGGACATGGCTAGTCTCTGCTATTCAAAGAATAAATTATAATACAATAATCCGGACCCAAGGTAATGGCTTGGACCAGACTACTAGCAGCTGTATGGGTGAGAAGTCATCCAATTCTAGACATGTTTCAAAAGTAGAGTCCATAGGATTTGCTGATAGTTAGGTGAGGGCTAAGTAAAAGATGAGTGAAGGACGCTAACAAATTCTTGTCGCCTACGCCATAGGAAAAACAGTCTTGGCATTAACTGAAATGAGGAAAACTTCAGGGGAGGCAGATTTGGGGGGAAGATCAGAAGCTTAGCCCTGAACATATTAAGTTTGAGAATTCTATTAAACATCTAAGTGGAAGTATTGCGCAGTCAGTGGTTATATATGTATGGAACTCAGAGAGGGGATCCGGGCTTAGAGAATGAATTTGGAAGGCATATATATTTGAGATGCTGTGTGAAACCATGTAATTGAATGAAATCATGAGGAAATAAGTGAAAGAGTGGTAAAAAAAAAAAAAAAAAAAGTGCTAATAAGCCCTGCAACACTCTGATATTCAGAAGTTGGAGAAATCAGAAAGAACCAAGGATGAAGACCAAGAAGGAGCAGGAGCCTGAGAGAGGGGAAGGAAACTGAGACTGCGCGTCTTACTAGGAAACCAAATAAGAAAGTGTGTCCAGTGGGAAAACGTAAATAATTGTATCAGATGTACCCAATGAATCTCAAAGGGTGAAGGCTACAAAGTGATTACTGGATTTATCAAACAGGGTTTCTTCGTGATCTTTTCAAGAACCTTTTTACTGCAATGGTAGAAGAGGAAGTCTAATTGGGGTGGACTCAAAGGAGAATAGAAAATTTGCAGACAGCGCATATCATAGACAATTCTTTTAAGGAGATTGGCTTCTAAAGGAACAAAATAAGATGGCTGTTAATGTGGAAAATGGGGGTAAAGATGTACATGTTTATTTGTTTTAAAGGTGATAAAAAATAAAGGGATGTGTGTATCCTGGTGAAAAATATGCAGTTCTCTAGAGTAAGGTATTCTTCAGGGTATCTGACAGCATTTTCTGGGGGGGAAAAAAATTACTCTAATCTATTCATAAATTTCCTTAAGATTTTGAGAGCTAGTCTCTAAGGAGCTGATTTTAATCTTTGACTTCTCCAAATTAAACAACCTTAGAGAGTGGAGAGATAAATAACACCTCTGATGTCTTTCAGCATCAACTGGTGCTGGCCAGCATTGACAGTTCCTAGTAATTGAAGAGCCCATGATTGACTTAGTCCTGCCTCCTCCACACCGTTTCTGAAACATGAGGAACCCTGAGAGTGAAGGGGGCTGCTGCAGAGGAAGATGGGAGCAGAAGTCGAACATGCCTTCCAGAAAATTCCTACTTAAATATCAAGTTGACTACATTTTGATGTTTTTGATTTAATTACTTTTCTGATACCAAGTTTACCTCTCCAGTTTCTTCTTTCCGCAATGAAAAAAATTAAAAGATAAATAAATAAAATAAAGAAGAGATAAAGCAAGTTGTGGGCAGCATTGATTTTTCTTTAGTTTTCTGAATTTTTGCATCACTGTCTTGGGAACCAGGGGAAAAAATCTTCCGCACATCACCGCAGAGTCCCATCCCCCTTTTCTGAGCTGGACCTTCCCTCTCTGACTCTCTTCTCTCTAAACATATTCTTTCCATTTCTGCACAGCTACATTTCCTGGCAAAACACAAACTGAATCAGGGGCGAAATTGCAAGGAATACATGGAGCTCAGTTTGGACAATGATTAAACTCAGATGTAATAACCAAGGAACCATGTAAGCCACGGGCAGGGAAACGAGGAGATGATTAGTATGGTCCCAGGGTTAACAACTAGGGAAAATGAGAAAAATGATTAACAACAAGAAAGCGTTGAGCGGTGCCATTCTCTGCTGGGTCCTGGAAGCCAAGTAGCCCAGGAGTCCCGGATTCTGCTTTTCTCTGCTCCCCGCTTTCACTCTGCTTCCTACGGCTGAGGCCAACACCTCTGACGTTTCTCGAAATAATTTTCTTTTGTATTTTTGCAAGCCTAGTCCAGCTCGGGGGGCCTCTGAGCCCGAGAGCTGAATGCCGGTCTTTGACTCTCACTGTCCTGATGTCTCCGACTGAAGACGCTTTTGCACCGCAGCAAAAAAAAAAATGAGCGTTTACAATCAACTCTATTCCCAAGTCCTTTCAAAATCAAACTTGGAGTCCCGATCTTAAGCTTTTGGGTTTTCTACCATTCCTGTCCCTGTCACTAAGTTCCCCTTCAGAACCCTAAACAGTTCATGCCCTCTCTCCTAACCCACCCCGTGACCCCAACACCTACCTCCTCCTGTGAGCCTCCCAGCCGCGAACAGACCGGCTCTATCTGGGCTATAGATTGTGTTCTTAGCGTTCACGTGCTTTCTCAATCCCAGTTTATATGATTTTGTGAGAACTTGTTAATAACTCCATAAATGCAGTACACACTAAGGAGACAGCAAGCCCTTCAGGAAAAAAAAATAATCCATGTGGTTTATTTTACAGAGAATTAATGGGTGGAACCCATGAAACCTGACTTGCCCAGGCAGGAGCGTTTCCTCCTAAATTGTGGCCCATCAGCACGCTGGGCCCAGGAGCAGAATATTTACCAAAGGAACCTTAATCCCCTACGCATAGGAGCAAAATAGCCCTTTGCTCCTCAGCTCCGTGAGAACATTCATGGAGCGAATGTGCAGAGGAGAATGAGCTGATGTGCTTTGTAAGGGATGTTTTATTCAGCACTTGCTCCTTAATTTGCATTTGCAGCAACTTGACAGTGTGGCAGAAGATGCCCTCCCCAGCCCATCTGCTGACTCTCTCCAGACTCTTCCATCACTGCT
>NW_006434835.1:13234897-13307657 GCF_000325575.1 Pteropus alecto
GCTCGAGATTCAACTCATATGTCACTTCTTCCATGAAGCCTTCCTGACTACACATCTTCTAGTACAGGACCAGGTACACTCAACAGGCACTTAGTGTAGACTTGTGATTGAATTATTACACTTTAGCATCTGTTCAACTTATTTTCTTTCTAGACCTTCTAACTATAATGGTTTCTTTGGAGTTCATTCAAAACCACCTGCCAAACCAAAGTCCCAAACTAAACATACTACAATAGACTCGGTAGTGAGTTATGTAGGAGTAGGGACAGCCAAGCCCATCACTGTGTACACTAAATGGGTATTAGGACAAAAATTCAAATATTAACCTGTGCTCTGAAATTGCTATGCAGGTTCATTTCAAATTGGGCAACAGGTGTAATTCTAAACATTAAGCCGTGTTTTAAATGTGCTGTTGTTGGCCCCCACTTGTTTAAGAAAGCCAAAGAATAGCCTTTTTGTAAAAGAAAGTACTTCCTAATATGAACATTTCTTCTCAAATGTACCTAGTTTGTAAATTTAAATGTTGGCAAACTCACCTTCTTCAAACCTGGATCCACCATCATTATTGCTTGCCGTTCAGAATTAACATCTAGTGTGCAAATTTACAAAAGCTAAGGAAATAAGATAATTTTTCAGAAGAAAGAGAACTGAGCAAGACATTCCTAGTTATTCTCATTCCTCCCTTAAAAACAGGAAAACAAAACAAAAAATCATATAATTAAAGTGTTAAAATGCTGTCGAATCATTCATTGCATTTAATCTCTACAAGATCACTACAAAGTAAGTAAGGAAGTTATTATTATAACTATTTCATAGATAGAGAAGTGGAGTCCAGAGAGAGGCAAAGCAAGTTATTCCACGTTACACTGTGTCAAAGCTAAGACTAAGCAGGCCTTCCTCTGTGGAGAGGAAGCCAAGTTCAATGTTATAGCTCTAACATTTAGAACTTGGGTTGATTTCTGAAATCTCCATTGCAATCAGCTTGAGTGAGTATGCTTAAACTATTAGTGGGAGAGAAATGTTTACGTAGGGAACCTTAATAAAAATAATATTATTGTAAGTCATTCTAAATAGGTAGGTTTGACTTAAAAAAAAAGTATGTAATATGTGAAATGGGATATTATAGAATTATAATCCTTGGTATAAAAAAATTGATATATGCCAGAAACTGTATCCTTATTTCAACCTTTATGACAATCTACATGGTAAGTAATGTCATTCATATTTTATAGATGAGAAATTGAAGCTGAGAGAAGTTACTAAATTATCCTAGTTGACACAGAAAACTCACCAGTGTCATCTCCCTCATTCTTGGCATTAAGCCTGGGACAGTGAATGCTCTTGATAAACTAATTTTTGAACGAATGAATGGCTGAATGAATGAATGAATGGACTGGTAAAGCCATGGCTCGATTCAGGTGTACCTGCTTGTAAAGGTCATACTTTCTCCTATGGTATACTCACTCTTCACTTTGGAAATAAATATATTCTTTCAAAGAAAATGTCACATATAAATTTCAGAACACGATCTGCTAGGTGAAGTGAAGGAAGCCTGGATGGTGAAATGCACTCCATGTTGCTGGTATTAAGCCCTTGCAGGCCTGAGTTCCCCTCCTGCCTTTCATCGCTCAGTTGCCTTGTGTGAATATACATGAAAATTTAGGCTGGTCAGTTAGGGAGTCGCTCCAGCCCACTCCCCTACTTCAGTTCCCCTGACTGTATCACCACTCTCCTGAGGGTCTTTCCCCAGCTCTCCAGGGCTCTACTTAAATATTCCAATTAATGCCCATGAGTACGCCCTGTCCATAGGCGTCTAGGTAGGGACCGTGGACAGCTTCAACAAGACCGCTATTTCCAATAAGGAAAAATGGCCAGGGACAGGGTGAACGCAACTCATTCTACCACAAGATGAGCTAACGATCAGTGAAATAAAGATAGAAATGAAGAGCTTTAGCCAAATCATGAATTCTCAAGGGAAGTCAGGGGGTAAGCTAAAAGAGCATCCTTTTTAATGTCAGGGAATTGTCTTCCATATCTATGGGTCCCTTGCTATGGTCAAATTCTCAGTAAGCAGTCAAAAACAAGAGTACGAACCAAGAGAAAATGGAGAGAGGAAAGGCAGGCCACTGTAACATGCCACCATTGACCCTTCATGAGGACAGTTCACCCTTCCTCCCCATTTTTTCTCCAAGGCTCTTCGAAGTTATTATTGCAAAGTACAATGACTCCATGACTCCAGCTCCTGACCCCACATGTTGTCAGGAGATGAAGAACCAACATGTTGTGAAGGCTCAAGTGAGAGTACATGGTTACAAAAGACCAACAGAGGCCCATGGGAACACAAGGGAAGGCTAAGGAAATAGAGAAAAGAGACGTTCCTGTAGAACACCAGCTCAATGGATGACACACCAGAAACAGCAGGCCATGAGTAGATAAAGTCATAGCACGAAACTGCATTTCCTAAGCCTTCTTGATCTAACACTGCTCTGCAATGCCTTTGCATCACAGACCACCTCTAAGAGGCTGAAAGCACAATGTACCCCATCGCCACTGTGGATTGGGTTTTCTCCAGCAAGAAGGAAACAGCAATGCAATCTGGTGTTTGGATAGAAAACACAACGGCAGAGAAAGGGGGAGGTACACACCAGAACAGCTGCTCAGAGACACCATCTGAGAAACAGTCAAGCAGTCATAGGATGAAAACATCTGTGCACAGCTTTGCATTCCAGGAGCCTTAAATTGTAGGAGAGGGGGAATCTAGAGAGACAAGCAAGGAGAGGAAGGACTCGAACTAAAAGGATATCAGGAATCAAATGATTTAGAGAATGTGGAAGGAGATATTGAAACTAAAGATGCAGAGGTCGGGGAAGGAGAAATGTCTCTGGACATACCATTTGGTACCCTTTCGGCACGAATGATGAATATGGCTCTTGCAGAGAAAGAACCAGCAACCTATGCTCCAGGGAACAACTAGAAGGAACACAAAGACTCAGATAACTTGCCCAAATGGTTAGATAACTTGCCCAAAGTGGCAGATTGTAAGCAGAAGCTAAGGAAATCTAGATCTCCCTGACCCAGATATCATATTGGTTCCTCTACCCAACATTGAGCTCTTTGCAGCATTTATGATAAAAATTATGCTCTCCTTCCTGAAAAGTTTTCCATTGGCCTCTGTCTCCAGGTCCTCCTACTCCTCTTCTCTGCCCAGTTCTCTCCAGCATCCTTCTCCAGCTTTTCTCTATCCCTTACATATTTCCTATGCCTCCATTTTGCCCCTCATGAATATTAGCCAAATAGTTAAAATTCCCCCGAGATCATCTTTCTCATGTCTTTTCATACTTCTATGCTGATAAGTCCTAAACTTCCATACTAAATCAAATTTTTTTCATAGCCCTAGATCTATATAACCAACACCATGTTCATTTCTTCACAGGTACCACGATTAATATTTCCCAAACTAAGAATGGTTAGTCTGCATTTCCAGAGGACACCCCTTCCTAGTTTACTCCACGTTTCATGGCTGGGCCTTTTTGCTCCCGTAATTTCCAAGACATAATGTTGTTTGTTATAGTTCTCAGGAAGTAAATCCTTGAGCTGTTCAAGGACTGAAAATGTCTTATAGAAATAGATCTAAATATAAGGTAGGCAATTAATGTTTCTCGAATCAATAAATGCAGAGCCTGGTCAAGTCAGAGGCACCACCATAGCATGTCACAAGAGCCAGAAGTCATTCTAAATCCTTCCTTTTCTCTCACTCTCAAGTCTAAGTGGCCAAGTTCTATATTCATTTACCTCCTATGTAACTTTCAACCATTTTATACATTTCTTTTTTTAACCAGTCTGTTCTCTACCCATACCCACTCTTCCCCCACTCCCACCTGTAACAACTCGAGAATGTTCTGAGGAAGTTAGTGAGTGGAAAAGATTAAAAATCCTAATAATCGAATACAGAAGAAACCAGTCAAGTTTCTCTTTCTACACAGGTCAACAACTCAAAAAAAATCCCAGAAGAAGGAAGACAATAACACGAACTTTAAGTATGTAGTTTTAATTATTAATGGGATTGAGCATTCTAGTTATTGAACTAAAACTGTTTGGAGAACTAAACTGACCATAAGAATTTTTGTTACCAAAGAGTAACTAGAGAAGTCATAGAACTTTCTATAAGAAAGGAAAGGACTAGCCCTACAGAATGGCTTTGTAGGGACAGAGGGAAACTAAAAGAAAGCTGCTATATTATTGTGCTCTTGAAGTCCTGCTCATTCAGCACATTTCCCTCATTTGTATGAAATATTTTAGAGTTTAGTTGAGATATAGTTAAGTAGTGAACGTAATTTATAGGCAATTAATTAAGATCTACCATATGATCCAGCAATCCCTCTCCTGGGTATTTACCCCAAAGACTTGAAAATCCATATCTGAAAAGATATTTGCACACCAATCTTCACAGCAGCATTATTCACAGTGGTCAGGACATGGAAGCAACCCAAATGTCCTACGATATATGATTGGCTAAAGAAGCTGTGGTACATATATACAATGGAATATCACTCAGCCATAAGAAATGAAAAACTGCCATTTGCTACAACATGGATGGACCTCGAGATAATCATGCTAAGTGAAATAAGCCAGACAGAAAAACTTGAAAACTACATGATATCACTAATATGTGGAATATAAACCTAAAATAGCAACAAATGAACAGGACAAACAAACAGACTTGTGGATGTAGACAACAGACTAGTGGTTACCAGAAGGTAGGGGGTAGCGGGGAGGGAGGAGATAGATGGGGTAAAGGGGGTCAAATATGTGGTGACAGAATGAAATCTAACTATGGGCAGTAAACACACAATGCCATATGTATATGCCTTACTGTTGAAATGTACACCTGAAACTTACTTGACACCTGAAATTTACCGGATTTCATTAACCATCGTCACCATAAAAAATAAATTAAATTAAAAAAAGAAATAATATCAAGGTCATAAAATATAAAGCGAGAACGAGAAACTATTTCAATTAAAGTGTACTAAAGAGACAATAAAATCGACACACAATTCTGAAAATAATAATAATAATAATGATTTGTATTTTGACGTGGCAGCTTTCCACGCAGGAAACTAATATTTCTCCTCCCCTATGTCTCGAACAATTTGGGGGGCCTTGTAAAGCTCATGAGCCTTCGGCATTGTGCCTGCAGAGCTTTAAAAACAGACGTCATTGACTCATTATACTCACACAGCCAAAGTGCACTTTTAAAATTGTAAATCTTATCATGTGATTCCTCTATCTTAAATCATTCTATTAATCCTCATCACCTACAGGACAAGTCCAAAGTCCTAAATGGGCAATTATAATCTGCACAGCCTGACTCTCATTCTCTCTCCAGCTTCATTTCTTGCCACTATGTGCCACCATGTACCACCATTCCTGGAATTAATGCAAATGTAGGCATGAAGGTACTTTAAAACTCCACACTTCTGAACATGGTTTTACATTATCTGGAATGTCCTTTCCCTGTTTCATTTATCAAGTGAAATTATTTACTTCTAAGACTTTTCAAAGAATATCACACTCTCTGAAACTTTCTTGAATCTCCATTTCAATCCTATTTATAGTTTATTAGCCTTTCCATTATTATTATTATTGTTACTATATTATTATTATTATTATTATTATTATTATTACTTGTGTCACATTCTCCTAACTAAATATTTGTACACGTCTGCCTCAGCATCTAGACTGGGAGCTCCTTGAAGGCAGGGGCTAAATTTTATTCAAGCTCATTTCTCAAACTTTAAACCTAAAACTTGACACATAGGCACTAAATTAACTCTTGTTGAGTGAATAAATTTTAAAATGTAGTCACCTATAGTAACAAAGCAAATTGCAATGATTTGGGGGTTGTAAAGTAAAGAATATACATATTAAAAAAAAAAAACTTAGATCAAATTTGGTGAAGAGACTTTAAGAGAAAAGGTTTAAGTATGTGATGATATCAATCACTTTAAATCCTAGGGAATGTAAGGAAGACACAGAAATGATAGGCTGTCCTGACATCAAGCCCTGGCAAGGCTCTATAAAATATTATTGAATCAATTATACTCAATTATATTCAATAGAATCTATAGAGGATACAACAATTACATGAGCCAGCATTTCTTCTCTAAAGAAAATCAAGTCTAAAATCATACTTATTTTTATTTTCTTAAAGTTACTTGTCTGATAATTCAGGACAAGGAGATAGCTATAAGTAAAAATTTGTCAAAACACTTTTTTGGATCATTGTATCATCTTTAACTAAAAGTTGGTAGTTACAAAATAGTAATGGAGATGTAAAGTAGAGCACAGGGAATATAGTCAATAATATTGTAATAACTATGTAGAGTTCCAGGTGTGTACTAGACTGATTGGGAGGAATCGCTTTGTAAATTATATAAATGTCTAACTATACTATACACCTGAAACTAATATAAAATAATATTGAATGTCAAATCTAATTGAAAAATAAAAAATAGAAAAAAGAAATAGAAACACTGTAATAGGAGTTAATCAAAACACTGTTACATGAGCGAATGCTCTCCCTTTCATACCACAAGCCTACTCTGAATAACAAGCAACAGCAGTCTACTACCTGGGTGAGAGAAGAGAGACTGACTCCCTCTGTGATGTGTACATACTAATTATTATGACTACTGAAAGCTAATGGTAGAATATGAACACGAAGAGAAAGCCTTCAGCCCATCCCCTACCCAAAACACAAGTAAAAGCAACTCACCACTTAAGGATTTTAAAGGCTACATTATACCAGAGGTAACCATAGTAAGAATAACTACCTTCCCCAAAAAAGAAAATATCCAGTTGAAACATTTACCAGATTGATTCAATCCTCTACACTAATGGTTTAACAGAAAGAGATACACCCATTCCTTTTGTAAATAATATTTACTTCAATCTCTTCTGTTCTTCAACATACCATCTCTGACATTTAATAAAAAATTATGATATAAACGAAAAAGGCAAGGAAAACAACCATTGTCAAGAGATAAAGTAGTCAATATAACCAGATTTAGAGATACAGGCACTATCCGACACTAAAATAACTACAATTAATATTTTAAAGGCTGTAGGTCAGGAGTCAACAAATTATTACCTTCAGGACAAATCCAGTTTGTTGCTTGTTTTGGAAATAAATTTTTATTGAACACAGCCACACGCATTCATTTATGATTATTTAACAGCACTTTTACACTATAGTGGCACAGTCATGTAGTTATGAGAGTGACCAAAGAGCTTGTAAGAAGAAAGTTTGCTGGCCTCTAGTCTAATGAAAAGGTTGACAATGTGAATAAACAAATACAGAATTCCAGCAAAGAGACGAAAACTAAAAGCATCAAATGGAAATGCTACAAATAAAAATTATATCAGAGCTAAAGAATTCTATAAATGGGCTCATCATAGAGTGAAAACAGAATAGGAATATATTAATGAGCTTGAAAATATGTCAATGCCAATAGAAATTATATAACTAAAGTACAGAAAGATAAAAAATAAAAAGGAGGAGGAAAATAAAAAAAACAAAACAGAAAATCCAGGGGCAGTGGGACAGTACCAAATGGTCATTGGAAATGTAATTAGAGTCCCAGAATATTGACAGAACATAACAAAGGAACTATTTGAAGTGATAATGAAAAGGAATTTACCAAGCACTGTCATAAAGACCTGGAGTTGGTTAAATGACCATGCCCTATAATCTGGAGGCCTAATTAACAAGACGACATAACTTAGATCAACGACTTTTATAGGATAAGGGGTTCTGACTTTCATCCTGTCCTATATACATTTTTGATAATTTTTATGAAAATATGTGTTTACTAATCAATTTTTAGATGGTATTAATCTAAAGACAAAAAAAAAAACTAAAGACAAAATTAATCTAAGACAAAAAAATCACAGTGAGTGAAAGAATCAGAATCAATAATATCTAAATAGGCTTTCTAGTGAAATCAGTTAAAACTGTAAGTATAACCACAAACTTTAAATATATCATAAAAACCTATAAAAACTTATAAAAAGAGGATGGAAGAGAGTTGGCTTAATTATATTACATTACATATCCAAGATACATTGGATTTACATGAGTCTAACATAGACCAGTATCCGTGTTTGATATTACTCCCAAATAAATGGATATATTTCCAGAGGTACAGAATCTAAGGCAATCTAAGTCAGAGTCCCTTTCTAGTCTTCAGCTAGCCTATTGAAATTGGTGGACCATTTGACAACCACATTCTTAATAGGTAGACAAATTACATTGTTTTCTAATGTAAGTGGTAAGAATGAATGAAAGGACTTGAAATCACATCGATGGAACAAGAAATGTTTAATTTAAGAAAAGACAGGGCAACCAAGACATTAAGCAATTCTCACAAGTAGAAGAGATTTTTAAACTTGTTTGTATGGCTTCGGGAGACAGAATTAAAACATGCATAGAAATTCCAAATTCTAGTTCAGTATATTGGGAAACTTTCTAATGGAGTTCTCCAAAAATGGAATAGGCTGCCTTATAAGGAAAAGAGCTTCCCATCTCTATAGATATCCACATAACAATGTTACGTTGCAGAGAAGGCTCTAGCACAGGATTCATGGTTGTGTACATAGCCTTCTCACCTGAATACTCTACATTTCCATAATTCTGGAAAAGAGAAGCCATATGGAGAAGAGAAGAGGGAAATAAAAATATGGTAGGACCAGTCACTAAAATAACATTGGAATTAGGGGAAAACAACTCACATTGTGAACATGTTGATTTTGAAGTGCCTGTCTGATAACCTAACAAAAATGTTAAGCTGGCAATTAGTCATACTGTCTGGAGTTTAAAGGAGAGGTCTGAGCTAGAGATAAGTTTGAGTGTAGCCACTGCATACGTTGATATTGCCCAATAGAAATATAATGTGAAATTAGTTTTAATAATATATTTTAACCCAATGTATTCAAAATATTATAATTTCAATATATAATTAGTATAAACATTATTAAGGAGATAACTGTATTCTTTTTGTTGTTTGCAATAAGTCTCAGAAATCTGTTATGTGTTTCTACTTTTAGCACATCTTAATTCATATACTTACATTCCAAATACTCAATAGCCATTTTTGGCCAGTGGTTACAATACTAGACAATGCAGTCATCTTAAAAAAGAAAAAGGTGTAGAATTTGTATGAGAAAACCGAACAAAAGAAAGCCAACAGAGAGAAAAAACTGGGAAAGTGTATTGTTATTGGAACCAAGAGAAGAGAGTGAAGATGTTTATGGTCAGTTACGTTAAGTTCTGATGAAATTCAGGACTGAAAAAAACACCTGTTAGATTTAGTGAGGTAGAAGAACGGAGTTCCGTTATCAGGACAGCAGCCATATGACAATGGATTGAAAAATAACAGTTTGAACTCCACTCTTCTCTGAATGAATAGTAATGTGCTCAGACGCTGTAGTTCTGTGCTCAGTTCGCCAAGGGGGTTGGATCTCTGTCGGATAATCTACGAAAGGAAAAGCACAATTGGCGGGCTTCAGGGTGCCATCTCAGGAGACCCTTGTGCAAGACACAGAAATGGAACAGCTGCAATGCCTCCCTCCTAATGCGCATCATAGTCTTTTGTGGTGGATTCTTTCAGAAGAATTAAGCTTTCTTCCTATTCAGTCACAATCTGGGATAAAAATTATTTAAAGCATAAAATAAGGCATTTCGTTCTTTCAAAAAAAAGGATTCCCTAAACATATTTGGGCCAGGATGGGATGAGGGAGCATCTTCCTGCACAGAATTGCAGTATCAATGGTGACTCTTCAGAACTCACAGGTAAGCAACAGGTGAATGGATGCCCTTGTGATGGCCACAGAGGAAGAAAGCCATGGGTATCTATGACCTGGTCTCAGCTCCATTCAGGCAGATCTTCCCTCAGCTAAAATTAGTGTTATGCCCCATCCATAAGGCACTATGAAGTAAATCACAGCTGCACGTTCTGCTATCCACAGCAAGGTCCCTAATGCCTTCTTTTAGGAGCCCAGCTCTGAGAGGCTCTCTCATTGCTATTTACAGGGCTGCCTCCATTGGCTAGAGGCCCCAACACTACCACCATCACAAGTGAGCACATGCCCTGGAACAGAAATGGGATAGAAGAGAATGAGATTTTCAGAAACACATGTCTTAGGCCCAGATGCAGCCTTGGTCCTAAAGCATTAGATTCTCTGAATCAGATTTCATATTTGAGTCAATAGTTCAAATAAAATACTCATAAAAATTCTATTATATGACCCATTTGCCTTCAGTTGACATGTGGCTAGTCTGTGCTCATTTATTTACTTGTACATCATGGTGCAAGAAATAAAAGGGGCCTGAGTACTAGCTCTGTGGGATATTGAGCAAAACCAGTATCTTTTCTAGAACTCAGTCACCTCATCCTTTCTAGTCCTGACATGATCTGATCCTACCTTCATCAATTCAATGTTCTCAGGTTTCTCTACTACCCAAGGTCTCCCTTAGGGTCTCTGTTCTCTTGAAAGCTGTTTTCTCCTGCCAGCTCACTCAGAGGATTCACGATGACTGTGGTTGCCATAGGAATGATTCATCTATCATAAAGATGGCTGCATGAGATCACAAATACTCCAAGGAGAGCTAGAAGTGGGGGAAGTGATATTCAGAACCAAGAGATAGATCTGCACCGAAAATGGATGACAGCTTAATGAGAGGGGGAAACAAAGCTCGTGCATTTTCTCATGTGCGTGTGCACATCTCCGAGAGGCCTAAGTGCAGATCCGCTGTCAAATATGTCGCCTGTGATCCTTCCCGGGCTCACTCGAGACTTTTCCTCCACAAAGATAGAATGTAATATATAACATGGGGATGCAACCCCCTCCTTGCCAGCCAGTTGATGAAAACGGAAGCTCGGGTAGACCGGGGTAATCCCATACACCATGCCCAGAGCATCTACTGCTGGCTGCTTGTTTATAATTCACTTTCCTTTACAAGATAGGGCTGGAGATGATTTCGAAAAGATTTAGTTTTCTACATGGATTGTTTGATACTCAAACTCAATATTTTTATTTTATAGGTAGAGATTTTTTTATTACTTTTTATTATAATATAATTTAACTGCCAACGTGTCATCATTTTCTTCTTTTCTCTCCCTAACAGGACTTCACACCAGCCTAAACACTAATTTTAAATCCAGACTGAGTACTGAAACTCTGTTGTGAATTAAACATTCTACTAATCCCAGCCATAAACCAAGTCCCCTATTCCAGCCATAGATGGCCACTTTCTTCACTCCAGCCATGGACAGAACCCTAATACACAGCGTGGCCACCATTAACTGAAGCCAGTTATTTCACAATGACCAAAGAAGGGAGCAGAGGAGAGAAGAGATGGGCAGTCAGCACAGGCCAGTCCCACACGGGGCCACAACTCAGTGTGCATGTCTTTCTAAGAATGAGTCAGAAGCATTTTTATGATGAAAAATGATACATTCATTTAACAGTTTCCTAGGAACAGACTGCCACTCAGCCAGCTGCAATTTAAGGATTCATCTCTTTTGTTAAGAAGGACCTGGGAACAGTGAGAGCAGGAGGACCTCCTGGTGTAAGGTAGAACTGGCAGTGTGGTTTGAGGATGAGGAAACCAAGCCTGCAGAAGGAGAACCTCGATCTGCCTTTCTTCCTTCAGATACTTTAAGCAGAGATTTATCTTACAAGCTGCTGCTGCTGGTTTCTTGCTCCTGAATTAATCACTAGTGTCGATGGGTCCAATTTCAAATCGTATGGTATGTTCTTGAATCACACACAGAGCTCGCTCTGTGCACAAAACATTGCAGTATAAAATAAATCAAAACAGGAACAAGAAAACTTCTCAGGCTGCTTTCCTTAACGTGTTGGCTAGGCTTTAGAAATGCTGCAATCAGTAAGTTGGGTGGTTGGGTCGCTGAGACATTATCCAGCGGTTCATCCACACTCTTTTTAGCACCTGCAAATTTATTACATAAGATATTATTTTGTACTCAATTTAATTAGTTAGAACTATTTGTAGTCATTTGAAATACACTCTGTGTTGATTAAAATAATTAGTGTAGGGCTACTAAATATTTACCTAAGATATGAATCCAGGGGGAATTTGATAAATTTAATTAGCAAGAACTAATTATTGTTATGATAGGAGTTAGGGTTTAATAAATATAATTACAGAGCACAAACGATGGTTTCTTAATTAATAGATACTAGTTGCAAATACAAGAGCCATTATCATATTTTCAAGCAGGACATGCTATTCAACAAACCTTCCAGATGTCACTTGTAACTGCGATGGTGACTTGCAATGACAGGAGTGAACACTTATACAGTGCTTCTGCTGTTAGGCAAAGTTCTCAGTGCTCTTGGCATACGAACTCATCGAATCTTTACAACAATTTTTCTATCGTCCACATTTTACATATGTAGAAACTGAGGCACGGAAAGGTTAAGTAACCCGCCTAAGATCACACAAGTAGGAAGGGGTAGAGCTGGCATTTGATCTCATGCCGTTCAGCTAAGGAGTCGTTTTCTGAACTACTACATCTAGTTCCTAAAACAAACAAACAAACAAACAACAAAAATGAAAATAGAAAGTGTGAATGTTGAAAAGGTCAGCAACCAAAATCCCAGTCTACATTGCCATTCAAGTGTAGCGGCCTTTTGATCTTTGTAGACACCATTTACTCGATTAAGAAGAGTCTAGAGACCCTGAAGGCACAGGACTTTTGTCCTCTGAAGTTTCGCAGAGCTGGATGTGGAAGGGCTGGGGCGCCGACATCGCTGAGCCCTGAGCTAGTGCAGCCAAATGCCACCGGCCACGCTCCGTTAGTACGGTGGCGCTCTCCGGGTGGCCCATTCTGCACGTCCATTCTACTGGGGAAGTCTCCGGTATCATGGTGCTTGCTAGTGTGGGGAATCGAGATGGAATCACGGGTCTCTTAAGCGATAACTTTGGGCAAAGTATGGTCTGTACCGCAACGAAGCATGGGCTTGCTCTTCATTCAGTATAGGGTATTTAAGGCCCAGAGTTCTCTCACCATAATCGACAGGGTTCTGACCCACGGCTTATCTGACCACAGACACGGCAGGTACCACATGACCAGATCCTGCCCTCTCACCATCCCCATTAGGAAATACGCTTCCTCGGGAGGGTCCAGCCTATTTCTAGGATGACATCGACACAGGGATTTGGTAATATCCCTGAGCTCTGATAGTGAATTCACAGGGAATGCATAGACCCTCCCACTGCACTTCACTTGGTACCAGGGATCTGTCTGGAAGGACAGTGGCTCTTACATGGGAATAATTACATAACTAATGCATGTCAATGAGCCTGCTATAGCACTTGAGAAATAGCTGGCACTAGTTTCAGATTTTCCTGCACTTGAAACAAAGGAAAAAATGAAAAAGATTTTTGGAGTGTTTAAGATCCCAGTATAGGACTGTGTTTCAGGATGCCCAGAGGAACGGCCTAAACTATGCATTTAAAAAGAACGTATATTCTTCTGCCTTGGGGACAAAATGTCCAAAAAATATGAATTAAATTCATCTAGTCTACTGTGTCATTTAAGGCCACTGTCTCCTTGTTGATTTTCTGTCTGGATGATCTATCCATTGATGTCAATGGAGCGTTAAAGTCTTCCCCCATCACTGTCATGAAGTCAATCTCTTCCTTTCTGTCCGTCAATATTGGATATTGGCTTTATATATTTAGGTGCTCCTGCATATAACGGGGTACATAAGTATTTACGAGAGTTGTATCCTCTTGTTGGCATGATCCTCTTGCCATTATGAATGCCGTTCTTTGTCTCCTGCTATATAACCTTTTGTACAGACTATTTTGTTTTACAGTCTATTTTGTTTGATATAAGTATTACTACAGTAGCTCTTTTTCTCTGTTTCTACTTTCATGAGATAGATATATATTTTTTCCATCCTTTCACTTTCAGTCTGTGTGTTTTTCTCGACCTGAAGTGGGTCTCTTGCAGGAAGCAAATGTATGGGTCTTGTTTTTATTCATTTAACCACCTTATGTCTTTTGATTGAGCATTTAGTCCATTTACATTTAAAGTAATTATGGATAGGTAGGTAGTTATTTCCATTTTATTGTTTTCTGATTGTTTTTGTAGGTTCTTTCTTATTCTCTTGCTCTCTTCTCTTGTATATCGATGACTTTCTATAGCGTTCTGTTTGGATTCCTTCCTCTTTACTCGTTGCATACATCTTAATCAGTTTTTGGTTAGTGGTCACCATGCGTGTTTCATATATACCAAGCTATGTTAATAGCAGTCTGTTTTAAGTCAATGGCCACATTCAAACACATTCTAAAATTACTATAATTTTTACTCTCTCCCCCACATTTATGTTTTTGCCATTTTTACTTCTTTTTGTGTGTGTTTATATGTGTACTTAATTTATTGTTGTAATTTTACATGATCTTCCTACTTTTGTCTTTTAACCTTTTCTTCTTAAAGAAGTCTCTTTAACATTTCTTGTAATAGTGGTTTAATGGTAAACTTCGTTAGCTTTTTCCTATCTGGGAAACTCCATCTCCTATTCTAAGTGATCGCCTTTCTGTGTAGAGTAACCAAAGTTTCCATTGATAGACAACTGAATAAAGAAGATGTGGTACATATATACATACAACGGGATATTACTCAGCCATAAAAAGAATGAAATCTTAACATCTGTGGTGACATAGATGGACCTTGAGGGTATGAGGCCAAGTGAAATAAGCCAGACAGAGAAAGACAAATACAATATCATTTCATTTATATGTGGAATCTAAAAAAGAAGAAAAGAACCAACAAAACAGAGAGAAACTCGTAGATACAAAGAACAAACTGATGGTCACCAGACGGGGGTGGCAGCAGGGAAATGGGTGAAAGAGGTGAAGAGATTAAGAAGAACAAGTTGCCAGTTATAAAAACAGTCACGGGATGTAAAGTACAGCATAGGGAATACAGTCAATAATCTTGTAATAACTATATATGGTGTCAGATGGGTACTAGGCTTATTGGGGTGAACACTTCATAAAGTATATAAATGTCTAATCACTATGTTGTATACCTGAAACTAATATAATATTGTATGTATGTCAACCATAATTGAAAAATAAATTTAACAAAAAAGAATTCATCTTCCAATTGTGTCTTTGGAACACTGGGGAGTGCCAGGGCTTCCTTCAAAAGGCAAATGGGTAATTGTCACGAAGAATAGGAAAAGGTGGCATTAAAGGGAGGTTGTAAAAGCCAGACTGTCTAAGGCCCAGGGCTTTCTATTCATTCTGGAAGGTCTGGGATGGTGCCAAAGAACAGAGCAGCCTGGAGATCACCTCCCTCAGGCTCAGTTTTGATTAGAAGAAATGGCATTTCTCCCTCCAGTAAATCCTGAAACACAGTTTAATCCAAGAGAAGCAACATGGGAGGGGGAAAAAAAAAAGATGAGAAAAACCAATAAATAGTAAAAACAGGAAGCAGGAAAAGACAGGCCTGAATGTGCAATTCTTTTTGTGCCTGCTAAATGAACTCTGGTGGGGATGAAGAGAGAGAATTATCCTATTTATATATTGAAAGAAATTTTAAATATGCATAGGCAGGGAGAGAGGATCCACAGAGGCCGAAATGCAAAACATGGTGTGGTCTGTGCATCTCCTCTTCTATCTCCCAGTACCATTAGCGAGTTCCTTGCACCAATTTCTGGAAAGCTTCTTCTAAAACTCAGAGCCATCCATCTACTTACTCAGCATTTCTGTCTTAGAAAAGCAATTCTATTTTTATAAAGAAATGGATTTTCACTTGAAAAACACCTTGCAAACATATTCACACAGGAACACAGCTCACACTTCCACACTGATGCACACACATGTCCAACCAACTCATTCACACACATAGACTCCTACGGAAGCACGGGTGTGTTTGCACGCGCGCACGCACTCACACACACACACACACCCCTTCACCACTACTTTTACTTCTACACCACAATCTCCTGGCCACTTGGCCCTGGATTAGTAGACAGTGTAGCTTTGTAACACGCACAAGGGAAGAAAATCTCACGATCTTGTGCAGGGAGACCTGGGGGCATGGATTAAATGCCATGGGACACCTGTCATCATTCAACTGATCATAATCACTTTGGGAACATGTAAGAGACAGAAAGCCAACCAAATTTCCTTATGAATATACTTCATCCACATTTAAAAAAATATTCTTTGTCCCACACAAATTTCTACTTTCTAACCAATCCCCCTACTTACCATCCCCACCAAGTAAACGTCACCTCCCTCTAAAATATCCGAAGCTACTGTCCTCAGTGGCTTCAGTGAGTAGCAAATAAATCCTAAAGTAGCTTCTGCTGGCTCCCCTGCCATGGACCAATGCCCTGTAAATCCCAAAATGAAGTCCTGAAAGAAAGAAGAACTGCTAAATAAAAACAAGCCCTTTGTAAATCATCTTATTTTTTCCCCAACCCTAACTTCTCTCTTGTTCTCTGTATCTCCAGGGCACACACAATCTCCTTAGGAGATCTGTCGCTTTATAGGATTTGGTCACTGATGTGGGTATTGCTTTGGGAAAGTCATCATTCTCTGGTTATTTATACGAGAGACTGTTTTAAAGATTATCAAGTTTGTTAATGGGAAGTCAAGACTCAGACTTCCATAAGTTTCCATTGAAGAATTAAAATATAGAGAAGAAAGGGGAGAGGAAGAGGGACGGATTATGATAATACATACAATACCCTGGCGTCAGCACACTGTCTGTTGTATGTTCGCTCTCCAAGTAGGAGGAGATCTCAAACAATACTGCTATCTAGCTTGGTCATCCACACAAGACCCAGGAAGAAGCCCTTTGCCACACTACGGACCTACTCACAGGCTCAATCACCTTCTGTAGGGTTTGCCTGGCTAATACCTCCTTATCCTTTAGCATCGCTTTCTCTAGAAATCTGTTCCTTCTGACATATGAATAATTGTAGTTTGGAAGGAAATAAACAGAAGGCCAGGAAACATGGCTGATCCCATACTGAGAATGTGGGCTTTGTGGTTTCCATGGAAAATCCAGGTAATAACAAGCAGCAAACAGTCAGCCTCCTGGCCTGGGTACCAAGGCAGAAGACTGGGCTCAGAAGCAAGCAGGACGCTCCCTGAAGGCACTGGCATGGAGGGGTCCCGAGCGACAGTGCAGCCTTGTCGCATCCCCAGGCAGCCACCATGCAGAGGGCAGATTAAGTCAGAGTTTGATGTGGAGAGTGTTCTGTGGGCCCAGCTTCATGATACTGGGACAAAGTGAATCATCATTGCTGTAATTACGTTGGTGTAACGTGTCTCCCTGAAAATCCTGGGAAGTGCTTACGTCTGCATTAAGCTTTCAAAAACCAGGGGGGGAAAAAGCCTGAAAATGGTATTAATGTGTGAAAAACACTTTGAAAAACACAGACATCTTGAGCAGAACTGAGAAGAATATTTCACCAGGTTGTCTACAATTCACAACTCCAGCCTGAGCACAGCCTTGTGAAGACATACAACAAAGGTGCCTTCCTCCCTGAGGAATTAGCACCGGAATCATCCGCTGCCTCCAAGTGTGGCATCTACCACAGAAACAATTGTCCTCTTGACTGCCACAAAATACTTGCATTTCCTTAGTGTTGATTTTCAGCTGAGAGGCTTAGGGGGCCCAGAAACCAGGTCTCCACTCAGGCCTGATTATCGCTAACCGACAACAGACCAGAGCAAAGGATGGAGCGAATGAAAGCTATAGTGGCCATCTCTTTGTGGGCCTTGATGCCCACCTCCCCCATCTTCCTTGAAGTGATTTGGGCGAGGGGCAGGGGTCATGATCCTAGAGGATCTCTTCTCACATGGAAGTAAAATAGCAGTTCAATAAAAAATAAAACAGTGGCCCAATTAGATGGAGGAAGGTCATATATATCTTAAGTCCCCTCCCCCATTTCCATTTATAAGAACATCTGTGGAGTCTTGCAGGCATCAGTCTCTGAGTTCTGCTTCTCAAGGTGCTCTCACAACCTTCTTTAACCTTCTACATGCAGTTGGCCTGCGTCTGTGGCTTTCCGTGCTGCTCACCGTCCATGACCCAGATTTAGGACTACCTCTCTCATGATGGCTGGCAGTGCCAATGAACTAGCATCACCAGACACATATTCCCACACAGGCCAAAGAGCCCTCCTCAACCCTTCCCCGGGCCTCAAACACAGGTACCGTGTATGTCCCAAGGAATACCACCCTTGACACATCACCCGTAACTGACCCTACCCTAGCTCAGAGCCCCATCTTTCCTTATCAGAATATGAAATGTCTTTGTCTTTAGTAAATTCTCTAACTCTTCTCACGTACAGAAAGCTGAGTGATTTTTCTATAATGCTTTTCTGACTGTGCCATTCCTCTATTAAAAACCCTTCAACCACATCATTGGCCTCCTATGACTAAAGGATCGATTCCAAGCCCCTGACCTTGGCTTATAAGGACCACCATGATCTGGTCAGCCCCTCCTTGCCAGATATAGCCCCTCTGCAAGATAAAATGTACTAGATAATCAAGGAGATGATGTTCCTCAGGCTATTGCAATAGGAAAAATCCCCACAAACGAGGAATGTACCAGAGAAAAGGAAGGGTCCTCAAGTTTCACAGAGGCAGGTAAACAAGGGAGTATGTGCAAGCCTTATGAAATTCATGAGGAAGAATGGAGATGGATCTAGCTAGAAAAATTCGAGATCACAGTGGTTTTTGCAATCAGCTTTTCTTGGAACACTGAAGAGTAGGGAGACTTTCTAACAGCCAGAAGCACAGGGCTCAGGTAAAGTTTAATATTGTCATCGCATCTCAGCTACTCTGCATTGTGCTCCAGACACAGACACTCTCCTGAGCCCATTTCACAGCTCGGGGATAGAGCCCTGTTTGTTCACTATGAATGGGAAGCGCTTCTCTGTTTTCTATGCCTGACCAACCTTTCAAGGTTCAATTCAAGTTTCACTTATCTTCTCCATAAAACCTTAATCATAACCCACTTTGTCCAGCTGTTGTCCAATTAAATAGGATGATGCAAGTGAAGTCCTTTGCATGGGGCACCTAGCAAGTGTTCAAGAAATGCAGACTTATTACAGCCTGTCCTGGCTGGACCCTGCCTTTGGAGCTACCTCCACTCACCTATGCGAGACGCCTGACTTGACACCTAAGACCCCAGGACTCAGTTCCTGCCATTTTTAGCTCCTCCTCATGCTATGAATTCATTCTTTTAACAAATATTTACTAATATTCACTAGGGTAGTTACAGTAAGCAAGCCAGTCCCACTGCCAGCCTGTATGGATATCATAGCCCATGAGTTATATGTGAGTAGATAAACAATGGCAGTCAAGGTGACACAGGCACTGATAGACTAGGTATGAGAGCTCAGGGGCATAAAAGTAAACATCTGACCAACACCTGGGTGGGGGTACTGGCAGGTTTCTGGGAGGAAGCGACGGCTAACCTTAGATGAGGGGAGGACTATTCAAAACATAATTTGTAAAAGATCTAGAAGTTGGAAGGGGAAAAGGAGAAAGGAATAGGGAAAATGCCTCCCCTGGGGCAAAAAAAAAAACCTTGTGTTACCTTTCTTTGCATTCCTAGTCTACACACACACACACACACACACACACACACACACACAGCCCACATTCACACACAGGCACACGCTGACACTCTCCTCAGGGCTTATCTTTGTTCTGCCCATAAGCATCAAGGTGTGAAGAATGAACCTTTTATCCTACATTTCGGATGGATCATCTGTGTCTGAATTTTTTCTTCTGGAACTGATAAGAATCTAATTCATTAACCCTGCTAAGCGCCTTTTAATTTTTTTTATTTTTTCTTTAGAAGTTAAGTGTGACTAGGACTTTACTCAGAGGAAGAGCGAGGGGGAAGAGAATAAGGAGTTCACATGATAAGCACTCAATAAACATTTCCTTCACCTGCTCCTGAGCCAAACTCTTCAGACGGTGAGTGTAACAGAATTGTGCACTGTGTGTGTAGTATCACTAGATATTATCAGGAAGAAACCAATGTTTTTAAAAGCTTGTTCCAGGCACTAAGCCTGGGGACAAACTCCTGGGACTCAGGAGTGATGAGAGCGGGGCTGCCGGTGAGTAAGTCGGGGTGGGTTCATACCAAAAACTGGGTGAGGGGGTGGTCAACAAAGGCCCAAAAAGCCTGTTAGAGAGAAATGAATTCATTAACTTCAACTTCTCCCTGAATCTTCATCCCGCTTCTGCACGAAGAGATTGCTAACATGCTGTTGATGGTCCATGTAATGATAAAACTCACAAAGACTCAGGCTGGCTGGAGCTGGGGCTGTTATCAAGAGCTGGTTGTAGCTGACAGGGCACACCGCCCTTTGCCACCAAGAGCTCTCCATGTGCTCTGCTCCATAAGGGACCTCTGCAGACACACTGTGGGCACTCACCACCAGCCCAGAAACTCCACTAACCGAGAAGTTCAGGTCAGTCCCTTGCCCCATCACCACTGCAGAAGGTGATTCGGTGACCAAGTATGTTCAGGAAATCATTCAGGATCTAGAAGGGAGGTGAGGGAAAAAAAATCCATTGTAACAACAAGTATGGCCTTTGAGAGACAAGATCAGCTTCCTACTTTGCAAAGTCTAATGAAATTATGAAAACATGGGGCTCCTTGTGAAAACACTATTATTAATTTTAAGATGGTAACAACAGAGCATGAAATTGAGCCTGAGGCCCTTCTGATCATGAGCTGTTTGGCTGTACAAGTTGCACACCCACAAACACAGCCCTGCTTAGAGGTCATATAATCCTGAATCCTTATTTTATGAGTGAGAAAATGAAAGCCCAGAAATAGAAACCATTCTCTGTCTCAGTCCTGAGTCATTCTCACGCTGTAGGAGGCTCCGCATGGGGGTCCCTTAGGCACAATCTGTGAATCTATCAGGTGTGTGACCCAGGCAGGTTACTTAAGCTCTTTCTCCCTCTGCTTCCTCGTCTGTAAAATGAGATTGATGATAGTACAGACCTCGAAGCTTGGTTGTTAGAATTAAACAAAGTAATAAAGCGAAGAGTTTAGAAGAGCTCATGACATATAGTAGCTCTCAGTAAATTATCACAATTTTAAATATTGGTAATCATAGTAGCAATGGCTGTGGGATTTTAATAAATACCACCCCCTCCCCCTCACACACACACATTTATTTCTTCTGAGTGACATTTGTTCTTCTGTATCAGGGGGTGGAGGAGAGGATATCTTCCAGAGGCCTCTTTTGGCCAACGCTTACTGAATTCCCTCAGAGTGGTCAGAGATAGAAGGATTTAGGGCTGGACAGGTGCATGAAGCCCAGAGAAAAACTAGACTCTGTACAAAGCTGACTTCAGCAGCCTTGCTCCTTATACCCTGTACTATGAAAGATTGGGCTCTCTCCAAAAAGAAAGAAATCCTGCCATTTGTGACAACATGGACCTAGAAGGCATTATGTTAAGTGAAATAAGCCAGACACAGAAAGACAAATATTGTGTGATCTCACCAATATGTAAAGTCTAAAATAATCAAGGTGATATATATGTTTATGACCGTGATGGTGGTGATGGTTTTACAGGTATATATGTACTTATCCATAAACTCATGGAATTGTATGCATTATATACATATAGCTATTTTTATGTCAATCAAATCTCAAGAAAGTGGTTTTAAAAATAAAAGTAAAATTCCTGGTACATTTTAAAAAATAAATAAAAGACTGGGCTGAGCTGCATGAAGGCAGCTTCACAAACTTGCTTTATCTACAGTATAATGTCCTGGAGTGCTTGCCAAAAATTCAGATTTCGAGACTCCGATCCAGACCCAACAAATCAGCGTCTCACAAGGTGGCATCCAAGAATCCATTCTCATAAGCACCCCTAGCAACACTTATTTCACACCAAAAGGTGATAACCAGTTACCGGGGCCAGCCATGTGCACAGCCATCAGGGAGCCCTCTGGGCTGCATCACCTGCATCGAGTGTGGCGTCTCTCCCCTCGAACCATCTAGCTCTGTGGTGATCTTGCTGGGGCAGGGCACACAGCAGGCGCCAATTAAAGCATGTTGGTTGGTTGTCAGATGGTTCACTGAACACATCTCACATCTAACACACAAGAAAGGCCGACCGCTGTGCCAGCTGGTCAGGCCACTCCATCTGGGCCTTGTCCAGGAGGACTCTGGCTGGGGTCCCGAGAGAAGCCGGGAGGTTGAGCTCATCGCCACAGACAGTGTCTTGCTCTCTTGCACCCTCTGACTGTGGGACAACTCTGCAAACCCTGCTGTTTCCTCAAGCTTCACACCTTCCGGTGAAAGCTTTTTAGCTATCTGGAAAAGGACAAGGAAATAAATCAACAAACAAAGCAGAAACAGGCTCATAGATACAGAGGACAAACTGACGGTTGCCAGATGGGAGGGAGGTTGGGGGGCCGGAAGAAAAAGGTGAAGGGATTAAGAAGTACAAATGGGTAGTTACAAAATAGTCACGGGGATGTGAAGCACAGTACAGGGGATAGAGTCAAAGATATTGTAATATCTATGTATGGTGCCAGATGGGCACTAGACTTATCAAGGAGGTCACTGTGTAAGTTATGTAAATAAATGTCTAACCACTATGCTGTACAGCTGAAACTAATCCAAAATAAATTGAATGCCAACTATAGTTGAACATTTTTTTTAATTAAAAAATAAGAAAAAGGACAAGGGACATTTTCAGTCTCACTTTAAACAAACTTCAAAGGGGTAAAGGAGGTCAAAAGGTACAGACTTACTATGATAAGGTCAGTAAGTCCAGGTGAGGTATGGTGTGGCTATAATTAACAATACTGTTTTGTATATTTGAAAGTTGCTAAGAGAGATCTTAAAAATTCTCATGATAAGAATAATGTGTGTAATGGTGATCATTTCACAATATATGCATGTATCGATCATTATGCTATATACCTTAAACTAATACAATGTTATATGCCAATTATATCTCAGTAAAACTGGAAAAAAAATTGTCTTATGACACGTGGGATTATAAATTGATTTAATATGGTAAGACGTTCTGGTGGTTCTTTATCTGAACTATACCAAGCGAGTGGCAACCGTTCCTCATGATTCAAGGTGGCCTAGCTGGTTCTCTCTGCTCATCACTCAGGGAGAGGAAAAGAAACCCATTTAAAATCAGGCTCTGGTCATCTTGATGGTGGCTGAATCTTGCTTTATCATCCTGTATTAAGTCCTTCTCACCCCAACATCCAGATATACCCTCTTTCGAAGCATTTAGTTTCAACTTTTAGTTTACACCACTTTAGGAAACTGTCAGAAATTAAAGCTGACTTGTTCTCTTTTTTTGCACTGGAGTTTCTAATGGCCCCACATTTAGCCCGGGCATACTGTGCTCATCAGGGAAACACAGAGGAAGCCTCAGGATGTCTCAGCATACGCTGCAGAAAAGGGAGCAGGGCTCCGAGGAAGTGAGACGTGTGCCCCCGGAGGACACTCACGGGGCTCCAGATGACTATGTGCCTGCTTCGAGACACCGTTGAGAGTTGACATCGACTCAGCAAAGCCTCCCTGAGAATGGATCCGAGCCTGTGCCCACTACCAGCCCATCTGCCCTAGAGTTTCTCCTAGAAACCCATGAACTGCATCCATCACACCAAGTTTGCCCTGTGGACAGTGGAGGTGGCCAGTGTAGACATTTGTGCAAATAAGCACATTACAAGAGAAAAAAAAATTACAGGCCCACCTCCCCCAAAACTTCATTTTTTATTATTTTGGTTCATAGTGCTTCTCATCGCGTTTTGTTTTCTTTTGTATTTTATCTGTTGGCTTATATTACCTCTACCGTGTAAGCTTTATGAGGGGAAGGAATGCGATTTGTTTTGTTCACAATTTAATACCATAAAACATATAGGTGTTTACAGGAAAGATTGAAGAAATGAGCTCATTTACTCTTAGTCTTGATGGACCCCATCCCCCGTGATATCAGGTGCTACCCAGGTGGTATAAAATATTTAACAATGACCTGGGTGATAGGAAAACTTGTTGAGATTATTTTCTTTAAAAAGTCAAAGTGTACATAAACCCATGACTTTGTTTGTTCTAATAAATAGAGAGAATGTAAGAAGTAAACACAACAAGGAAAAGCACGTGAGGGACAAGTAGCGATGCTCAGAGGAAGATGGTGCCAGGTCAGCGATGTGCCCAATGTGGGGGGCTTGTAGCAACCAATCAGGAAGGTTACCTCGTAGGCCACCAATCAGGAAGAAGACATCCTCTCTTCCAAGAAGGCTTCCTGACCTCGCGCCCTGGGCTGAGTGTCCACTTAGCCTTGAAGATGATGCCAATCCCGGCAATTGCCACAAGATATTTGAATGCCTGTGTTCTTACCCATGAGCTCCCGAAAGACCGCATTTTATGGATCTGAGTCCTTAGGCTCTAGCACACAGTACATTCTCATTCAATGTTGGCTGAAAATTTTTTTAAATGCCCGAACAAATTAATCAGCAGGATTTTCCAGGTGGGAGAAATGAAATGAGCAAAGGCTCATGGAAAGAACGATGTCAGCAGACAAGGGTTGCATGTTTGTTTATTGCTATTAATGGGACCTCTGGGCAATTTAAGGTCACAGTGATAGATGCAGCTTAAGCCAGTGGCCGAAGCAAAGAGCTGCATCAAGAGATCGTGCCCTCCAGCCTGGAGGTAACTTCGTTGCTGCACCTAGGATATTAAGCCGTAAGGCACTGCTGTTTTCTCAATAGTTTTGTGAAAAAAATGAATCCCTATTTCTTCATCTCTCTTACTGGGGTTGAGAAACGAGAGGGTTCTAGAGGCAAGGAGAGGAAGCTGGATCCTGCTTCAGATAATGAGATTCTGGGGCGCACGTATAAACCCCGGGCAAGTAAGAAACACGACTGAAATGCCAGGTCGAGGACGGGGTGGTCACGGCGCCAGCCCTCCTCCCACTCCCTGTCCCTCGCAGAACTTCCAGAAGAAATGGACTCGCGCTTTCTAACAATAATCGAAACCAGAGGCATCGGCTTTCATCTTTCTCAGTTGAAAGGCCCTTTAAAGCTCCCCACTGTTTGTTTGGTTTATTACTGAGAGGCTAAAACCATAAAAAAAATAAAAAATAAATAAACATTGTTGTGGGTATTTTCCAGTTGAGATGAAATATTTAACAAGGGCAAGGTGGGGAAGAGGAAGTTTGCTGAAAATACCATTTTTTAAAGGTCAAAAACTGCATAAACCCATTACTTTAATATTGTTTGTTCCCACGAGAGACAAATGGTTCAGAGTCCACCCCCACCCTCCTACCCGCCGACATCTGTGCACAAATGAACACACCTATCAGGTCCATTCCCCAAAAGCACAGCTATGACCATCTTATAGTCCTGCTTCGAATCTCCCTTGGCTCCACCCAGCCCAGAAAATGCCACAGTCCCCTGAGCAGCACCGAAACTCCACCACGTTGCAGCTCAATCTGAATGTGCATCCTCGCTGCCCACGAGGCCTCGCGCCTCCTCCCACTCCATGCCAGCCTGTCGAAGAGATTGTTTCCTCGCACATGTTTTCAGTGTATGGTTTTACCTCGCTGTCATAGAATCATGTCAGTCTCCGTCTGAAATAATCCCCCTACCTTTTCCTTTTCATCCCTGGTGACATATCGAAGTCCCACCCGCGCTTCCCATATTTAGTGCAGTTTCACCCCCTTCAAGGTGTCTCCGGTCATGCCAAGTCAGAGCCCCTGCAGAGACACATCGCCACGCTGGGCATCTCTTCCAGGCTCATCTCCTCTTTGAGTCTGTGAGTTTCCCAAGAGCAGGGACTGCGGTTCGTATAACTTCGTGTCCCCCACCAAACACGATGCCTCCACACAGCAAGTACTCTGTATCTTCTGAATAACTGAATCCATGAAGAAATGAATGAGCCCCCTCCTTCTCTGCAACATTTGCTCCATTGTTTGTACAAAAATTAAATCCACAGAACATGCCAAAGCACTCTGCATAGTGGATGCATCTTCTGATTCAATGATAATTAAAATAAGATTTTTTTTTTCGCAATAACATAGTTACCTCAAATGGCAGAAGGGAGATGGCAGATGTCATGGTTAATTGATGAATGGTTTGCATGTTGCCATAATCTATATTCTATTGTATTTCCTGTTTCAAAAAGGATCTTTAGAGGAGCAGCCCAAGAACCTGCTGTTGAATTATCATCCCCAGTTGTAGCCGGATGATACAGTCTGAGGAAGCAGGGAAACGAGACGAGCTGACGGAGGAGGAGGGCACAGAGCAGGAAGGCCGTGGGCAGAAAGAACGTGGCATTTCACGAGGAGACCACAGAGAGGCCTGAACGTGAGTCCTAAGCAGCTCGCCGGAGAAGTAGGGGCTGCTCTGCACATTCCAGACCAGCCCTGTGTGGCTATTGAGCACTTGAAATGTGGGTAGTATGAATAAGATGTGCCATCGGTGCAAGGAAAGCCATGCTGGATTTTGAAGATTTAGTGTGCAAAAAAAAAAAAGTAGAATATCTTAGTAACTGAGTTTTATGTGGATTGCATGTGATAAAACATTAGATATATTGGGTTAAGTAAAATATATTGTTAATAGTAATGTCGACTGCTAGTATTTGTGGCTTGCGTTATATTTCTAATGGACAGCAGTATTCTGGATTAAGTTTATAAAATTAAGTAGACTAAGTCTTAAGTAGATTAAGTCTTCTCACCCTCAAGAAGGAAAAAAAAAAAAAAAGCAGATGCCAGAGCCAGCCAGGATTGTGGTGGCATGAGAGTCATTTCCTGGCCAGATGTCCATACTCATTTTTCCAGAGCTCTGAGGCCTGGAACTGCCATCCGAGTCTAAAGAGTAATAAGTAAACGGTGTGACTGTTACCACAGCCTCGGGATCACTGACCATCGTAAGTCCCAAGAGTATTTGTCATAGTGGGATGTGGAAACAAACAAACAAAAGTCTCTTTAAGCAGGAGCTGTTATGCTTTAGCTTGGATTTTTTCTATCATCACAGGGCTCATTCGCATTAGTGAGTTATTTAACCCGGTGTCTCTAAATGGGCTTAACTGATTATCAACTTTGGGTACCGTTTGCTATGATGATTAGGCCTAATTTCTTACCAAACAAAACAAAACCAAACCAAACAAAAAAAAATCATAAGATTCATGTATGACTAAAGAAGTCTTTACAATCAAAAAAGTTGGTTATGATTTTTTCATTTCAACCTGAGGAAACTGAGATTTGGCCTAACAAGCCAGTGTCATGAGCCACGTCCATGCCTAGGAAAGAGTGGGGAGGTGAAAGGTCAGCGAGGATACTTTGAACATGAGTCTACCTGTGTCAACAGAAATCTCTTTGCTATAATTGACATAGCCCCTAGCTTAAGTTATGTTTATCCCAAATCTTAGGTGGTGTATGAGTTTTCTATTGCTGTGTAACAAATTACCCCAAAACTTAACAACTTAACACACATTTGTTTTCTCACAGGATCTGTTAGTCAGGAAACCAGGTGTGGCTCAGCCAGAGTTTCTATTCAAAGTCTCTCACAAAGCTGCAGTCAAGGGCAGCCAATGCCGCAGGCATCTGAAGGTTCAACTCGGAATGCATCTGCTGCAAAGTTCACTTGTATGGTCAATGCCTTCATGTGTGTACGTAGGTTGCTGAGACAGATTCTTGCAAATATTGCTATTGTCTTTTCCATTAACTAGACAAATGACTAACCCTGAATTTCTATCAGCTCACCTCTCCCCTACCTTCCCTTCCTGCTCACACCTCCTCCCCACTCCCACAGGCGTTTAATCAAGGATCAATTTATTTCACAAAAGGCTGAGTTTGCAGCGTATGTAGAACCAGCCTCTATGTATCACATGTGAGTTCTACCAAAAAATGGCTTGTAATGCAATTCTCTGTGAGTCTTCACTTGCAATTGTACTAACAGATTAAAGACCAAAGAGGAAGCAATCCCCTGCACAGCAGAATGTCAACGGCTTCTGGAAACTAAACCATCCATCTCTAGACAAGCAAGTGTCCACCCTCTTGCCAACCAATCCATTCCACCCAAGAGACCACCTGAAGAGCAACCAAACTGAATGTGAAGTTGCAGCTTTTGAAAAAACAAGGAAAGGCAACGCCTTTTAGGACAGAATGTGTTTTATTTCCCCCATGCTTTTCTGTTTGTTGAGTCCCCCACTGTGTCGGCCAAAGGACCATGGAAGTGGGGGCTGGGACATTGTGGGAGTGAAAAACAACCAGTGGTGGCAGCAACATTCAGGGCGGACACTTCGTAGATGAGCACCTCACGTGGCAGGTGCGGCAGGGGAAGATGGCAGGCTGCTCGTGGAGGTCTGGGGCCCCAAGATTAGCCATGTGCAGAAGTCTCTGTCATACCCACTGCCCCTACTCCAGCCCCTTTGCCCAATGAGGGCACTCCAGCCAATGGCTGTAACATAATATTTTAGTTTTACTGCAAAACTCATATATATTTTGATTACTTTTAAAACCTACCTGTTATTTATCTGCCTAATTAGATAACAGATCTATCACCTATAACCTTTTACTGACGACACAGTTACTAGACACCAATGACCTCAGAACCGCTGAGTGTGCATTTTCTAGTTCTTGGTCAAAATGACCACAAATCTTTGTGCCTTTACGTTCATATAACATTTCCTATAGATTTGCTCTCTTTTCTCACAAAACTAAGCTTTGACAGTCATTTCTACTTATAGTTACTCCAGCTGACTAGAACTCTTTCCTGTGTGCGAATCGAAACACATGTACACTCACATTCCACTGTAACATGGTGCTTCTCATCCAAGGTGGGCATAACAAAAAAAAAAAAATACAAAAAATAAGATGTCTATGCAAAATGAGTTAAAATGTTCTGATTAATGATTTCAAGGTCTCCCCTATGAGTTAAGTGCATCATCTTTACTTTTATTATTAATTTGCATAGATTCTTACTTACAGCTTAGTGGCTTTATTCCTAATAGCTACAAAGAATGGTGAACCCTGGGTAAGTGATTAAAGTTCAATTTACTCCTTAACTTTCATGCATATCTCATAAAGGTCAATATTTTGTGTGTGTGTGTGTGTGTGTGTGTGTGTGTGTGTGTGTGTAGTGTGGTGTGTTTCTCTTGCACACCACCCACTCCATTATCTGGAGTAGGAATATGGAAGATATCATCGACTCATCACCCTTCGTTAATTCACACATCTGATCAGTCACCAAGTTCTATGATTCTAGCTAAAATATTTCTCAAACTTATCTCCTCTTACGCATTCCAATGGTTATTGCTATATGTATTATCTTGTAGGTCTGCTGTGATGGTTATTTTCCTGTGTCAAATTGACTGTGCCAGGGGTACCCAGGTATTTGGTCAAACATTATTCTTGTGTGTCCAGGGGGTTGTTTTCAGGTGCGACTAACATTTCAATCAGCCAACTGAGTAAAGCAGATTACTCAAGTGGTCTTCACTCAATCGATCAAAGGCCTGAATAGAACAGAAAGGCAGACTCTTACTCTGGTAAGAGGTTGCTCCTCCCGCCTGAGTGTTGAGCTGGGAGATCAATCTTTTCTTGCTTTGAACTTGACCTGAAACATTGGCTTTTCTTGAGTCTTAAGCCTGCTGGCTTTTGGACTGGAACTTATACCACCAGCTATCCTGGGTAACCGGCTTACCAACTACAAGGACTTCTTAGCCTCCATAATTGTGCGATCCAATCTCTTAAACAAACAAACAAGCAAACACATACTGTTCATTCTGTTTCTCTGGAGAACTCTAATACAGCTTCCATTACAAAATACAATGGGGAGGGTGGCTTAAACAACAGAAATATATTTTCTCACAGTTCTAGAGGCTGAAAGTCCAAATCGAGGTGTGAGAAGGTTTGGTTTCTCTCGAGGCCTCTGTCCTAACTTACAGATGGCTGCCTTCTCGCTGTGGCCTCACATGGCCTTTCTCTGTGCATATGCATCTTGTATGTGTCTCTTGTGCCCTAACCTCCCCTTTTTCATGAAGGCACCAGTCAGATTGGATTGGAACCCACCTGAACAGCCTCGTTTTAACTTAACCAGTTCCTTAAAGACCCTATCTCCAAACACAGTCACATTCTGAAGTACTGGGAATCAGGGCTTCATCTTATGAATTTTGGAGGGAACACACAATTCAATCTATAACACTATGGCTATTGTTTAGGCTTACATTTTGATATAACATCACATAACAACAATTTCATTATTATTTTGGCTATCGGCTTATGGAAATAATCCTCTCTCATTTTTTCCTTCCTCCATTATTGCCACCTTCCATTCCATCTATGATTGTAATCTTTCTAAAATCCAAATCTGACCAGGCAGTATCTGTTTAATTTGGTCTCACAGATCCTCAGTGCATCATTGCTTATAGGACACAGTATAAAAATCTTTACTCAGAAAATATCAGGACCTTCTGTCTTGCCTCTAACCACTCTTTTCTAGCTTTATCTTTCAGCATCCTTCCTCACTTGCCCAACCCCCTATTTCTAGCCATCTCACACAACTCTCTGCAGTGAGCATTCATCTTTTTGTTCAGCTTAGAAGCTTTTTCAACTATATCCTCTGAGATTTGCAGCCTCCCCGAACACATACCTTCTGGCCTTTGCTGCATAATTATCAGTGGATCTGAATCTGCCCTTGTAGATCAAATAAAATTCTAGTGTTGCTGTTTTGTCCAAATAGTAAACTTTCTAGTTAATAATAATATAATTAATTATAATTAATAACTAATTAAGTTCACGCATCAAATATTTGCTGGGTACCCACTTGAGGTCCATTCCTTTCCTAAGAACCCAATGCCCAGTCAAGATGGCTAACGTACATGATATGAAAGAACTAACAGTATAATTCATACTCTCTTGGCACTTCTCCCAAAGATGGCCAACAGAGATAACTCATCCACATTTATTGCTAAGGATTGGGTGGAATCAATAATTTAAAATAAATTGAAACACACTGTCTAACAGAATAACTTTTCTTCTGGCGTAACATATACAATAAACCAGTAACAGCCAATCCCTGTGGTCCAAGATTTGCCACCTAGAAACAGTCATATCTAGAACTAACGTGACCGTGACAGTCTAAAGACCCAGACTATCCATCATCAGGTCAGTGATTTCAAAAGCTTAGTGTAGGTGGATTTATAGGACCAATAAACCACCACTGTCATATTATATAATATAGGAATAGAGAGCCCAAGCAAGCCTGGTGAGCTGAGGATAGTGTATGCACACGGTTTTCTAGTAGGAGTGGTGTGCTCAGAGGCCACCTAGTAGCTGAAGTCCACACACCAAAACTTCCCTTACAACTTCAACCCCTTAAGTTAAATTAGGCAGTTAAATGCCTTCAGTCCTTTTCCCCTTCCCCTTCAAAACAACAAGCCACAATATTACTACTGTTAATTGTCTGAACAAGCTGCTTACGTGGAGAAATAATACTGTCACAAAAGAGATCAGCATTGCTGTCCTTGGATTCCAAGTTTAATTTTTTTTTAAGATATTAAGGTCAGGTGAGTAACATTTCACCAAAAAAAAAGAATAGACTTTCCTGAATCTTAAGTCAGAATTGACCAACTTAAGAAGAGCAAGCACGGGGGTGGTTCTCTGGGGAGAAATTATGCAAGAAGATTTGAAGGGGTGCTATTGGTTGGCTAAACATTGCGCTTCTAGGGTTCAAGAGAGAACTGATGAAATCACGGAACAAAAAATCTTACTAATGATTCCCAAGCTGTCAGCACGGACCCCACAACTACCATATTCAGAGAAAGTATGCAGACGTGACACATGAACTTCTGGGTGGATGACCAGGCAGCATAGCTCTGAGTGTTCTAAATTGTGAAGGCCACTGTTGTCCTTGTATTCTTGAAGTGATAACTCATGTAATGTCTCCCTGTTCAGGTGATGGCAATGGGGGATGAAAAGGGAATGACATCTCCAGAACGTCCCCCATGGTCTGAGCGACGGCAGTGCCTGTGAATTTTTCTGGCCTATGGCTCAGCTATGGGCCCGTCATATTGAACCTTCTGTTTTGGATGTATCCAACCTTGAATGTGAAATGATGGATCTCCTCAGATTTTAAGCCCCCGACACTTGATTCCATTAATAAATATTCATTTTCCTTTTCTCCCTCCAGTAGCATTTTCTCATCAATCATGGCTAAAGTCACAGCTGTGAAAGCCTTTTTTATTCGTTACTGTTCATCTCTATATGATTCTGTGCATCCTTACAAAATTATGAAATTATTGAAGATTGGGTGGGAACCTTATGTTTGGTGTGGTTTTTAATCGTCATTGCGTCTGTGTTTATTCCCAAAATGAAAGCACTTTGTTATTTTTTTTTCTTTCATTTTCTTCTAGTACATGTATAAATCACTTCATTGGTTTCTACTGTCTTATAAAAATAAAAACGATCCCCAAATGTTCAAGAATTACTCAGGGACTATTCAGTGTTCAATATGTCAAAACAGCCAAGACAGACAGTCAGGAAGAAGATTAGAATCAATGAAGAAAAATCCATCCTGGGCACAAGTTGTCCCTCTGCCAGCACTGTCGGGGAAAGGCCTGCTCACTCGGCACTCTCATTACTGGGAGAAAAAGTCTTCAAGCATGAGACCGGGGAGGCTGCCATCTCCGCTGTCTGAGTTCTTAGGACAAATACACAGTTTATTTTGTCAAAATGGGTACTCGCATGGAGTGGCCATCTGCTGTGCGGTTATAAAGATCTCCTTTACCTCTCGGCTGCCTCCACATAGGGAACAGACATCAGGCCACTGCAGGGAGCTCAGCAACAACCCAAAAATATGGGATGCTGAGGTCTCCAGTTATTCCTTGCTGATCCACCAACATCCGAGCCTCTCTGCCTGGGGCAGGCTTTCTGCTCAGTTCTTTCGTTCTCCTCACCCTTAGATCCAGCAAATAGGTCTCAACCAATCTCCTCCTACCCCACCCAAACCCGTTCTACAATGAGGGGACTTTAAAAGGTTCACAAATGCCTAAATTTCAAATATGAAAACTGGCTGCAAACTGGCTGAATTATGGCTGCAAAAAATGGGATCAATGAGCACATCACAGACCAATATTCTGTGAGTACCTTCTGCAGGCTTGGCCCTGTGCCATGCTGCACATTTGCAAAGGATGCCTCTGGAAATCCTAGGGTGGCTACAAAGAATGAAAACAGGAAAGGAGAAAGGCAGAAGCTGGGGCAGGTGTACTCTGAAGAGAGTAAACCCTTGGGACAAAAACCCTTCATCTTCACCTTCCACGGAAAACCTAGGAATATACTACTGGAAAAGATGTCTGCTGCTAACACACAGCTCGACTCGTGTAATTGCAAAAGGAGTCCCAACATTGGCAGCCGCCTAGGTTGTCTCTAAAGGCCCTTCCAAACCTTTGAGGTTGAGACTTCTGGTCTATTAGGAAAGTAAATTCAGTTATTCTAGATGGAAGCCAGGGACAGGAGACAACCTGAACTCCTCACCCACAATCACAAACCGCAAACACTCGAGGGCCGAGTGATAAGGGAGATGTGTCAGGTCAGCACCCTCATTCACAGATTGGAAACCTGTGGCCCAGGAAAGATAAGAAACGGGCCCAAAGTCATGCAGGCAGGTGGCCGCGTGACCAGAGCTGGAATCCAGGTCTCTGGGATTCCATTCTTAGACTCTTTTTCCCGCATCTTCTCTTAAGAGGGGGTAATATGGGCAGTGGTTGCTCCTTCCTACTGAAAGCTGATAGTTAAGTACAGCTTCCATCAGCCTGAAAAACAGAGACAGGATGGCTGCAGGGCCCGACCGGGAGACCCTGTGGCATGTTGTCATTGAAGCACAAGGCTTTTAACGGAGACCTCCACAATTGTGTCTCAGAAAGTGCTTTGAGTATGTGACTTGCAACTTTACCCTGGATTCTTCATTTGTAAAATAAAAGACTCTACTGCTCTTACAAAGATGTTGGAAGATTAAATTAATGATTAATTATCAGCACATAGAATTTCATGGAGATTACTCTTATGTTTGACATTATTATTTTCAATAAACTTGTTGTAATAATTACATGTCCAACAAGAAAGACTAAATATTGGAAGTTATTTTTTAACATAAAAAAACGACAAATGCAATCTGAAGTAAACAATTCAATAGATTAAAATTTCATGAAGCATTTCACAATTATGCTTGACATGCACAAATCTGGGTGCCCAAATCGACAGGTTTCTGACAGGCTTCCAGTTCCCCACGTCCTGGCCAACAAGGACATGCTGCTGGCACTCTCCCCAACCAACCATCAAGCCTCCGGAAGAGAAAAAAGAAGCTTGTGTGTTTAAGAGGGGTGCTCGAAAACTAAGCAAAAATTCATGTGAAATTTCTGGGGAGACAGAAAATTAATGGTTGAGTCTGGGCAGTGGCCTAAAATAGGGCAGGTCAGGGCTCTTTGGAGAAACAGATGGAAAGCCACTCCGAGTTTCAGCGTGGCTTCAGCACATCTTCTGGCTGCTTTACCACCGGGTAGTAACACAGCTGTTTACAACCACCCTACATGCAACAGAGCCACAGGGGAGGATGCCCTGGAGAAGGGGGGCACTAGGAAGTTCTCTGGGAAAGGGTACGAGGAATGATTAAGCACAAATTCCTACACCACAGCCTCCATATACCCCATCTCAGCCAGAGGAACCATCTAGGACCTAAGGTTTGCTCCTCCATCCTGATGGCATTACTGGCCAAGGTAGCCGATGGTCTCTAAAATATTAAAGGTGAGCTTGCAGAGAAGAGTGAGGTTTCTGAAGACAGCATGCACTAGTTAAAAAAGGACAAAAAAAAAAAAAAGGAACAACCAATAGCAGAAGGTAGAGTATATACCAAAAGGAAGACAGGTCTTTAATCTGCTTGGAGTTAATTTAATAATAATAAAGAGTTAATTCTTCTCAAAACTTTATGAAATAATCATTAGTCCACCGATTTGTGATGTTGTCTCTGTCTTATACCAAGTTCAGATGTATGTGTGTATTTAAAAAAATATTGTGAAAGGTAATAGTATTAAGTTGACAGAGGAAATGTACCAGAATATATATTTACCTCAGATTAGACAGGTGTTTACCTTACGACAGGAAAAGCTTTATTTAACAAAACTCGAAATACATTAAATCATGAGGGAAAAATTAAACAGAGAAAGATTCCTGTACCTCAAATGTCACTCTGTACAAAGGCAGTAATAAGTGCAGCCTGGAAGAAGATATTAATTAGGAATTATTATCTAGATATACGAAGAATCTGTAAATCATCTAGAAAAAGATAAGGAGCCCTATATAATATAGACAGAGGATAAGAATAGACAACTCAGAGGGGATCCAAAGGCTGATGATAGATGCTCACACTCAGTAGTCATCAGTGAGTACCACTTTGCAATCATATGGGAAGCAAAAATTAGAAAGCAGGCAAAGCTAAATGTTGGAAATAGAAATATTCATGCACTGCTGGTGCCTTTCTCAAAAGAATCTGATAAAACTTAGTAAAATGAAGCATATACACATAGACCATGGCCCCACAATCATCCCAACCCCGAGTGGATATCCCAGAGAAGCCCTCTCACAAGGAGACTCTTATGAGGATGTCCACATCCACATTATTTGTGACGGCGGGAAGTTGGAGGCAATCTAGACGCCCATGACTAAAGAATAAATACATGTAACATGGTATAAGCCCACTATAAAATACTCTGCAACAGTCAGAAATTGTGAAATAATTTTGCGTAGAATAACATGAGAGTATAGAATGAGTGAGTGAGAGAAATTTTTAACCAATTGTTATGTATACGAATTAAAATACACAATAGCTTTTTTGAAAGATACGCGGATATCTAAACAAATATGGAAGTTGAATTGGGAAGACATATGTTAAATACACTGGAGAGAATGCCTATGCAAGAAAGGGAATTAGAGTTGAAAGGGAAAATAATTAAAATTAAAATTACATGAAACAAAAGAGAGAGACACTTAGCATGAATAACGACGATATCAGAGTGTTCACTCGTGCACGCATTCGCTCATCGGGTAACTATGTGCCGATTGTCTACTTGTGCCTTGTTAATTCGGCAGGATTACGAACACGAATGGACAGGAGAGAGTCCTGCCCTCGTGCAACTTCGAGCTGGCGGAAGGAGGACTAGAACTGAGGAATGTGCGCAAACCAACTCTGGGCTCTGACTGTTCCAGCCCCCAGGTGAGATGACGACGATGATGGCGATGCTGAGGAATGATGATGGTGGTGATGGTGGTGATGACCACAATGACCATGACGTATTCTCTGTTTAATAATCCCGAAATCTCACGAGCATATAGGTTCAAATAAAATGAATTTAGGCAATAGGACGTTAGAGCTTGGCGAATTTCCCCTGGAGGATATTTTAGAGTTTCCGCCCTGACCCCTCAGTCAGCTCAGGCCTCCATGGCATGCTGGAGTCTGTTTCCTGTCAGTGGGTCTGCCTCCTCTGATCCAGGAGGCCAAAAGCAAAAGGTGGATTCCTTCTAAAAAAGGAGAGGGTGCCAGTCAGCACCAAACGAGCACCCGACCCCTTGCCACTCGGGGTCCCCCCTTCAAAACTACACAGAAGAAATGAGTTTTGATAAAATTTTACCATGCAATCTGTATTTTCAGGCAAAGCAACAGCTTTGCAACCTCAGAAATCGGCACAAGACTATGGTGATAGTGGTGGTAGCGGTGGTGGTGATGGTGGTGGTGGGGGGTGTGTGTGTGTGTGTGTGCACGCGCTCACACACACTCACCAGGCAGTGGAGATGATGGGGCTGGAGGATAAAGAGGAAACTAGAATATCCTCCAGAGACAGCACCCAGCCTCGAGTTTGGGGCTGAGATATCTTAGCCTTCAAGATCCTTCTTGGAAATTCAATTTCTCAGGGAAAGGGGCTCATTTCTTTTAAGACTATTCCACTTGCTATTTCTACCTTTCTTAGACACAAAACATCTTGGAAACCTCATTTGTCTCACATCCTTCCTTCCTCCTCCCCACACATTTTTCTGCTACTTCTGGACACAATCAAAAACACCCAAACATAGTAGCTGAGTCTGGACGTGGTCAGGGATTTCCAGAAGGAAACATGGGCATTTTCTCAGGGTCAGATCGCAGGCACTTAAAACCTCAGACACAAGGTGTTTGAAACATCACAATACCCTCCAGTGCTGGCAAGTGAGCCATTCGCAGCACTGGGCGATGCATTTCAAGGGCTTCATATATGTTCGCAACCTCTGACCAGTAATTGCTCTTTTGAGAATTTATACGCAGGGGATTATCAGAAATACCAGCAAAGATTGACATTTGGGAATACTGAATGGAACATTTCATATGTCATCTAAGGCCTTCCTGTCTTTTGAAAATGGAATAAAATCATCCCAAGGCTGTGTCCCATATCCTATGGAAATTCCAACATCTTCCTTAAGATTGTTGATGATTCTCAGGGCTTCACCTTTAAACTCCTATAATGAGTAAACTCTAAATCTACCCAACATTACATTAGAGCTTTATACCAACTGAGATCAGGGAATACAATCTCTTCTCTTGACTTCGTCTCCAGAACAAACCTGTGGAACTTGGATGTGCTTCGGTCTTCAGAGAGGAATCAGGAAAAGGGAGGGAATATAAACTAGAGCAATACAAAGTATTCAAGGTTTAAAATGAAAACTTTAAATTCTCAAAAAGTTCCATTAGTCACCCAGACTGCGGATTAAATGCTAGCCCCTATTAGTTGCTCAAATCATCGTCCTTTCTGTTTTAATCTCTTTACCTCTCCCTCTCCTACTTCTTTGCTTGCCCTAACCTCAAATTTTGTCCAACACCATAAACAGAGCAATATAACCCTCTCTGTTTTGCTATGTACAGAAAGATCATGCCTCCTGGCCATACAAGAGTCTACTGAGATATTTAACTAAAGATAGTCAGGTATAAAGAATTCTTTTCTAATAAGGATGTGCAGAGAGTAAGTTTCCCTCTCTGTCAGCTGGCATTATCAAGCTTTCATGTGATGTCTGGAACTGTGGCAGTCATTTTGCAACCACAGGGAGAAAACGTAAAGGCCAAGAATGGAATTGTACAAAGGACCTGAGTCTCTCATAACATTATTGCAGCTGAAAAGAATTACAACCATAATTCTTTTCACAAGAAATAATTAACGTTCCTTTTTTTTTTGTCGCCATTATTTAAAAGTTCTTTTAGATAAGTGTATCAATTCAATTCTGACACTATTTCCCTGTGATAATGTCAGATCCTGCAGGATAAGGGCTCAGTCCCATGACCCGCCCCCCACCAGTTGTCTGGATAAAGGACATATGCCCTATTCTGAAAAAAAAAAAAAATTAACTATATTGAAACTTAAATCTTCTGTTAAAGGAGACCCACATCTATTTGACCAAATACAAAGATAGTTACTGAAGAGAAACCATTTGGGAAGTATAAAAAAAAAACCAAACCTGTCACATTAAGCACAAGTTTAAGAAAGCTAATCCTTTAGTACCAATTTCTGTATTTCATAAATTTTAGTCATAAGTATCTTAATTAGTACAAGTTATTAACTACAGATGGAGGTAGTAGATAGAAGAAGATGTAGTGTCTTTCCCCAAATCATTAACTCGACAACTATATTTCTAAATAATCAACTTTGAAAAAGGCACTTCCCTGGCTATATTGTAGGATGATGAAATCAGGCACGATGCTTACCTTCGAGGACATCATAGCTTCAGACAGGGCGATGATGAGGACTCAGGAGGGACCCAGGTTAGGTGCCATGGTGAGGAGAGTGAGAAGCTTTTACTTCCAACTAAGGTCAGTGGGTTTGTGCGGAGATTGTGATTTTTGAACTGCTTCTTAAAAGTTAAGCATAATCTGTATATGTTGGGGAAAATGGTTTGAGAAGAGGGTTAGAAGGGGAAGAATTATAGGAACAAAGTCATAGAGGTGGTAAAGGGTTGGGTACTTATGCAGAAGGGTAAACTTAATTTGATTAAACTAAATATGATTTAGTGAGCAATGGGACAGAAAAAGTAGATTAGGGCCAAGTCGTGAGGGATTTTGAATATCCGGCTAAGGAATGTGATTTTTATTCTGTAATAGCTCCTAGGACTCCATTGAAAGAACTTGAGCAGAAGGGAGATAGACTCTTATAGAAATTTCAAAAGAATGATATTTGGAGCTTTCCTGGGGATAGGTTTTCTCTTCACACAGTCAGGGAAATAATATCTACTGCACAAGGATGGTTTAAATGAGATAACCTATATAATGAAAGCCTTGGTTGGTATTAAGTTTTCTTCCCATCCTCTTTCCTGAAAGTGACCTGATAATCTTCACCTGTTTCTCGTTAAGACCTCATGGGCTGCAGCTGCAATGACATGGTGATATTAACAAGGGCAGGTGCTGTACAGGTAGCTGGAGACCCCCAAGCAGGGTATTTAGCAGATAAAGTAAAAGCAAGCAATAAAAAGAGAAAGTGGAGAAGAAATGTTTGCCAAGGGCTGTTGAAAAGAAATAAATTGAAAACCTGTTATGCATGTATCTGGGACACTGCTGTTAACTCGGGAAAGGAGAGTGGGCTTGCAGAGGGAGCTCCTGGGGCCCTAAAGCACCAAGGAAACTGGACCCTCCAGGGCGGTGGGGGGTGTGTGTGGGTGTGTGTGTGTGTGTGGGTGTGTGTGTGTGTGTGTGTACAATGCAGCCCACCCCAGCTAGAGACAGAGAGAGAGAGCAAGAGAGAGAGTCTGTACATGTGTGTGTGTGTGTGTGTGTGTGTGTGTGTGTGTGTGTGTGCATGTGTACACTGCAGCCCATCCCAGCTAGAACTAATCACCAGGATGGTCTCATTTAGGAAAATTGCTCTCCTCAAGCTGCAGCTGTGACACCATAGCAGTGACTACAGGCAAAATGATACAAAGTTTCAACAGGAAAATTTGCAGAGATGGGGCAGGAGCCCTCAAGGCCCCACTAAGGGCTAAACATATAGAGTGCAATCAGCTGAAGATGGGCCTCACTGCTGCAGGGGTTAAGTTTCTACCTGTACAGAAAGCTCCACCTAGGTAACCTCGGTGTGTGATCCACCTACCTACCTGGCCACTGAAGTTATCATGAAGTCATCAATGCCCATGGCACAATGCGTCCACGGTTCCAGAATAGGTGGGAGAGACGGTGCTTAACGCTTGCTCTCCAAGGAGGCCAGAGTCTAGACCTCTGAGAGATAAGATGCCCTCTACGACCTGTGAAGCCCTGAAGGCTGCCAGGAAATGTACACAGATACTAAGGGACGGAGATGCTCAGAGGAGCTATCTAAAATCAGGACGTTTCCTTGAAGGAAGGGCACACCAGCTGGCGCTGGACAAATGGATAACAGGGAAATAAGAGGGAAGGTAGCAGGGTTGACAATACTATGTAGATGATCGTGAGGGTGAGTGATTAGTGAGAGCAAAGCTAACTCCAAGACATGGCGACTCTGCTCCTTCTGCTTAGTGCTTCCACAGGTATACAGCTGTGACCCACAAAGCATCTAAGAAGTTTTAAAGAATGGACAAACAGGGTAGATAAATCTTCGAAAAGAACTTAAGCTGTGGGCCTCATAGATATCCTAACAAGAGAGTTTGGCGGACTATTTATATATATAAATATCTGTTGAATTACTGAATCAAATAACACAAAAATCAATGTCTCAATGAATACTTAAATGAACGAATATGTTGCTTAAACAACTGTCAGAGTTCGGGGCCCTGAGAGAGGTCTTCCTAAAGGCGGACACTATGATTTGTGGCCGACTTTATGATTTGTACAGAGCAGCACCCACGACAGTAGCAGAGCTGGTTTCTAGTTCTGCTCTCAGAGTCCTACAGGACGCCTCACCCCATTCAAAACCCCACCCCACTGCCTGCGCATCCACAGTTCACCTTCCTCGGTGACCACAAAAACGCATGAGTTACATTGCGAGCCCTAAAGGTCATCGAAGCCAGACCATCTTAGAGATAAGAAAAATAGTACTGATCCAGGTTGAGCTTGAGTTGCAACAATATCAGGGTTCTGGGTTTGGACTGTGTGTGTGACCTTCCTGATCACTGGTGCCAGGACAGGGATCGGGGCAGAGTTATTATCCCTTTTACCCCTTGGTTTAGTTCATTTGTGACCTCCTTTCCAGATGTGCCTGGCATGCTTTACTCTTATCCTACCAGTAGGTCACCAAGTCCCCCGTGGCAATACCTGGAATCAAGGCGCATGGCCCCCAGTCATGTTCGTTCTATGCACGTCATACTGACAGACCTCAGCCTTGTGTTTGACTTCCTCTTTGGAAGTAGAGCTCTTGGGAGGCTGCGAAGAGCTATGAAATTTTCTGTATAAACTTGTGTGCCCTAAGAACACACGGTGGCTCTCAAAAGATGCAAACTATAGGCAGAGACTCCTACAAGAGCTTTGACTCTGAGACCCAGGGTAGATGGTGACTATTAGCTCACCACCAAAGTGTTGCGAGTGCTGCTCATTCTCCACAATGATCCCACCCCAACCCCAGGAAGAGGCCTTCAATTCAAGCTACCAGCTCACCAGTGTAACTTGGACAAGCTCAAGTTTTCTTGTGGCATTTCATTTACTTAAGGCACTCGCTTTGATGTGTCTCCTTTATGGTATATAACTATCTCCCTCCATTCATAAACCAGTATTTAAAATGCTAAGAACCCACACTGCCTTTTGTGTCCTTAAGTCCCTAGTTTATGTGAGAGTTTTGTTCAGCTCATAAATCTCAAGCATAAGTCTCTGTCTTCTGGATACGGGCAGCCTCTTTATCTGTGGAAACTTGCATCACATCTGAGAAATAAGCACAGCTCCCTGAGAGCAACATGAAAATGAGCTCTTTCTAGCAGAGAAAGATGGACCCGTTACACATTCATCTCAGTCTTGGCCACAGACAAAGCAAGAGGCAAGCAGAGGGCCAACTGCTATTGAATTCAACGATGAGACATGGTGGCCGTGACCAGGAGGTGACTCTGGTAAGGCAGAGGGTAGCACGAGGGCTGGGAGGTGGGCTGGCTGCCTGGAGCACTCAGGCATCATTTCTGCTACCTTCACGCTGTCATTCACAGCCCTTTATACAGCACCAATGTCATGCCACATCAGTTGCACCTGTGCCCGTGTGATGACTTTCAAAGACTCAGATAAATACCACTAACGGATGTCAGGATGATGGGCACAATGGAACACCCTAGTGATTGATCTGTTTGTTTCCATCCTGGGTCTATGGGTCTATTAAATAAACACTGTTATTTTGAAGGAAAAGCAGGAGAAATGACCATTGCTGTTGTTGTTTGTTCTTTGGACTGTTTTTTTTTTAAGATGGGAACTTTTTTTTTCAGACAAAGACCTGGACACAGGCATCAGGACTTTATTTGCCAGCTCCAATTCCTCACTGAATACACTCCGCAGCTGGCAAGATGTCAACAATTAGCTGATTTCCCCGCTCTGTTACAAAGTTCTGCTCTGTGACCAGATTAGACATGAGAAGTAGAGGGGTCACGTGATCTTTCCCGGAGGCCTCACCCACTGAATGCTCCCAAGGTCAGTCCCCTCACGTCAGGCTCATAGATAGAATCTGGGATAGAGCACATTTTCTTCCTCATTTTGCCAAAGCAAACTAGGGTTTGAGGGCAATATTCTGCCAAGCTGTTGCATAATTTATTGCATTTTGGATTATTTCATTTTAAGGAGAAATTATTTATAAGAAAAATATTTATAATTGGAATTAAGGAATTCTAGGTCATAAAATGCCACCTTCTTTTAAACTTTGAAATTGGGTTTCTTTTCCACTTTTTAAAATCCTGGAAAAAATTATTCACAATGTGCACGTCCTTTTTTTTATCTATTCACCCAAGAGAGACACTTACTTAGTATGTTACCATTTCTTTACCTGTAAAATTCAGATGATATCACTGAGAATTTCATAAGTGGAGTGAGCGATTTAAAGCTATCGTAAGAGTCACTTTCTCCCTCATACTCTCCTAAGAATGCTGTACCTTAGAGAATTGCGATACCAACCCTAAATACGTAGGAAGTTGGAATAACACAAGTTCACCCTGTCTGCATCCCCACTAGGCCCCAAACTAAGTGACCTTGAGAACAATGTGAAAAGCGTCTGCATGTTCTTATAGTAATTGGTAGATTCTAAGAGGTGAGGTAGTAACTTCCCGCCTCTGTTCATCGAGTCTCATGTGATGAGCCTGGAATTAAAGAATAAGAAGTTGGAACATAAGATAGTCTGTGCATTGTGAGAAATCTCCAATTTTCTAATTTTTAAGAGATATGTAAAAAGGGCAACTGACAACATGATTCTCTCCTATACTACCTCTCTACAGTTGTGCTACTCAAAGCGTGGTCTGTGGGCAATGGCCAGTGTGTGAATGATTTGTCAGTGATCTGCAATGAGATAAGTACATAAATTTTAGGTAAAGATGTCAATACTCGTAGAGCAATTTGACCTTGCCACAACATCCAGAGAAGTAATCTGTGGACTCACCTTTCTAAGCACTAGCCATATAGACTAGTCTGGGTGCTGTTGTATTTGGGTGGTAAATCTTACTTGCTCATACCATATCAGTCACATATAAGAGGATAGACATGACAGATTAGCAGTCAAAAATACTAGATATATGATTGACAGATAGGAAGAATAAATGGGTTCTTTGCCGCAGATTTTATGGGAAAGAAAGTACTATTATATTCATCAGACTTGTAAATTCATTGTCCTGATAGGTTGAATGTAAGCTCCATGTGGTCAGAAACTGTGTCTGCCTTCTTCAGTCTCTATCACCAAAACCTAATACAATTCCTGGCTTGATGAATGAATGAATGAATGAATGAGGAATGTTTAGGGTTCTGTCTCCCTCTCGTTTCGCAGCCATCAGATGTCAAGTGAAGGTGATCACACTATACGTGTCAAGTCAAGACAGGGATCACTCTCAAGCTCTCACTCTCCACACTTACCCTATCGCCAGTGTCCAGACAACAAGACAGAAAACTCTGGAACGCGTCTCCAAAGGTCTAAGTCTTGTCTCTTGAGAAAGACAGTTCCCTGAAGAACTTACTTCATCACTGCTTTTCCAGACCACGGCTATTCCAAAGCAGAGTATAACTGCCATTTCTTATTATAAGTACTTATTCTTTGGAAGTTATCAGTGTCCCGTAAACATGTCACGGTTCTTTGAAAATCTCAGAGAGTAAACAAGCCTAAAGTTTCACAGCTGCTGACATTACAAAATAATAATAATAATAATAATAAAAGTCATGACTTTATTCTTCCAGAGGATTCAGGAGGGACAGACTACACTCACCACATCGTAATATTTTAATTTAAAATATATTTTGTTGACAAGTAATAGAGAAAGCATTCAGCTAGAATGCACAGCGGCTCCCACCGGAGGGTGGTAGGGGCCCCTCGTGTTGGGGGAGCACTGAAACGAGGTGGTTGCTCCAGTTCTTTGTTGCTGTATAGCAAACCCCTCCAAATTAAAATGACATAAAACAACAACCATGTCATTAAGCTCACAGATTTTGTGGGTCAGGAATTCAGACAGGGTACAGTTGTCTCTGATCCTCAACATCTTCTCGAATAGCTGAGAAGTTCTCAGATAACCGGAGACCAAAACCACATTGACACTTCTTCACTCACATTATTTGGTACCTGATGAGTCAAAGGCTAAGCTTAGTTGGGACTGTTGACCAAAGCAGCTATATCTACATCACCTTTATCTATAAGCTGTCTATATCTATTTTGTCTCTCTCTATATGAATTGGGCTTCCTCCCAGCATGGCAGACTTGGGGTAGCGAACTTCTTACATGATGTCTCAGGCCTCCAAGATGAAGACTTTCTGCAAACAAAGGGGAAGCTACATGGCCTTTTAGGACCAAACCTCAGAGATCGCATAGTGTCGCTTTTGCTATACTGTATTGTCCAAAGCAGGTGCAAGCACAGCCATATTCAAGGGGAGGTAACACAGGCTTCACTTCTCAATAGGAGAAGTGTCAAGAATGAAAAACCATGTTATAAAACCTCTCAGGGGAAAACTTGTGAGACAGTAGTGAACAACAGCCAGGGATGCTAACGATCCTACAAAGCATGTGACAGCTTCACGCCCCACAGAACTGATCTTCCCAGGAGACCAGGAGTGCCCCTGTCTACTAACACCAGATCCCCAGATTCGGAGAGATTGACAGAAGCCATCTCACCCCAAAACACCACCTCTCCACCCTCATTGATTCACAAAAGAGGGAATCAAGGTTTGGGGTTCATGGGCTGAAACAAGATTCTATGCCTCTTCCTTCCAAATCAGACGGTTAAGCACCTTTCCCCAAGCCAGTCCTGCACACTTCCTCCAAATAAACCCATGTTAAAATTCCTAGTGTGTAAAATCATCAATGGATGTTAAAACCGAAGGTGAAAGTGTGAGTAATAGGATCTTTACATGGTCTCAAAGTATCTGCCCACTAATTAGTTACTAATTAAATAGAAAAAAAAAGAATAATTTTACAATGGAAAAATATGGTAAATACCACCTTAACCTAGCGATCAAAGTGACAAATGGGCCTCCTGATATGGGGCACTGAGAAGGCACAACACCACTTCTGTGATATTCCTACCCAAAATGCATAGCATGAATCTAATCATAATTGAAGAACATTCTACAAATAATTGGGCTATATTTTTTCAAAACGCATGAAATCATAAAAGACAGTCTCCTTTTGCTCAATTGAGAAAAAAATCTATATTGATAGACATACACGACAGAGGTGAATGATGAAGTAAATGGACAAAATATAAACAGCTGCTAAATATGGAAAAGGGGTTTGCAGAAGTTCTCATACTGTTCTTGCAACTTTTCTATAAGTTTTGTGTTTGAAATTATATTAAAACGAAAAGTTGCACAATCAGCAACAGCAACAAAACATTTCATTGTGAATTTCGAGGTGGGATTCTCTCTGCTACTACAACGAATTCTACTTCCTAACGCTCCCAGGCAATAATCATTTAAACAAACCATGATGTCTGGAGCTCTGCTCTCACAAGGCTCTGTCTGGGCTTTTTGGTAGGTCTGGGCTGTTTGAGGAGATGTAAACCAGAATATTTCAGAGCACAAATGCACCCCACATATCAATCTTTTAGGTCAAGTCCTAGTTAGGTTACAGGTAATGTTGGTATAACAGAGACCCAAAATCCGGAGGCTTCAATAAAACCTAAGTTGATTTCTCTCTCGTCAAACGGTCCCACAAGGTTGGGCAGCTCTGCCGTCCTCACTTAGAAGCTCCTATCTCTGGGTCCATGGGAGAAGTTTAAATTTCCATTTCATAGTCAGAGGAGAGAGGGCAAGAAAGAGTGAAAGACGCATAGCTTCATTATAAAAACTCAATCTGGAAATTTGCATAGATCGCTTCCATTACCATATTCTTGGCCAAAACTTAATTACATGTCACAGCTAGACAGTAGGGAGGCTGAGTCATCAGTATCTACCTGGGTGGATGTGGGCCATGTTCCTAGCTAAAACTCATGGTGGGCGTAATGGTCTATTATTAAGGGGAAGAGAGTGAGAAAGGATAATGGTAAGTAATTAGAGCCTCTGCCAGGAAACGGAGATCGGAGGGCTAGCAGAGCATTTCAGCCATGTTTCCCGCAGGGGTATGAATTTCCGAGGAGGTGGAAAATTCGTGGAATATTTTGGGCTCCCAAAATAGGCACTGTTTTGTTTGGTGCCCACTTGAGTACATTATTTAAGTAGCTATAAGATTTCCAGAGATCCAAGATGTCTTTATTCTGGAGATAAAGACCAATCAAAGATTTCTCTACCAAGGACAGTCAGGATGGCCATGGTCAAATTGTTTTTATTCTGTTGATAAAATGTCTTTACACAAACAAAGCTGTCCTCGCCGAAGCCCACACTCACATCCACGTGCACACTCACACACACATGTCCACTCATGGACGTGGTGTGTGAGGCTGCTCCAAGAAGTGCTCAGCATCCTCTCTTAGTGATTCTCTTCATCGATTCGAAGTACTAGGTATGTTTATACCGTCGGCTCTCACTTACCTTACACGGTTACTAAATGGTTTCGGTAAAATAATAGGAAAATTACTCAACATTGCTTTTTAAAGGACTATGTCTTGACTTGTCAAATTTATGAGTGGTGGAATTGTTTTATGTATACCTGAAAAAAAAAACTTATCCCAGAATAGGCAAGCTCCCACATCTGTATTCTAGTTGATTAAAGCTTTATTTTATTTTTGAGGGCTTTCCCTCAAAATGTCATTCCAAAATGTCACTTTCTCCTCCCTCCTTTTATTCTCACATCTCTGTAGGGTACAGACATGTACATAGGCAGACTGCAGTGGACTTTGCTTTTGCTGCCCAGCTTCACTGTACATTTAGAGAGACTGAGAGGAAGCTTACAAAGGCACAGAGGGCGTGTCTGCTTTATTAGAATAATGAGTTGGCCATTTTGACGCAAATCCTGAAGATATGTGGACCAGGAAAGAATGTTAGGTATTTACCATCAATGGAGAGCCTGAAGAAAATGTAGAGACAGCCATGCAGTAGGAAACCACAGATCCCAAAGCCCCCAAAGTGCCACGAAGAGGCTTTAAAGTCACCATGGTTCCCTATAGACTCTTCTCTTGACCTTTCCTGTGCCCACATCTGGAGGGACCAACCCTCCTCCCTGTCTGGCTAGAATTTCCTCGGGTCCCCGTTACGCCCTCCTCAGCCAGTCGTTCCGCACCTGCCCAGTCACAGCCCCAGACCAAGGACTTTCAGAAAGGCTACTCACCCTGGCTCATGCCACAGATCTCTCAATGTCTAGAACCAGAGCATCTTTGGACCTCATTGTCAACTCCACTGCTTTAGGACACCACCGCCCTGCTTTTTTCATGCCCCATCCCCAACCAAGGAAGGCAACATCCACATCTAACAGAAAGCAGTTGAATGAAGAGGTAGCGTAATGGTTACAAGTGTGGTGTTGGAGTATGCTTGCCTACGTTCGTGTTAGGTTCTGCCACTTCCTAACTCTGTGACCCAGGCAAAGGACACCTCTCTGTGCCAGTCTCCTTCATGTTAAAATCTGATTAATAATAGTACCTACTTCACAGAATAGTGTAAAGTTAGTTAATGCGTGTAAATCACTCAGAACCATGCCTCGCGTAATTAAGGCTCAATAAACATTAGCTAACACCATTACTATTACTGTTAACATTATCATAGACTCTAACCATTAGAAAATCGTTACTGACCTTATCCAAAGCAATTCCAATAACCAATGGGATGATGTGGACAGGTGAGTGAATGGGGGGGTGGGTAAAAAAGTGAAAACATGGTCTTTGGTCAAGAGGAGGAGAACAGATAAGAGATAGTGATGTGGACAGGTGAGTGAATGGTGGAGGGGGAGGGTGGTAAAAACGTGAAAACATAGTCTTTGGTCAAGAGGAGGAGAACAGATAAGAGATAATAAAGGACAAAAGGAATTCATTCATTCTTTCACCATAAAATACTCTGACAGAAAAATTGTTATGAAGCTTTGATAATTCCGATGAATTGGTATGAATGTAAGTCAATCCATTAATAGCAATGAAAAAGTAACTTCAGCAAAGTTTACAAAGTAGCTCACATGCATCTCATTTTATTCTTAAGTCTGAGGATGGGTAAACAGCCCCTTGACTTGATTTTACACAGGGAAAACCACTCTCAGGTGAGACACCTGTCCCAAGCCACACACCCATCCTGAGCAACCTCTAAAGTCTTAATATTTCAGAAAGGCTTATATATATATTGTCCCTACACACGCGCAACTCAGAGAATCTCTATTAATGAGAGCAAGTCTGTTTTTTAGTTTGGAATTAAAGAACTGCCACAGGATGCTGAACCAGGCTTTCTGAGTTGGGACAGACCCCATTACAGAATCCCCCTTATTATATTTTTTCTCATCCACCTAGGATCCCCTGAGCAAGTGTATTCGCTCACCATCTGGCGCCCACCTAGAATCCCGGCCATCTTCCTCTTCTGTTTACCTCATTCATTCTCCTCTGCCCCCCGCCCGACACCTGAACTGAGGTGGAAGCCCTTCCTCTGTACTCATAATCCTGATCACCTGGGCACTCCTTCAGGCCTGAACGGCCACACTCCACAGGTGACTTGTGGGCACACAGATCTTATCTCTGTGTGGGATTGTGAGACGGGATATGTTCTGCTCTCTCGCAGTCCCCTACCTAGCCATTGCAACAGGCCTCGGACCTGTCACGGAATCTGTGGCTGCCTCTTCCGCTTTGTCTGCTGGTTTGTACAAAGCCCCGATGACTTAACGGTGCGTATTCCCGTCAGCATTTCTCCTTCTGGCAACTCCCTGGGGTCTCGTTGTCTAAATGTAAGAGGTTGTGTGCTGAGAGACGGCACTGACCACGATAAACTTGGCAGTGACTGGTGTTTGCAAGGTCATTCTGGGAAGGGATCCAGACAAGCGGGGCAGAGACAGGGCAGCAGACGCTGTCTCCCTTGCGGGCCCTCCCGTCTCCAACAGGGGTCGGACACTTGTTCACCCAGGATCTTAGCTTATCAAACATGGTACATTGCAGGGCACTTTGTGCTCCTTGCTTTTTCTCCATCCATGACACAACTGCTGTTTAAAAGCTCTCCTTGGATATTTAAAGCATTTTAAACATTTTGTCGGTCCTTTATTTTACATTCCTCTAATCACAAGCAGCAGCTTTAAAATCTGCATTTCAATACAGTGAGGAATAGAAAGTGGTTGTAAAATTTGGAGCTTGCATTAAATAAATCCTCTAAATGTAATTTCCTTTATTAGGAAAAGGGAAGACATCGCAGAAGTAAGAAGGTAAATGTGTTAGTTGCCTAATGCTGCTATAACAAATTACGACAAACTTAGTGGCTTAAAAAATAAAAACATTATCTTACACGTCTGGAGGTCAGGAGTTTGAGGCACGTCTCACAAGGCTGAAATCCGGGCATAAGTGGGGCCGCATTCTCGTTTTCTTGCCTTTTCCAGTTTCTAGAGGGGGCAGTCCCTGACTTACCACCCCTTCCGCCCTCAGAGCCAGCAGTGGCACTTTGAGTCCTTCTGACATCAAATTACTCTGAGCTCCCCACACTCACATCGCCTCCGACTCTCTGTCTTTCACTTTTTAAAGACTCTCCTGATTACACTGGGCCCACCAGGCTTATCTTCCTATTTTAAGATAAGGTGATTAACAACATTCATTCCACCTGCAACCTTAATTTCTTCACCATGTAACCTAGTATAGTCACAGGTTCCAAGGATTAGGATACGGACATCTTTGGGGTGTAGGGAGGAATTATTCTGCCTACGACGATAGAGATAATGGGGGCCACACTCCGCTCATAATTTAGTGATCCTGAACTCTGGATCCTGAAAAGTAGGAAGATAATTTCAGAGGAGTCTGAACCATCCCCACATCCTCCCAGCCTCCCATATCCCAAATGGGTCTGCTGGAGATTCTAGCGACATAGGCCAATCAAGACTCATGTCCCAAGGATACAAGCTGGAGCAGTGTCCTGTGTGGTGTGGCGAGAGCTCTGATGACTAATCTGGGTAGAATTTATGGAAGCACAAGCTCGCTGAACTGCTCACCCTTCACCAACTATGTACTTAATGAGTCTTCCCCATGTCTTTGGCAAACGATATTAAATTACACTAAGACTGTCACTTCCACCAGCGGGGTTGGATGCTCAGCCATGTCAGTTGCAACTGTACCGCCGCCCATTTATGCCTGTTGTATGTGCTCTTGTAATTACATAATTTAATTACATGTCACATAAACCAATGAAAGATGAACGTGCAAAGAGAGTTGTTTTTATGCGCACCCAGTGGAATGCCTTGGAAAGACTTGATAAAGATGAATCACTTAAAAAAAAAAAAAAGAGGCAGAGAAATTAAATGGTGAGGCAACTGTACAAGATAGGACATAAAATCATAAAAATCTCAAAGGATTTTGCCAAAAAGCAGAAGTGAAGCCAACAGTAGGAATCTAGTGACAGTTAAAAAAGCAACAGAACAGGGACACAGTGGGAATGTCGTGGGGAGACCCTCACTGATGTAAACTATCAACAGGAATGATCAGAACCTTGCTGTTATTGGCTGGAGAATGGGTGGGGTAGGTCGCTGATGTGAAAATCATACATCATTTGCCTGAGGATGGATTCGAGGATGGTTTAAACAGTGCTGTGTGGCTATGAGGATTATTTCTAAAAGGGTGAGCAGGACAGCTCCTTCTCGGTCACTGCAGCTGCTGTCCCCCGAAGTCCTCGTTGCCTTCCTGCCCAGAACTAGCAAGAGTCATGGAAACTCCATTCTGTCTGAAAAGTCTGTCACCCTGTGCGCAATCCCAGGCTGTCAGATTGGGCCATTGAACAATGCTTCTCAAAAAAAATATTTACAGAAAATCCCAGCTCTTTGCTTAGTCACCTTTCCATCTTTGAACACAGTTATTAAGTAGAAATATTAAAGAGCTTCCGGTGACAAATCATCTGACCTCATCTTCCTGCTCATTCGTGAATACGTCTAAAGAAGAGGAGACTTAAAGTCGTAGCTTTAAAGTCTTCGTGGACCTTGTGCCCATGCACTCAAAGAATTCATACCAAAATGAATTCAAGACAGTTGCAGACAACAGATCAAGAGCCCTAGCTACACATTTTTTCCTCCTTTTCTTTCTCTGTGGGTTTTCTATCAGTCAGTGTGCTGTCTGTGAGCCTAGGGTCTACAGCTGCTCTAGAAGAAAGTGTCGTGTCATTGGATGAACTAGAATCCTGGTATGTATGTTCAGATGCCAACCAAAACATATGGAATCTATATCCCTAACCCTTTACCAGCCCTGACTCTAACGGAGCAAGGCAAATGTAATTGTATGTAGATGGGTCAAGAAATAGATATTTTAATATCATTTCAAGCCCAGAAAATAAACTAATAGACTTAAAACTAAAACATAATGATTGAAGAATAAAAGGAGAAGGTAGAGTATGTGGCATCAAGATCTTCTATATTAAGCAAATCCAGAAAGTATATGGATAGATTACTAGTAAGAGAATTATAAGTAGCTAAAAGAAGGTGTGGGACAGGGAAGGAACTTCTTTTAATTGGATACTTTCTCATACTGTTTGAATTTGTATGTAAATAGTAAAAGGTCTAGAAAAGGGTGTAAATGTTTAAAAATATGTTCATCTAGAAAAGAGGAGTGGAAAGTGACTGAGAAGAAAACGCTTTTAGCTTTGCCTAACCTCTGTATTATTCCCAATGAACATGTGTTTCCACCGAAATTAAAATTTGAAAATCAACAAGAACTATATAAAGTAGAACATTATGAAACTATTTAAAATATCGTTGTGGTGGAAGACTAATGGCATGGAAGACGTTCATAATATGTGGACAAACTTTTAAGAAGAACCTTAAGTCTTGTTCTCACATGGGCAAAATGAAACTGACCACACTGAAACAAACCAATTGAGTCAGGGTTTAAAATATGTTTTAAATTATTCATTTTATTAATTATAATTTTAAAAACTTGCTGGAAATAATCAACTTAAAATAGAAATATAAAAACATGGTAAAATACTCATGGTGTCCCTCCCCTACACAGAACATTCTAGTGTAGAGTCTTTCCGATTTTTTCCATCAATTTTTACATTTTTATTCTATACATATATATGTATCGGCATATACACACATATGATTTTGTTAAACAAAAACTGGGTAATATAATTCCTACTCTTCTACAAAAATAATAGAAATGGTTCAAAATATGTGTAGCATTCTTACACTGGGGTCTCATGAATTTTTTCTAAGTTAACAATATAGACTGTTATAGTGAGGATAGTGTTAAAAATATTATCAAAATTATAAAGACTTTTGAATTTAAAATGAGTTCAAAGACAATTAGCTTAAAAAGCCGCCAAGGCTTTATTGAGTTAACAGTAAATTTAAAAATGAAATTAATTTTAAAGCATTGATTTTTTTTCCTAAAAGAATGAGACATTTAAATTGTTTTTTAATTCAGTGTTTCAACTCATGAAACTGAAATTAATTCAATGTAGCTTTTCTATAATGTTTGCAAATAGGTCTTAATATTCACATGGCCCAACCAACACCACAACGTGCCAAGTCCCGCACTGCTTGCTGTTGCTCAGATAGCTGGATTCAGCAGTCAGCAGACTTGCCTTGGACGGCATTGCTTGGGAGATTGGTGGTAGAGGGCAAGCATCATTTATTTCTTGAGACTCCGAAAGCACCATCGAAAGTGATGGTTCTGTGCATACACCCTTTACAAGGATGGCATCGAAGTGTTAGCCTAACCCTTGATCTAGGAAAATCCAGCCTTGGAAAAGCTTCATTCCCCAGCTCCAACTGTTGCCATCCCCTGCCGGGCTGCCACCTGGGCCTCAGTATCCGTTCTCTTCCTCCTAACATGCTTCCTTTTGTTGAAAAGACTATGCCTCCATTGAGAACTGAAATAAGAATCTACTTTCTCTGAGTCCAGTGGCCCCTCGGGGACACTGACATATCATGGTCTTGTATGAGAAGAGGAAGGGCCACACTCCTACATGAAGCCACAGAGTAGGGAACCCAGGCTTCCGACGGGGTAGTGTGATTCAAGGAAGCATTGATTAAATCTCTCTTAGATGTAGGCAGCACACTGAAAAGCATATCCATTAGTGAATGAGATGTTTCTGTTCTAACTTCACGGCCCTCCAGGAAATAATTAGATGACCTGAGTAATAATCTAACACCAATGACTCAGTTCCCTGAACATAAAATGGGGACAATAAATAATACTTGTGTAATATAAGTTTTAAAAAAAAAAAATCTATCTTGACCCAGTTCCGAGGACCCGGCTAGAGGTCAGTCGGTTCCACTTCTTGAGCAGCCAATGAAGTCCACACCCCCAACCACCTCCCTTATCACATAATCATTCTCCAGGCCTCTATAAACCCAGCCTAATCATCCCAGAGCTAGGGAAAAGAAAATGTTGACAGCCCTCATCTCCCAAAGCCTGCTAAAATTACTTAAATTAGGCAATCCTAAATCTGCTTGCTCGGCTTTGCTCTTTCTTTCCTACAGAAACCAAAATAAAGGTGCTTTCCCACAATTCCCCTCCCTTCCTCTGCTTCATGACCAGCCCTGATGGTCCCCTGACCGGCCCTGCACGGCATGCCCTGTTCTCCCCAGGGAACTGTGGGTATACCAAAACCGCAAAACTCCTTTTGGTCTCTCTCTCTCTTGATCTGTGTTTGGCCTCATATACCTCACCCAAAGTAATATGGTGAAAACAAATGCCCTGCGTAACTCACAGATTGATCCAGAGACATGTTAAGATAACAGATATGAAAGCCCTTTAAAGAGCTGGGGGATTACAGACATGTATGATCTGAAGTGCCCTGCTCAGTGGTGGGAAAAAGCCTCTCGGGTGACAGAAGCACACCATGATCGACGCCGTTAATACTCATCAGTCCGAATGCTCGCCTTACTGGACGCACTGGAGACCATATCTCCTAGATTTCTTGCACCTCGACAGAGCCAAGTGACTGTTTCTGGCCAAAGGCTGTGAGTGGAAATGACATGTTTCACTTCCAAACCGAGGCAAGGAAAAACCCTGCAAATACATTCCGGCTCTCTCTTCGTTTAGCAGCGGGTATGGAAAACATGTGTGGAGAATGTGGAACCACGAGGTCTGGCAGCCGAGGTCACTGACCCAGTACCTGTCTGGGAGCCCGAGGGTTACTATAACCACTAGCAAATGTGACTTGAGTGAGACATACACTTAAACTACAGGAATTTGGGGTATTTTACAGATACTTATAAAATAACAAGAGAATACTAAAAACAGCCATATGACTATATATTTGATAACTTAAATGAGAATTTTTTTGAAAAACACAAATTACCAAAACAGCACAAGAAGAAAAAAATGGAAAATCTGAATAACAGTGCGTCTATAAAGGCAATTGAATTTTTCATTAGAAAGCTTCTAATAAAGAAAACTACTAGTAAAGATGTGTTAAACACTTACGACATAATACCATTTCTACACCAAGACCCTTTCTAAACAGAAGATGTAAGAAAATTTTGCAATTCATTTCATAAAGATGATATTGTCCTGATACCAAAACTAAACAAAGATATTATAAGAAAACTAAAGACCTTCATGAGTATAGAAGAAAAATTCCTTAACAAAATATTATCACATCAAATACTAATAAATGACAAAATAATACATTAAGACAGAGTGGAGCTTATTACAACCTTGGAAGGTTGGTATAACATTCCAAGATTAATCAATGTATTTTACCATATTAAGAATATAGGGGAGAAAAACTATGTGACCCTATTATTATATGTAGCAAATCATTTGACAGAATTCAATGCCTATTCTCCTCTTTTAACTTGGTAAAAACTATCTATGAAAAAAACTACAATTAACATAAATGTTAATAGTAAAAACTAAACTATTTCCCATGAGGAACAACAACAATGAAAAGATATTTGATCTCACCACTGCTATTCTGCATTGTACTAGAGGTCTGAGCTAGTTCAATAAAGCTGGAAAAAAGAGAGAGGAGAAAAAGGTATACACATAGGAAAAGAAAAAAATTCAAGTATTTTTATTCATAGGTGACAAAACCACATACAGAGAAAATTCTAATAAATCTAGAGCAAAACATTTAGAACTAATAATGACTTGAATAGAGTTTCAGGACACAAGATACAAAAATCAATTATATACTAAAACAAACAATTGAAAGTTGAATTTTAAAAATACTACTTAGAATAGCATCAAAAATTAAATACTTAGGAATAAATTTTTAAAAATATGTATGTTTTGTTTACTTAAAACTATTAAACTTTACTGAGAAAAATTAATAAAGACTAAAATAAAAAGATAGATATTATATATTCACAGATCGAAAGACTCAAATTGTTAATTTTCCCCAAAATAATCTATAGATTCAACTCAACCTCAAATTTTCAGCAGGCTTTTTTTATTACATTGATTCCAAATGTATGTAGAAATGAAAAAAATATAGAATAACTAAAACAGTTTTGAAAAGAAAAAAATATAGTAATCACATAACTTGGTTTTAAGATCTAATATAAAGTCAAAGAAAGACATAAGGATAAACAAATAGATCAATGGGAAAGTATTCAGATACTGAAAATAGACCTATGTGCATATGAATAATTGATTTTCAGGGGCCAGTAATTCAGTGGAGAAAAGACAGTCTTTTCAACAAAAAGTGCTAAAGACTGGATATCCATATGGAAATAAAGTCTGGCCATTACCTCATACTATAAATAAAAATTTACTTGAAATAATTATAGTCTTTTTTTTATAAATTTATTTATTTACTTTAATTATAGTTTCAAGTATACAGTACATTGGTTAGACATTTAAATAGTTTATGAAACAATCACCCCAATTGCACCTTCTCTCCTCTGGTTTTCTACCTAGCCAATATATTAATGCTAATTGCATTCCCTATGCTGTGCTCCCCATCACCGTGACCATCTATCAACTACTAATTTGCACTTCTCTAACTCTTCACTCCATTCTTCCAGTCCCCCAACCCTCCTCCTCTCTGTCTGTCACCAAATTGTCCACTATATTTGTGAGTCTGTTTTGATTAGTTTGTTCTTTTTGTTCCTTAGATTCCACATATAAGTGAAATCATATGGTATTTATCTTTCTCTGTCTGACTTATTTCACTGAGCACAATAACCTCTAGGTCCATCCATGTCATTGTAAATGGTAGGATTTTATTTTTTTAATGGCTGAGTAATATTCCATTGTATATATGAACCATAATTTCTTTATCCAATCATCTGTTGATGGGCATTTAGGTTGCTTCCATATCTTGACTATTGTAAAAAATAATTATAGTCTTAAATGTAAAAACTTAAAACTCTAAAACTTTAAAAGACATAAAAAAAAAACTTTGTTACCTTCAAATAGGCAAAGATTTCCTTGTTGGAAGAGAAAAATACAAACCATAAAAGAAAACATTGACAAATTGGACTTCATCAAAATTTTTAAAATTTCTCTTCAAAAATTACTAATAAATTGATAGTCTACAACAATATATAACACACACACATATATACTTATATATATAATTATTATATTCAGAATCTTGTGGATTATCTATGACATCAATGAATTATTGTATCCAGAATTTTATATATATATATATACATATATATGTATGTATGTGTGTATATATGTATAGTATCCAGAATATATATGTATAGTATCCAGAATATACTCTTTCTTACAACTCAACAATATGAAGACACAATCCAATTTTTTAAATGCACAAAATATTTAAACAGAAATATTACAAAAGGAATTATATAAACATCTGAAAATATGCCCTGAGTTATTAATCACCAGGAAATGCCAATAACAACTACTGCATACATTAGAATGACCAAAATTTTTTTAAAAACTGGCAATACCAAGTGTTGGTCAAAATATGGAGGAACTAGAAGTCTGATATAGGCTTATATGAGAATTTCTGGTAGAAATGTACCACTTTGACACAGTTGATGAGTTTCCTATAGAGTTAAAAATACCTTTACCATATTAACCAATAATTCTACTCCTAAGTATTTACCCAAGATAAATGAAAACATACATTCACAAAAAGATGTATTCAAAAATGTTCATAATAGTTTTATTCATAATAGCTCTAAACTGAAGTCATCCCAATATCCATCAACAGATAAATGAACAAACTGTATTATATCTACATAATAAATACTACTCTCCTATAAAAAGAACTAATTACTGATACATGCATCAAAAAGGATGTGTCTCAAACAACATTATACTAAGAAAAAAATAAGCATAAAGAGTATGTACTATATGATACCATTAATGTGAATCTATATAATAAGCAAATCTAATTTATAATCAATCAGATGAAGATCAATGATTGTCAAATATGTAGTTATAGGGATGGTCTACAAAAAGTAGGAAGGAACTTTTTGGAGTGATAGAAATTCCTACTTTACCGTGGTTGTAGTTACATGATTGTACATATTTACCCAAACTCATAAGTCACTTAAATGTATTTAAATTATATCTCAATAAAGTTTAGTTAATTTTTTTAAAAGGTAATTGGTGAAAAATACAGGAGGTTTGGAAATATGAAAACAAGCAGAACCTGAATTATTTCTTGAATCCCTATTTCACGATAAAAATATAGGGGGAACAAAAGACTCTAACCATGTTGATATGACTGTGTCCATCTCTGAGTAGTGTGCCTATAGAAGGAAGTTTCTATATTATGCATGCCCTAGATGTCCCTTTTTTAAAATTTATTTATTTAGTTTCAAGTATACAGTGCACTGGTTAGACATCTATATAGTTAATAAAACGATCCCCTCAATTGCTCCCTACCTTCCTCGGCCCTCCACCTAGCCATCATATTAATGCTAACTGCATTCCCTATGCCTTGCTCCTCATCCCATCAACAGATGACTGGACAAAGAAATTATGGTTCATATATGCAATGGAATATTTCTCAGCCATTAAAAAAATGAAATCCTACCATTTGCAATGACATGGATGAACCTAGAGGTTTTTATGCTGAGCAAAATAAGTCAGACAGAGAAAGATGAATCCATATGACTTCACTTATATGAAGAATCTAAGGAACAAAAACAACAAACTAACCAAAAACAGACTCACAAATATAGTGGACAATTTGGTGACAGAGGGGAGGGGGGTTGGGGGGCTGGAAGAATAGAGCGAAGGGTTTAAAAAGTGCATATTAGCACCCAGCTGTCCCTTTAAAAGAATTATCTGAAATAAGAATATGAAAGGACATCTATTAAACAAAAGCTTGAACATCTTTTTTTTCACTTAATCCCCACAGACTTCCCAGAAGCATCAAAGAACTTGAAGAAAGATGCATCTTCTTTCACTGGCACCACCCAACCCCTTCAATAAAAGACAAACAAAAGAAATCAAAATGAGAGGACGGAGAGAACTGTGTTTGAATCCCAGCTCTGCTTCCCAGCCTTGCGGTTTGGGCAAGGTACTCAACCTTTTCTGGTCTTGCTCTTCTTATCAATTAAGTGAGGACAGAAATTATAACTCACAATATTTGCAAATATTAATGGAACACGTTATGGAAAATGCTTAGCAATGCTTGAAATATATTATAGTTGTAGTCAATACTAGTAGTTAGGAATAAAAAAGGTAGCTCTTATTATGCAAGATTTTGTCATACATTTCTTTTATTTTATATCAGCATGCATGCCTCAGAATTCCTGGGGTTTCAACAATGCCCGTGATGTACCATAATGCCTGTTATTTGAAAATATTCAAATTCTTAAAGAATAAAATAATACACAAATGTTTTATATATTGTGTCATCATTTTTCTCTTTGTTTACTGTTTGTTTTTTCTGTAAGAAAACTGACAGAAATGCAAAAATAATGTATGGATGATTAATTTCAAGGCCCTAGAGAAATCAGAGAAGATGGACCCAGTTGTTTAAATTAGTCCGGATTTACTTTCTACTGTAAAGTTTGGAAGGAAATGATGTCACCACTTGCAGTATGAGGAAGTAGGAAATTCTTATCTGACCTTGCAGATGATGAGACAGGAGCAAATTCACATCCAAAAGTCTTAAATAAATATAATGACTGACTTCAATGTTTAAATCCTACCCATCGTTCAGGCTCATTCAACAATTTATTTACAGTTTCCAAATTTATTGAAATCAGTTCAACTGTTTTCAGGCAACAAACAGATGGAGTTTAGGATTGGTGAATTCAAATCATCAGGCTCACAAACAGAGAAGATGGACTCGGTGTAAGAACAGACTGCATTGTTGAAGATAAAACGAAAGGGTAACCTTTACACACCAGCATTTTACTGCTGGGAAGTTCTAAACACTGATGAAGACAGTTGGCTTTCCATCTGGAAAAGGTATTTAAAATTAACTTAAATGCAGAGTGCTATTTTAAGATAACAACTGCTTTCTATAGATGTCCATTCTGTTCAAATGTAGATCTCAACGTTATAAACTATACCATCGGTATCTGTTAAAAGATAAACTGAGGCATATTAAATTTTTTAAGAATTTATCTGAGCAATAGATTTGAATCAGGGAGCGCCGAACCAGAAGTGATTAGGAGCCCTCCATGGACAGAAGCACGGGGAAAGATTTACGGAGAAAAGGCAGAAGCAAAGTAAAGGAAACTGTTAATTGGCTATAGCTTACTGCCTAGCTATTTGTGATTGGTTGTCCTTAGGTTTCAATTTTGTAACTTGAGGCATTTACAGGCTTAGATATTGGTTAGCTTACACGGGCTGTCATAGCATTAGAGCCATATCAGTTTAATGGCCTCCTTGTTTAAGTCTCAATAATCTCAATATTGAGATATCTTCTGCAACTCTAAAAGTTACCATTGACTCAGTTTAAAATTGAGAAAGGTTGAAGGTAGTAACTAGTGTCAGCAATTTATGATGAATTTAGACTATGAAAATGCCAGATCTTAGGCTATAAGATATATATGATTGCATTTAACAAGTTTTTCTTTTCACATAATGATTCAAGGCTTTTAATAAAGTGTTCTAATCAATAGTAAAATGCCTGACCAAAGCTATTAGCCTCAACATTAGAAGGCTAAAAGGTAATACGATCCCAATTATATTATAGCTACTAAGATGGCATGGCAGCAATTAGCCTGGAAATATGGTTAAATTACTTAAGTGTTACCCTGAATCAACCAGAGAGCAGACACACCAGTTTCCAGAATTCAGATCACCATGGACTCACATAGCAAGTCCGCAGCTGGTTGGTAAGTCTTTTGGGGAATCTTGTTTAGCCCCCAAAATATGCAAGCTCATAATCCTGGCCACAGACTTACCAATCTTTGGAGCAACATCAAAGTAGTACAGTCTCTTCCATGTCTGCAAAGTCTCCCTGTACATTCATTAACCAGATATAGATTTGAAATAAACTTTAAGAAAGACGAGGCAGACACAGAGCTCACCAAGACACTCACAGGCTCCTCTATATGTCCCAGGCCACGTAAATGGGTTCTGGATAATGAAATAGGAGTGGAAATGATAAATTACATCCTGACCTGACTATTAAAAACATTTCACGGTGGGATCCAGCCCTTTCTTCCCTTTCTGTGGCCATGCAAGAAGCCACAATGTAGCTACTAGATAGAAATAGTCTAGAACTCAGAACCCGCTGTTTGCAAGAGAAACAGGGGAGAATGCCCAAGACACGCTGGGTGTTGCTTCAAAAAGATATGACTAGCCTCCTTTCTGTCATTGTTGTTAAGCCAGTAGGATTTCAGGATGTATTTATTATTATGGCATAGCCTACCATATCCAGACTAATATAAAGCTAATAAAAAAAAAAAAGATCTTTCTGTTTTGACTGTAACACAGCAGAAAATATGTCTGGTTCCCCTTACGCCTGATATGTCCTTGAGAGGTTTCTGCTAAAAAAGATAACTTTGTTGGATATTCAACCAAGAGGGCTCAGATGTGTAAAAGTAAGTTTAGCCACTTTTCAAAATTAAGAATCATATAACCTTTCATTTGTGCAGCTATATCAACTTTCTTCATTATGCTTTCATGCACGCATCTTACGACAGCCCTAGCACTTTTTCTAAGTGTATAAAATCCCAACTTTATGATTAAACAAAGTGAGTAGCAGCAGGATTTTAAGTGAGGTGCCCACTAACCCAGCTGGTCAGAGCAAAGCTGAGACAGACTGCTGCCTTTAACTTCTGTGAACAAGAAACACTTCGAGCTTCCAGCCTTGTTGCAGATTTTTACAAGCTCCTCTTTTAATAACCTTTCTCCATTGCATTCCTGACTTATTACCTTCCTGGCTCCCAGCACTCTTATTTATATGCAGACTCATTCCAGCTGCACATCCCAATGTTTATGCTGCGTTTACTGTGTTGTCTCCTAACTAGAGTCCATTATCTGCTGAAACAAGAAGGATGTTTAGAAATAAAACACAGCTTGCCTGTGGCTTGCCAGACCAGCCGAGCCAATCGTAGGGGGCAAAGATGTATCTCTGCTGATGGGGAGTAACCTGCTGTTTTCATATGAGCTTCCTCTTGGGTGGCTCCAACTAGAGGGCTGAGATCATGTGACTTACTTCAGGGAACCAAGCCAAGCACCTTTTTCAAAGTCTCACTTCCAGGCAAGCTTTGCCCTTTGACCAGGAACCAGACCCCAGGGTAGATGGGCCTCATTCAGAGCTGCTGATACACTCCAGGTCAGGGAGGTTGCATTTGCAGTCAAGTTGACTTAAACAGGAAGAAAAGAAAGACTTTGTGAAGGTGGTTGAGAAATACTTCACCTAAATTGCCTACTTGGAGAATTTAACACCACTCGAAGCCAGGTTGAAAAGCTGGGTATCCATTTCCTACCTGGATCATCCATCTGGCCCATTTAGAATAGTAACAAGGAGAGGTGCCCTGTATAGGCAGTGCAGGGGGGCCCAGGAGGAGAGGCTGAGCACTGGGAGAGCCACTTTCACTAAGAGCACAAGATAGTTTGAGCCCCTCCTTCATCCCTCCTGCCAAGTATTAATGGCCATTACGGAAGGTGGTGAGATGTAGACCAATGTAGGTGTAATGTAGAGCCTGCTGGCTTTCAAGGCAGACAATTATGTTTTCAAATTCTGGCTCAGCACTTAATAGCTAGGTGACCTTGGTCAGTGATTTCACCTATGACTTAGTTTTCTCATACATAAAATAGGAAGAATAACAACATTTGCTGAGTTATTGTATGTTTCGAAATTATATATACAAACAAATCCATATTCATATATAATGCATGGTATGGCATCAGCTCTGGCATATGACAAGCCCTCAATAAATAGTAGCTTTTTAGTTATTGTTACAGTGATGATCATTGAATGGAAAACTGCTTATTTGTGCTCTTGCTCAGACCCAGCTCTCACCATCTCTATGAAAACCAACTGTGTGGTAACAATCCCTAAAAACAAACAAGCCCCCTTTCTATGGAACAGAAACCCACCACAGAGCCCAGCCTTCAGTGGATACTCAGCATATAATCTGTTGAATTGAACTGAATCGAACTGAATTATGCCAAAACTTTTACACCCATAGGCAGCTTCCTTGGTTTGCTTCATTGACTTTGATATTCCTCTAAAAATTAAGCTTGGCTTACTCCTGCCTGGAGCTTCTGAGCAGTTATGAAATGTTTGTGATTTTTTGTGTATGAAGTATTTTATATTGATCATGGGCTTTCACGTAATTAATACTGTGGTGCAATTTAAATAAAGGAACAAAATTGATGGATCACGTTTCTATCTATATGCTACGCGTTTTGGACTGGTCTTCTGGAAAAAGTTTGAGAAACCTATAAAAAGTCTTAGAATTATAGCTAGGGGTGATAGTTTGATATTGCAGAATATCGTGTCTTCTAAGACTGTCACCGGGTCTTAAGATTAGAAGGGAACTTAGAGGTCATCTAGTCCTACCCCCAGACCAGGCAATGTCTGCCAGCTCAAATCAGGGAAAATGTGAACAGCACTGGCTCCACAGGGACTGGCACCGACCCCAGTTCACACCACCAGGGCCTGGGGCAACAGATGCTCACGGGTAAGGAGGGCCTAATAGGCCTGTAAGGATTGTAGGCAAATTGGCCTACCCTGGTACACCAAGGAGTCCTGCCTGGCCATCTCCATCTTACAAATTTAAACAGAAATGTACAAGGTTTGTTAAATAAGATGTGTTTTTAAGGCACAGAGCTCCAGAGTATGAGTGTGTTCACATGGGCCTGTATGCACATCTCAAGACCTAGATGCAGTTAATCCTCACCACGAGGACACACAGTGGGCACTCAGCGCAGTGCAGTTCACAGACAACCTTTTGGGTTTTTTCCAACCTTTATTCCTGGAGGTCACATATTACTTGTTTAAGATGCTCGCTTTGGTTATTAACCTCGACTTCATTTAGTGCACATTGGCCTCATGAACATGTGTCTTAAGGCATTTGCTACTTCTTTTATATCCTCGGAAGTGCAGGTAGAGTTATCCGGCAAACTCGGTCTAAGATCTGGTCCAGGCAGCGACCGGGTTAGTGCCTGGGTCTCCATCCAATCTCTGCAAGGGCTAAAGTTCCACAGAATGAGACGGGTGGAGATGGCTGGTCTCTTATCAGCGTGCCTAAACGTCTATTTACATTTTAAACTGTTGTTGTGTCATAGGGGTTCATTTTGATAGCTTCCGAGTAGTAGTTAATTTCAGATTTTTCCTCTGAACAGTAAATAGTTTATTTTTCAAATAGCATAATTTTTGAAGGTTTTATTCTTCACCAGCATCGTGTTAAGAAAGATGTCAAGTTTTGGAATTTCCTGGAGAATGTGAAGTGGCCTTTGTAAGCTCCAGAGAAACTCTCTGAGCCCTGACATTCTAAATGTGATGGCTCTATTTACATATATATTGTCCTTCCAAGGAACTGCTGTTGGCTTGGTTTGGGATTACTGTATATAGACAGCTTTGGCTGTCACAGGGGCCTTGTATTTCTTATATTCACACATGAATTCATTCATTCACTCATTTATTTATTCATTTAAAAAGAGTTTCTAGTTCGTCTTTGCTATCTGGTAAAGGCTATATACATGTGTTCTGGGATCATGTTCTGCCATTAAGGTGGGGGACAGAAGTTAGAAGTCACCTGCCCAGAGGAGAGAACCCAAACACTCAAGTTGATAAACAACATATATCCTTAGCAATTTTGATTCTGCCCAGAGAACTTTTGGTATCTTACATCTGGGTGGGCTGAGGGAGAACAACAAAGACAATTCATTCAGAGGAGCAAAGGCTATGGCCGCATGTGTCAGGTATGGATGACAAGAAGCAGTGGCTGGAACGTCTGAAGGCCATACATTATCCTGAATGGCCAAAGAATAAGCTCACATTTTCACCTTGGTAATAAAGTTCTCACAGGTGGGAGCAGAGAAAGCCAGAATGTCGGTCCAGTCCGTGGAGGGAGAGCTAGGGAGAGACGCTCAGAGCCTGCGCCTCTCTGTGACCATGAGAAAGCAGAATGTAGGACCAGCTCAAGGCAGGCCACAGGTCCACAGACGGGGTGAGATTTATATTCCCAAAACAATCAGGTTATATAGGTACTCGGCACTTGCGTTAACCTTTTCATTTATATCTTTGTCTTAAACAACATGGAGTGACCATGGAGAGGAGAGACCTGGCAATGATTCACTAGAGTGATAATATTTGGGATTAATATTGAAGGCAGGAGAGAGTACATCAAGGGACAAGGGAAGAAAGGGAATTCCAAGTGGGGGAAACAGTAATGCAAAGACGGTGAGGGAGAGCAAAGCAATTTACCTTCCCGACACTCAGGGGTGGGCTTTCCTTCCACTCAGAGCCCCACAGGTAAGCGAAGAGCCACCTAGGAGCTGGAAGTGAGCACTAAATGAAGTCTATGTTACTAATATCCTAAGATGTGTCACCCACAATAATACTGACAGGAAAACACATGTTTGTTTTGTTTGTTTGTTTGTTTGTTAGTATAGGATTGTACCCTAACCATCTAGTTCCCAAGGCAAAATTTATATCATTTGTTTTTAAAATATTTATGGAGCGTTTATTATAATCCTGGCCCTATGTGAGTAAGTACTGATGTGAGGAGAAGGGAATTGGGGTGCGGGTGACAGAGCTGATGTTATACTTCATAAAGAAATAAGCTAACGGCCTGGTAAGAGGCAAAAGGAACTCATATTTCTAAAAACAAGACAGTGTGTAATAGATGTGATATGGTTAAAAACAAGCCAGGTTCTTGAAGAAAATAGAAGCTGGGGGAGGAGGGGACACTCTTTATCAAATGAATTAAATAACTTGACATATGAGGCAAGGAAGAGGGTGTCGGGCATCGTAGGAAGAGAACATGTTTTGTGGCGATGAAGGAGCCACAAGTGTGGCGTAAATTTGGGAATGATGAGAATTATAAAGTACATATTGGGGACTCCCAGTCAGGAAAGATTCTAAAGTGCCTTAAAAGTCAGGCTAAGCTTAACTTTTAGTAGACGATGGGGGGCCCTTGAATTTTCTTGAGCAAGGCAGTGACTTAAGAAGATTAATCTGTCAGCAAGCACAAGATAAATTGCTGTGCAAGGAGCAGAGAGGCAGACTGTCCAGCTGAATCACCATTGTCTGAGTGTGAAACGATAAGAAATGGACCAGAGTTTTGGTTATTGATGTGGAGATGAGCAATACAAATTGAGAGATGATTAGCCATGGTGATTTACACTGTGCGTGTACTGAATGAAATAAAATCGATAAAGAAAGGTATAATATGAAGAAGGTGCTGAGGTGTAACAAGGAAATGGATGTTCTTAACAACTGCTTACAATACTAAACATTCCTTAAGAGTTACGGAGGATGTTACTTTAGAAGGAGTGGGGAAACCACTCACAAGTTACTCACACGATAACCCCAGCACAGTTAACCACAGGGTAGTTATTGGTTTGCTACCAAAAGCACCTCTAGGGAAGGTTAATACTCACCACTGCCTTTTCCCTGAGCCTATCCAGTCACCTCCTTCTCTCCATACCTCTCAAGCCAGGAGGAAAAAAATAAAAATAAAAAAACAACTGAGCAATCTGTGAGATGCCATTCAGGGCAGCCAGGAAAGTATGAGATGACATATAAACTCATTCCAAACCTTTCCCTGAATAGGAAGAAAACAAATCTCAAAACTCCATGAAAGCAGATAGGAAATATTTTGAGAAGGGAGGAATGGAGTGTAATGGGATAAAGCCATTGGGATCACATCTGTTTCCCGGTGCTTTGTTTTCCTTATCATGGCAGTTTGGAGCCCCACTGATGACATCAGGGATGGGAGAGAACACCCAGGATCCAGGAAGATGCCCTGGGAAATATGACAGAGCATATTCATAAATATGCGGTTCTGTCCTTTCTCTTATAAGAAAAGTAGGTCCTGCTGTCTGTCCATAAGTTTTCACCTGCCTCCTTTCCAAAATCCAACTTCCCAGAACAATAACACTGATGAGAAGTTGCCCAGAGGAAGACTGCGGAAAGCCCTGCCCCCTTCAAGTTGAGTACACCCACTTACGCTGAGCCAGCCTTCATGGAGTTAAACTCCTCTCCCTGTTTTCAGTGGGAGCGGCATGCATCTCTCTTGCAGAGAGCCGGTCTACTGCGGACCTAGCACCTTTCAGTAGTGTCCTGACTCCTAGCCAGTCATAGAGCCCTATTGACTTCAGAATAATTCCTTTAAAAATATTCTGAAGTTAATGAACCTAAAGATCTCAACAGCAAATGGTCGAGAAGTGGTCTCTGCTGTGTCCCTCGAGTGATAATGAGACATGTCTTCAACTGGTTTCTCAGTTACGTGATATGGGGTATCTGCAGAATCTCCGTCATAAATAAGCGGCTGGCCAAGACGAGACCAGAAAGCAAAGGTTAAGAAGATGACATCAGGTGCCACAGATTCTTGGAAGCTGATCCTTCTCTACAGACTATTGATATTTATACCCTATGAAATGTGTGCCCTATTTTAACTGGATCATCCCAGTTATTGAATGCATCTATTAATTTATTTAGGAGTGGGTTTTTTTTTTTAAAAAACTATGACAGATTCAATTTCCCCTGAGATGCTCCATTCCAAAATCAATAAAGATCTGTGACTTATATTTATATGCAATTCAGTAGGAGAGAAAGAGATTTTTTGAATCCTTGTGGCTAGGGGTAGAATATTGGGTACCTTCCACTCATTAATTAACTATTGCTATTAAATGATTGCTTGCTGTCTGCAGTATACTAAGTGCCAAGGAATTTTAAAAACATATACACAACCAATCTTTGTCTTCAAGGGAAGGAGATAATCCTGCAATCTTGTAAGAGATAAAGATCTGACAAGGAAAGCGGAACTGTGACACAACAACAAGAGAGGAGGACGTAAATAACGCCAATAACAATCATAGCAGTAACAACAACAATAATAAAATGTTTATATAGCACACAGCATAAGCGGAGCGCTGTTAAGAATTTTAGATAAGGTATTTCAATTAATCCTCCCAATAGCCCTGTGAGGTAGGTGCAGTATTCATCATCATTTTACAGAGAAAAACCTTAGCTCACGGAAGGTGAGTAACTTACCCAGGGTCCTAAAGCTAGTAAACAGCAGGGCTGCGTTTTGAACCAGGCTCACACCATTTAACTTCCGATGCCATGGTCTGAACCACCATGCTACTGGAGTTCAGAGCAAGTCAATTACTGCATAGTGCTAAACAATCAGGAAGGCTTCTTGTGGGAACTAGGGTGGCAAGTTAGTCTTGAAAGATGAGCGGGAATGTAGAAGTATAAAGAGAACCGACGTTCTTGATAGGATGAACAACTTGAGCCAGGTTATGAGGTAGAAACAACCTCAGAAGAGAGAAAGGCACCGTGATAAAGCGAGTGATCCCTGGAGCCAGACTTTGCAGCTTCAATTTTTGGTGCCACCATTTACTAGCTCTGTGACTTTGGACAAGTTCCCTAACCTCTCTGTTGTCCGAGGTTTCTTACTGTAAAGCGGGCATAAGAAAATAGTGCAGAATAGTAAATTGGTAAACATCTGGCAACCATTTAGAACAGCTCTGATACATAATTTGTGTCATAGAAGCCTTTTTCAAGTAACTGTAAGTTAGGGGCACTGAGAGACAGGCCTGGATAAAAGGCTAAATGATATTTAACTGCTTGTCAGGATATGTCTTCTTTTTTCTATTTCCCTTTAAGGACCATCTTGTCGGCCTCCCGGCATAATTTCACTTAGGGATGGAATTAGACAGCTCCTGGCCAAACCCTGTTATGTAGGACACCAGCGCAATCGCCATGAAAATAACCACAAACATTACCCCATGGCCTGCATGTGCAAAGTACTTTTAGGTGTACTCAGTAATTTAGGGGAAAAGAAGAAGAAATTACAGTCTGAATGCCTCCAGGTGGAACCAGTCACATTGGAAGCCTTCGGCTAAATCAGGCCTGTGGATGGCTGCAGTACAGTGCAGATACGACTGATTCAAATGCCCAGAGCAGCCCCCTGGGGATGGGGAAGGAGTCAAGGGGGCCAGAAGCTCTTACTAGCTCATTAGTGCTACCTGGATTTAAAAGAGAGATTCCCAGATCCCAGGAGGTGGCTCACTGCCTGGAAAAAAACCTGATGCATTAACATCCTAGTACTCCAAAATGATCCCCGAAGCCCTGCACTGAGGCTGATGGAACATGATTTATACCAAGATGAGGGCTGCCGAGGCCCAGACTGGGGCAGCAGGCGAGCCAGGGGAGAGTTGAGAATGCTCTGTATTTTTCTATTTGTGAACGTCCCAATTACATAGGAGAAGAGCATCTCGGGAGTCCTGGACTCCCATCCCCAGGCCCTGAGGGCCTTTCTTCCATCGTGTGCCTGAGGTCTGCAGACCTATTTCATCACCACATTACACTTCTACGTCTCAGCTGAGCTCTAGGCAGCCCAGTAGGTTTTGGAAGCGCCACGGAGGCCATCTCCAAAAGCCTACTCTCAGAGTTTGCTATCTTCAGCGGAAGGGTTACCCCAGGAGACGGTCCTAGATCCAACTCAAAAGCGGCTTTCGTTGTTTTGAGAAGGGTACACCTGGGAGGATGAGATGGGAACATGCCGGTGAAATAAGGAGAGATGTAATTCTCACTACACAACAAAAATGCCCATACGCAAGGTTTGAAAATTATCTCCAGCTCAGGAACACTAAGAGTTAGGCTCCCTCTTCTAGTCTCCCATAGCACCTGATGGTTACCACGGGAGCCCAGAGAGTATTGAAAAAGAAACAGGTCGGAAGCATGCTCTCTGGAGCCACACAGGCCATGGTTTGCATTTATAGTTCTATCAAATAAGAAAATTGCCTACGTGTGTTCATGAGCTCCCTATCTGAGGGCGTGTTCAATTAGAGATCAAATGACTATTATTTTCAACTTGACAATCAGTCAGTGTATTAGTCTAGACCGGCTAATTGCTGTAACAAACAACCTCCAACTCTCAGTGTCTTAGCATCCTTTAGATTTATTTCTACTATTGTCACAGTCTAATAATGTAGGGCAGGGCGGCAGGGGGTGGACAGGGCTGTGTTCCACATAGTCATTAAGGGATCCAGGCTTCTCGGATACAGCAAATCCCACCATCTCCTAAGACCTCGGCATTTTAGACTGGTTCTTCCCTCTCCCACTGACAGACAAGGAAAAAATGAAGGAGTTAGGGGCCAAGTTTGGAAGTGACATACATCACTTCTACTGACATTCTATTGTCACGTGAATTGTATTTTCATGAAGGGAAGGTAGTTTTGTTGTCTGCACAATCAGGGAGGCTTTCTGGAGGAAGCGATACCTGAGATCTCTGAGGACGCACATCCTGACAGCCTCCCCTGTCTGTCGGGTTGGAAGTAACCTCAGAGGTCATTTGAGCAGCTATCTCACAGTTCAGCATAGCACAGAGCTGAGTGCACGGTAATTGTCTGGATAACATCTGGTGTTTGATCTTAAATGGGATCTAGAGAAAAATACAGCAGACAGAGAGGCTGAGGGTGGAAGCTGGGCCCAGGGTCCAGATCTGGAGGGCTGTTACGGCCTGAATGGAGCCAGAGGGACATCTGGAGGATCCCTACAAATTAGCACCTCTAATGGAGGGCAGGAGGGAGGGTGAGAGAATCTGCCCAATGCTTTGCAGCTGCTGTGTGTATTAGAAATGTCTCCTATACCGTATAAATATCTAGACAGCTTCTGCTGAACGCCCTATGTATTCGACAGTCACTTGATTTGGTTTTACTGAACAGTATCTGGAATACATAACATAAGATACATATAAATACACATTTATAATTAGTCCATTGCTACTCTTTTTATATGGAATTAAAAGATTTCTCACCTTACAGTTTAAAAACCCCAATAAAATATTTCCAATGATAACCCTCTGCATGCGTTGTTTCTGTAGTTAGTCTTATGACCTACAGTAGCCCTAAGAGGTCATTTAACCTTTTTCCCATTTTACTGGAAAGATCCCAGCTAACGACAAGAAGTACGTGTCCTGTTTTCAGGACCTCAGAAAAGGAGAAACACAGGATCTGTGCCTGGCTGTTCCACGCTGCTGAGATTCCCAGAGACTACACAGCCACGGAGCTGGCAGTAAGAACCTGAGCCCCCCGTTCTTGCTCACTGCCCTTTCTCCTTCTACGCTTTCTGTGTTGAAGATGAAATCAGCTCCTCTATTAGTCAGCTCAGGCTGCCACAACAAAATATACAGTCCAAGTTCAAGGTGCGAGCAGAGCTGGTCCTTATGAGGCTTCTCTGCTTGGTTGCTTACAGTGCCTTCTCACTGCGTCCGCATATGACCCTTCTTGAGCTTAGAGAGAGATAGAAATTGATGATCTCCAGTGTCTCTTCCTCTCCTTGTTAATGATAACAGACCTATCCAACAAGGACCACTTCCTGATGGTTTCATTTAACCTTAATTACCTCCTTAAAGAATGTATTTCCAAACACAGTAGTCCCCTTATCCACAGGGGATATGTTCCAAGACTCCCGATAGATGCCTGAAGCTGTGGATCGCACCAAACCCTATATATGTACCATAACTTTTCCTAGACATATACACACCTCTTCACTTAAAGAAAGCACTTGATAGCTTCTCTTTAGCATATTCAAATCGCCATCCTCACCACTCATGCGCTTTGGGGCCATCATTAAGAAAAATAAGGGTGACTTGAACACAAGCACAGCGACACTGTGACAGTCGAACTGATGAGAGAGTGGACTGAGCGGTCTCTTTTGTCCCCCTGAGATCTGGCGAGGCTTGTGTGCCATCCTGTTATCACATCCTTGCTCCTTGCTTCCCTGGCTGGGACATTTCGGAGTATCCATCCCCCTTGGCTTCTTGAACTCTACACAGAGACTCCTTAGGAGTCTCCCGATCAGACTCAGTCCCCTAGGTTTTCCTGGAGAGAACCGTGGCTCCCACACCTCCGCGTCAAATGCCTGTCTCATCTCTCAGGTCCAAGAAGATGAATGCTCAGCACTGGCACCAAGGGAATGGCGTATTTCTTCCAGGAAGTTAATAAGATTGTATATTTTTGCCTCAGGGCACTGGAGAAGGGAAAGAAAAATTCCCTGAAACAACATGTCTCTTGTTTAATAAAGTTTTATTATTATTATATATGAGTGTGTGAGGACGAGAAATCCATATCTGTTCTTCACCGTCAAAGCTTTATTGGTTCTGAGCTTAAAAAATCAGTTTGGCGAATAACAGAATAAAGAACCGACTGACCGGCGATTTTTAATATTTAGCTCCTCCAGGAAGCAATCTAATAGAGTAAGAGTTTATTGGAAAGTGTAGATTATGTGGAAATGAGTTACACAGAGGGGCGAGCTGTCCTGGCTCACACCTTGAAAAGGATAGGTGGATATGACAGGTGACAGGGCCCCTTTGATTGCTGGCTGCACGAGCTCAGTCCACCACTGCAGCTTCTAGGAGTAAAATGAAGCTAATGGTTTGTCTTTCC
>NW_006434835.1:13307670-13328057 GCF_000325575.1 Pteropus alecto
CCTGCAACTGAGAGTATCTCCCTGGAAAACCCTTCACTTCAGTTTTCAGGCAGGCTCCATTCTCCTACCGTAATGTGTGTACGTGAACATGTGTGTATGTGTGCATAAGCACGTGTGCGTGAGTGTGCACAGCGACCCACAGCTTCCTTCCCGCAGGGCTGATAGTCTCAGCCCGGGCTCTCTCTGGAGGATGGTGCCCCTGCTTCCCCTGGGAGCTGGTAAAAGGGATCTAACCAAGCCTGGCCCATCCTAGGGACTCTGCAACCCCTTACGCATCCCGGCTTTACATAGGGCTTTTCTCTGGCCTCGGGATGGAGATGAACGTCTTTTTAGGAAACATCCAAATCTGTTTTTGGAGCCTCCCTTTTGGAGTCAGCCTCTCTCCCTTAATTTCCTGAGCTTCCCTGTTATGTTTCACAGCAACTGCCTTTTAAATTTCCACACTAGATGAAACCTATAATAGTTTAAGTTTGGCTTTTCTGGAGTAGAACAGCATATAAGATTTTTTTATTTAATGTTAAAGTAGTACTTTGTGGTCAGGTGGCATATAAGCTAAACCCAGCTCAGCAACCATATTCCTGAGAGATCAGGATGGTAATAAGGCTGGGTGGGTGAGTGGATGGGCCAGAGCTAATAGGATGCAAGGCATATTGGTTGGTCAGGGCTGCCTTAACCAAGTATCATACACTGGGTGGCGTAAACAAGGGAAGCTTGTTTTCTCACAGCTCTGGAGGCTAGAAGTCTGAGATCAAGACATTGGCTGGCTGGCTTCTTCTGAGGTCTCTCTCCTTGACTTACAGGTGGCCAGCTTCTCCCCGTGTCTTTACATTGCTTTCTCTCTATACATGTTTATGTCTAAATTTCCTCTTCTTGTAAAGACGTCAGTCAGATTGGATTAGTGCCTACCCACATGACCTCATTTTAACAGAATTACACCTCTAAAGACTCTATCTTAAAGCACAGTCACTTTCTGAGGATTAGAATTTCGATACACGAATGAGGGGAGGGGAGCGACACAATGCTGCCCCTAACGCATAGAGCTAAGGAACAGAACACATGTGAGATAAGCACCAGGGGCCAAGAAGTAGAACGTGTCCCTGCTGACTCTGCATTCCTCTCATGGGGGAGCGTGCCTTCCCAGGTCTGAGGTGCCCAGGGTCCTCGCCATCCTTTGGGCCCCCCCACCCCCCAGCACATGAAAGGTGAGATGGTGGATGAGGCATATAAGGTGAACCCACACAGGTTGCAGGGGGATTGGCTCCTACTAATGGAATCATAGCTATTAACCACCAAAAATGGATGCTGCTTTGGATAAAGGAGACATCCGTATGCCTCTGAGATCAAGTACGGGAAGCGGCCACTCTCTCCGCCTCCGTCCAAGGCTAGATGGTGAGCTTTATGTGGTCCCTGCACGTCTGAATCAGCTCCTTGTGGCCTTGCTGTCTTTTTTCCACCTACAGGAGAGATTGAGAAACGAGCTCTCCAGAAACATAGAAATGCCAACTAGAGTCAGCAGAGAGCTGTTTGGACCTGAAATGGCTGTTTTTCCTGCGTGGCTATCAGAGCCCCAAGTTCTACTTCCCAGAGAAAGTCAAGGACATTCTGCGAGGGGCACTAAGCCTGTCAGGGAAATGCTGATCGGGATTGCTTTGGAAAAAGACAAGCGAGAATGCACCACAGGCCAGCCCATTTAAGTGACTGTCCAGCCCTCGGAGCTACTCATTCTTTGCATCGGAGAGTTTAGGTAAAGGTGTGGACCAGCCCTTTAGAAAGTGATGTGCCTCCTCACTTCTAGAGCCTTTATTCGGCTAGGAAGAACCTGTTTCCCCCAGGGGCACCAATGAGGAGAGCAATGATGCCTTCGGCTCCCCGCTTCCAGTGCCCTCCATCATTCGCCTTAGGGCTGTGTGTTCTGGGGATAGCTATTAAAAGCTCCAAGTCTTTTAATTTTTTTGCATTGAGTTTTCATTACAATTTAAACACTGGCATGGATGGAATTAATGAGCAGAGGCCTGCCGGATATTCAGCCAGAATTCTCAGAACCCCAGTGGTCCAGACGCAGAGCTCAGGACCACTTGTCACTTAAATGAGCCATAATTTTGTTTCTGATTAGTACTGAGTAGTACGGTCAGCTGCTCTGAGGACCCCTTGTCCTTCTGCTCAGCCATGAGCACGTCCGACTCACTCTGCTCTTTGTCTTTCGGACATGATTCGGGTCCAGAGGGTTCTTCAAAGGTGGGAGTTTATGACTCCAAAGGACATGAGCAGCTAAGAAGACCATCCTTTTTACAGGACTAACTTCACACAAAGAAAAGCCAACACTCTCTGCATGGATCACCAGAAAATCCTTTGTCCCCTAAGACTTTCCTCTTCTATTCTCCATGCTTCGAATTATATTACTGAAACTTGGCTCCCTGGGGATTATAAGGCATGTTGGTCTTTTAAAGTCCTTTATTAAAGTGCAAACACATCTAGGAAGGGTGAAAACTCATTCTATCAACAAACATTTGAAATCATCGAGGGCAGGAAATAAGATTTAGGTGCCTTTCTTGTATATTAAATTCTTAGCTACACAGGAGTCTCGGAAGGTGAAGGCATTCCATGTAATCGAGGTGCTCAGCTCGCAAAGATTTACCTCTTGTAAATCTCATTTAAGTAATATGAGCTATTTGGATAGAGATCTCCTCTAATGTTTTACACTACCCTATCGTCTTGAATGCGGCCAGCCCAATGCAACAAAAACACTTTCTTGATAATTCGAGGTCATCATTACAAACTCCCATTAGTGCCCTCTGCACTGTTTCTCTCAGACTCCATTACAGTGGGCTGGGCCGTTTGCCTGCAATGGCAGTCCTTGCATTTTTTTTTAAGCTGTCTTCTTCCTCTCATATAAGCCACTTTCACTCTCTTCTCTTTTCTAACCTATTCTTTTAATCACCTGTGTTGTAGGAAATAAGATACTGAGGCCTTTGGGGGACTGTGAGTACAAGAAGAGAAAAGAGGCTTTGAATAAGACTTTTTCCTATAGACAAAGGCAAGAATTTTATTTCAGAACCCACTAATTCTTACTGTACAAATATTTTTGCTTTTTATATGATTCTCAGCTATTATTTGGATAAGTGGGGTGAACAGATATTCTGGTACATTTTAGGGGAGGTGTTTCTTTAGAAAGTTAGGGACAGAGATGCCCACCCTAAAGGATTAGGGAATGGGAAGCAGCTGGTTGCCTTACTGCTCAGACTTGCCTTGGCCTCATCAGCGTGCAACAAGATTACTCATTGTAAATTATTGTCCAAAGTAGAACACTTTTGAGAGTAAAAGGGTGCACTATTACTAATTATTTCAAGACAACAGACATAGACCAGGACCGTCCTAGGCAAAATCAAGGCTTAGAGTCCACCTTTTTTTAGGAAAAACTTCAGCAACATCAGCTGGTATAGAGAACAAAAAATGTAGTGTTACTACTGCAAGGTGGGATGTTCATCTTGCCAGCAATCACAGGCCCTGGTTGGGCAACTTCTCCATCTGGATTTATATTCACAAGAATGGACTCTGGTCAACGACATAAAAAGACTAACACTCAGCAAGGCTAAAACAAAAATTTTATCATTCCTTTCACATTTTATATGCTTACTCTTCTTCCTCCAAATACCACTAAGTTTCTTAGATTGACGAGTAAAATTGTTTCAGAATTATTTTTCTTGAAGTCTCTGCTATAATGAGTGTGTGGACTTCAGCTCGGACTCAAGTGTCATAACATGAATTCAGGTAATGTATGTAAAATGTTTAGTCTAAGTTCTGGAATATAGGAAGTACTTAATTAATATTAGCTAAATCAAACACATGTGCATGTGTCAGTGCACACACACACACACATGCACACACACGCACACACAGAAATATAATTCTGCTTTTAAACTAAAGCACAATCTAGCAATGTGTGTCGATATTTAAAATATCCTTTGGCCTAGATATCCAACTTCTAAGAATTTGTCCAAAACATGTTTATCACAATGTTGTTTATAATACTGAAAAATGGACTAACCCAAATCTATCAAAAGGGCATTAGTTAAAAGAATAATAGGGCATATATAAAATAGACTATGATATATAGCTCTTAATGATAACAAAGTAGAATTTTATTTATCGATATGAAAAAGTCAATAATATAGTATTAAATGAAAATGCAATTTACAAATCAGTATTTATTGTGTGATTATTTTTTTGACAAAACAAAAAAAAAGAAAAGGAAAAAAGACATCAAAAATATCTTAAAGATATATACCAAAATTATATATCTTTTAAAAATTCTTAGTTATTATCTTTGAATTATGGGATAACTGTTAATTTTTATTTTCTTCCTTTCTGAATGTTTTAAATTGTTTATAGAAATGAATCCCATAATCATATGTATGTGCATATATATATCTATATATACGAATATGTATGTATATAACTTTCGTAATCAGAATAAAGTAATATGACTATTTAACAATAAGTCTCAGCTCAGACCCTGCCCATGTGAGAGGCGGTCCTGGGCTCTCTGGTCAGCGGTCAGTGATGCTGCCCCTCTGTGCTCTCATAGTTCCCTGTGCATATAACTTTTTTTGCATTCATCTCTCCGCATTATAGTTTTCACGTTACATATCAGTTTTTTCAACAGGACCACATGAAGTTGAGGACAAGCCCTTTCCCTGATTCACCTTTGAATTTCCCTTATTGGCCACCTGGCTTATAGTTTATGCTCAGTAAATATCTGCTGAGTGAATTGATGCATAAATGAACAGGGCTCGTGGATTCTAGAACTAATCCAGTCTTCAGAGTCTAGCGAGAAAGCCAAAGTAGAGGTGATACTCAACTTGCCCTTTATCATCTGGCTGCAGCACACAAAACCCACAGTCTGGGATCCCCTGAAGGGTACACAGCAAGTGCTCACTATCTGTGCACTGAAAGAAAGAACAGAGGATTGAACGAGTGATGATAAATAGAAGAGATACGACACCAGCTCCAACCTAAGCAGAGGCTCTAGTAACAGCTGGCACCAAGGCCTGAACATCATGCTGAAATTAAAGACAGAGAAGTGAAAGAAACTTAGAGATCATCTGATCCACCTTGCGCATTTCACATGGCTCAAAGATTAGGGATGATTTCTCAAAGACACAGGCAGGTTAGCAGCAGAACCAGGGCTGGAAAGAGGAGTTCTCACCACCCAGCCGAGGGTGAGCTTCCCTGCAAAACCTCCTCTTTCCTCCCCCACGGCCTGGAGTCTCTGCTATTTCAGCAGCTCTAGTTTTCTAGCTGGACAAAAAGAAGGCAGGATTAGGATGTTTTCTATTCATGTGTTTGTCTTTTTCCCTTCTTCCAGCCACTCTCTATGCTGTTTGAACCGGACCCCTTCCCACTGCAACGGCCTCTCTGTCGGCTATCTGCATGCGTCTAGAGACCTGGCTGCCCTGGGTGTTGAATCTCACCTACCAGGGTTTTGTTCTATTGGATAAAAGACAAATCCTGCATCAGACAACAAACACTTCCCCATTCTTGAATAATTGAAAGGCTGGGCCCCAAGCCGCAGCAGGCTAGGAACTGATTAGAAATGGAGAATGGGGATCCAGCAGCCAGCATCACCCCCTGTGAGTGTGGGCACTCCACAGGGAAACCGCCCCCCTCGGGCCTGCTGCCGGGGCCCAGCCCTGTTTGTGGGACACCGAGAACTTTGCAAGCATAATTCCATAGCAACCCTCTGTTTCTGTTCCCAAATTACTCTATACGGCGAAAGTGAGAAAACATAAATTGCTGAATATTCCCCTTCCCGAAGCTTGTGATAACCGATCAAAGGAATTAAAAATATGACTCAAACAAATATCTTTGCATTGTGTTCAGGACTATCGGTGAAAATAAGCCCATTTCTCTGAAAAAAATATAGGCCTTCTCTCTGTTTTAATGGCTCTCCTTTCCAGATCAGATGCGAAATACAAAATGCACCTCACAATGACAGCACTCGACAGCCTTACAGCCGCGGTCCTTCTTATAACCACACAGAGAGGCAGACCGCTCGGAGATCCCCTTCATTCGCGGAAAGTCAGAGAGCAGGACAGGTATTGGACCCATGACTCTGGCCCCCAGCCCGGGCTTGTGTCACCCGCCCCACCCAGGGCCAGCTGCCTCCAGTCTGACACGCTTCCTGTCCATGCTCAATATTACAACCACAGCCATTTCTACAAACTTGAAATAAGACTGGATCATTTGCCTGTATAAAACTATACATATTGTCAGTCGTTTCCCAATGTCTTTGAGGTAGAGACCCGAGTCCTCAGGGGCATTTCCAGCACCTCCACGTCCTAGTGTATCTGCCTCTGGGTTCTCACCATGCACTGTGCAGCCCTGCAATGGTCACGCCCTCAGCCACAGTGACTTTGGTCTTTCTTTCTCCTTGGAAGTGCCAGGTTTGTACTCTCGTGCTTCATATGTGTGTCCAGCAGGTCTGGAACATTCTGCCCTAGTGACTCCTCCTCATCACGCAAGGCTTTGATGTCTAAGGATCTCTAACCTCCTCGTAGGTGAACGCCCCGTGGTGTAGCACCTTCTCTTCCACTTGCCTGTCGTGTCCCTGGCGGTAACTGTCCCAGTGGCTGTCCTTCCCACCAGACTGTGATCATCCTCGCACTGCAGGATCACAGCTGTCTGCTCACGTCTATTACCCAGAACCTGTTATGATGTCTGACTCAGAGTAGGCCTTGGTCAATATTTGCTGAATGAACAAATAAGAAAATGGCTGCATAAAAAGCAAAAACAGAATCAAAATGAGGCTGCTAAAAGTCCTTACTGAGTATCTTTTCATTTTTTTTTTACTGCTGTGATTTTTTAATGAATATTTATTTAGTGTCCGCTATATGCCAGGACCTGCCCCCTGGGGGCATACATATATATATATACATATACATATACAGCAGTGAAGAAAATAGGTAAGAATTTCTGTACTCACAAGGTGGCTTTTGTTCTAGTTAAAGGAGACAGATAATGAAGAAAATAAATGAAATATATAGTTTGTTAAAGGTGCTTAGCACCGTTATAGGGGCGGTAAGGGGAGGAGGCAAGGGATGTTTAAACATAAGTGCTGACCACAGGTAGCTAAAATTAATTCTCCTGCTACCTGAGATGTTCCCACAGTCTGTATTCCACTAAATTTCTTTTCTTTTTTATCCAATTCCCCTAATGGTGTACATTTAATTAGCTTTCTATTTTAATGCTATTTTAACTCATTCTGGGATAATATATGGGTCAGGCATCAGTTTTTCCCCATCAAAGTATTTCCTTTGGAAAAAATCCTAAATGGAGACTTATTTAATCAAAATGTACATTTTTAAGATCTCGTAATGTACTTCCATTTTGTTACCACAAATAAGTTTAGAAATTTATAAGGCCATTTTAGCAAAAAAAAAAAAAAAATGTACCACTCTCATCATATCATCAGCAGGACTGAGAAAAATTGTTGTTGATTTGTTTATAGTTATTTTAGTAGATATGAGAATGGTAGTTCAAGGTTACTTTAATTTGTACTTTGTTGATTCTCCCATTTTTATTTTTAAAATCTGATTGCCCAAATACAAAGTAGTGCTTCTCTACCTTGTGGAAAAGCATGACTGTGTTTACCAAACACAGGTCTTTGCATTTTCAACAAGAGTGCAGAGACTGCATCAGAACCAAAGAGGAAAGTAGATTTTGCAAAATGATTAGAGTTTTTTTCCAGTGAGTTAACTAGATCATGAAAGCCACTAGACTTGAAATGCGAAGAAAGACTGATAGGGTTCTGAAGGCAAAGCTATGATGCTGGCGCCAAGTCAAATACAAAACAGACACTTAAAGCAAATAAGCAATAATCACATACAATACTAAGGACTGAAGCTGACAAGATTCTTAAGAGCTCATGGAACATCAATACCTGTTGGTCAATTGAAGAATGGCCCGCGAAGGTAATGGTTTTTGTCTTTTATTTACCTTTGCTGGGCGAAGGTTTTGGGGTTTATATCCTGGGGGTTGATTATTCAGATTATTTCTATATGGCTGAATAAATTAGTAAGTAAAGGCATTTTCAGTTAATTATTTCATTTAAAAATATAATTAAAATTATACTATTTAGATCACTCATGATTCAATTTCATTCTTAATTTATCATAATATATAGTTTTTAAAGTTGAATAATGGACTCCAACAAATCATATGTCCTTGAATTTTCACTTTTAAAGATAGTAATTAAAAATGTCAGCTGACAGTGTAATTTTATTATCAAACATGAGGAACTCTGGACAATTTATGTTTTTCTTATTGTCTGGAATATTTTTTCTTTTGATATCAACCAGACATCATGTTTTTTGGTTTCAATTGGATTTCATGTATTTATATTCCTTTTTCCATAAAAATGTGGCACAATTTACTGATAACATTGACCATTTTTGATGTGCAGTTCTACGAGTGCGACACATCAGGTTATAAATAATGTAACAGCTACCAGAATCAAGATGTAGAACTGTTCCATCTCCTTTAAAATGTCCTTAAACCCCTTGGCAATCTCTCCCTCTACTTTCAGTCCCTGGCAACTATTGATCTGTTATGCCTTTTCCAGAATATCATGTAAATGGAACTAAATAGCACACAGTCTTTTAAGTCTGGCTTTTTTTTTTAGTTAGCAGAATGCTTTTGAGATCTATCCATGCTGTTGCATGTACTTTACTCCCTTTTCTTGTGGAATAGTATTCCTTTACATGGATATGCCACAGTGTGTTTACCCATTTATTACTTAAAGTACATTTGAGTTGTTTACGTTTAGAGAAATTTTGATATCAAATTACTATAAACATTCAGGTATCGGCTTTTGTGCAATCATAATTTTCATTTCTCTTGAGTCAATATCTACAAGTGGCATTTCTGGTTGTAGAGTTATTTATATGAAATTTCCAAATGGATGAATATTTTGCATTCCCACAAGCAATATGTGAGAATTCCCAGTGGCGATATGTTCTCATCAGCTCCTGGTATTATTTGATATTTTTTATTTTAGCCTCTGTTTTAGGTGTGTAGCAATATCTCATTGTGACTTTAATTTGCATTTTTCTGATGACTAAAGAAAAAAGGCAACATCATATAGATTTACTTTCCATCTATATTTTTGGGTGAAGTCTCTGTTCAAATATTTTTCCATGTTTAATTTCCTGGAATATTGTCTTATTATCCAATATGCAGAGCATTTATATATTCTGGAAGTCAATTCTTTCTATTTGCCAATATTTTCTTTCAGTCAATAGCTTATATTTTTATTTGCTTAACACTAACTTTGCAAAGCAGAAGTTTTTAATTGTGAAGAGGTTCAATTATAATCTTGTGTGTGTGTGTGTGTGTGTGTGCTTTCTTATCTCTTTTTACTCCTTGCACCTCCATCAGTGATCATTATTTGGTCTATTTCACTGAGCACACGTAGCTGCCACTCCGCCTCCTTAACATAAAGAGGACAAATATGAGGACATGGAATGAACATTGAACTGAGAATCAGAACATATAGATTCCTGTTTTGTCATTGGTTTACTATCAACCTTGAACTCATTATTTAAATTCTTTAGGCTTCCATTCCTTTATCTATCCATTAGAAATAAAATCCACCTTACTTATTTCAAGAATGGGGAGGATAAACTGATACGAAAGATACAAAAGCACTTGCAAAGTACTAGAAGGGTTATACATACACAGGACATCATTATAGGACATTTTTCTCTTCTAAGAAACTCCCACTGACTTTGACAGATGCATTGGACCCACATTACAAAGGTCCCTCTATAACTACAAATACAAAACTCTAATATATTTTGTGTAACCAGTGCTTCTCTCTCTCACTCTAGAATATCCCTTGGCAACTTCAAATTTTCTTTTCATGCTCTTACATCAAATTTTTTTTAATCTCATTACTATATTTTACACCGGATAATCTTTAGATTGAGTTTCAGAAACTTATATAATTTTTAATTTTTCAAAAAGAAATACTCTAACCAGCAAAAGAATTGAATAAGATCCCTTCCTTTTGGATATTTGGCGAAAACATCTTTCATGAAATAGTGGTGTTATTCAACAATGGAGCATGATTTTTTTCTTCTTTCTCTCAAGGGAGGAAGTTGAAGTATAGCAGAAGATTAAACATTCTCTAGAATATATATGATCCCTATTCTAGTAAAACCAGATAAAAGAATATTTCTGTGGGCAAGTATACTTGTGGTTAGGAATTATAGCTGTTAATTTTCTAAAAATCGAAACTAGGAGAGAAAATTTTTAAAAGGTTTAGTCTATATAACCATAGAGAGTTGATAATTTGTCATTTTCACAAAATTTTAATGTATTTGTTTAACATTCTGAATTTTAAAAAAGTTAAAAGGCTTCTTTATAAGATATGTAGCTAATTTGGGTAAAATTGCTATTAGTCTATTTTGGGAAATAGGTAAATCTTACCCTGAGCTCTTATGATAACCAAATAGCTCAACCCCAGAATAATTGTTTTAAAATGAAGGTCAAATCATGTCACCACTCTGGTCAATGGTTTACCATCTCACTCAGAATGACAGGCAGAGTCATTACAAGCGCTGAGCCATATAGTCCTCTCCCCACTCTCTAATGTCACCTCGTGTCACTCTCCCTCTTGCCTGCCCCATTCCAGTTGACTGGACTTCTACTTTTTGTTCATTTCAGCTCTTGTGTCCTTTCTTGTATCTGCCTGGGGTGCTCTTCCTCCGACTATCACACAGCTCATTTCTGGTCCAAGACCAGCTACGTCATTTGCTGGGCCCAATATAAAATGAAGATGCCTTTTGTTAAAAAAAATCATTAAGAATATCAAGATGGCAACAACAGATCATGAAACCATGTTTAGAACCTGTAGAACTGTAGAGGAAGCACACCATAAAGCCTGCTGCCTTACTGGCTCCTTGTTTCCCTTCATCTTTCTGTTCCGAAGTCACCTTATTTTACAAAAGTTGTCCCTCTGTCCATTCTATAGAGAATAATTATTCTAGGCACATTTTGCCCCTTTAATGATTGATTGACTGATTGATTGATTGTCTATCTTTCCCCAGTGGAATATAAAATCTCTACATGCTGTATCACCCAAAGCGTAGAGTATGTCCAACATATAGTAGCCACTCAAATATTTGATGATTGAATAAACAAATGAGTAAATGAGCAGTAAGGAAAATCTAAGCTTGTATGAATAAAAAGAAGAAAAACCAAGAGACACATCAGATTTTAAAACTGAAGACAGAAACTTTGCACATGTGGAGTGGGGTCCAGATTTGAAAATTCAAACTTAGGAATGAGGAGAATAGATTCATCCTCAGCTCTAACATTGGATGGTCTGTGACTTTGGACAGGTCCCTTGACCTCTCCGAATCCCAGTGAGGGGCTTTCCAGCACTTCATCACGTGACCTTAGGTGACAATATCAAATTCTTACATAAGACAGTATAATATAATAATCTGGCTAGTTGAAGATATTGTCTGGACATCTGGGTCAAAAAACAAAAATGAAATGTTCTTTGAATTACTGGTCTGACATGTCTCCAGTCTTCTCCTCCAATGTGATGGTCTGGTTATAGATTATAGACATGGGACATACATATACACTACATTCATTATATACTATGGCCCTAGAAAACCATTTTCCTGAGGGGGGAAAAAAAATTACTCTGCTTTAACGAGTAGCTAGAATTCTTATATATAGCTTTATTATGCACCAAAATTTGGGTAACTTGACCATTTAAACTCTTAAATAGGTCATTTTAATGTGCTTATTTTGGCCCATGGGCTGATATATGTTCGTTCTTTATAAAAAGATAGAAGCTTAAATGTGGAAGCTTCCGAGCCTCCATTTTATCGCTGCTGGGTAGAACATTCTGGGGTGTCTGTTGCTGAATCATTGTGGGAAACAATCTTCATTTAATATGCTAGGCTCCTTTTTTGTATTATTAATTTCAAAAATCATGAAGAAATGTTCTGATCATAAATTCTCTTGGCATAGATGATATAAAAACACAGAACATTAAAATGCCTTCTGGCTCCATATGTGCCTGTGTTGAAAAATATTTATTTTCCAAATCTTAGCCTCTCTCCATTTTGGTCAATAATCATGCACATTATTTGCTTTGTGGTTTGTTTTTCATGTCCATTCTGCTTGAGATAATATCTTGTGCGTTTTTTATTCTTCTGACTAATTTTTCCTTTAATCATTGTGATTTTTAGCAAAAAAAGCAAACTAATTTTCCCCCTGGAACCCACATTAATCCCTCCCATTGAAAGATTGCTGATGTGCTTTTATCACTGTTTTAAAATAATCCCCATATTCTATCTGACGGAATGAAAGAAGACAGACTCCAATCATGTAAAAATAAACAGAGGAAAAATAAAAAATAAACCCAATACAGATGTTGTTGGTTGTGAAGGGTGCAGGCACTTTGCCTCCTTATTGAACACACCTTCGCATCAAGAGGAATCCACTCCAAGAAACACCCCTGAGGATTCTCATTACCTTCTGGACTTATTAACATAACAAGGTCCTAAACCTCAGCTTGAGTCTGATGCTAGAATGGGATGGGAATTTTGAGAATCTTGGGACATGGTAAATGTATTTGCATGTTGGGGAACTATAAATGATTTCTGACCAAAAGGTGGACTGTGATAGACCAAAGATGGTCACAATTTCTTTGATACTCCTCCTCTTGAAGGATGGAGTCTAATATTCCTTCCCTCTCATCTGAGCTGATTTTGTTGACTTGTTTGACTGATCAAATGCAGCATAATTGATACTCTGAGACTTTTGAGACAAGCTCATAAAAAGCCTTGAAGCTTTTACCTGGGCGTCTTGTTCACTGGGAGCCATGAACCACCATGTTGGAGATGTAGGTACTCAGTTGACATTGTGACTTAGCACAGTCCTCTAGGTATCAGCATTGAGGAGCAGACATAGTATGAAACTCTCTTGGACCCTCTGGACCAGCTCATCCCCCAGTTAAACATCATGTAGAACAAACAAACAAACAAAAATGCCCAGCTAAACCCTGCCTGAATGTCTGACCAATAAATTGAGATAAAAAATAATTTTTCAATTAAGCCGCCAAGTTTTGGGGAAATTTGTTATACGGTGGTAAATAACCAGAACAAGCTCTGTTTCTCTTTCTGGGTCTCGGTTTCCTCATCAGCAAAATGTGAGATTTGAAAGATACCTCTAAGTTTCTTCCAATTTTAACAAAATTAGCAAACTAACATAACTAGTTTTACTACACTGCCATAATCTTAGTTATAAAATTATCCATAGATGATAAGCAATTACAGATTATGTCACTTCGGACTAAAACATTAGAACTAGAGTTAAAACACTGGGGAATTATTGTCAATATGCACTAACTGCCTTTCTGGCTGAAGGTAGGTTAGCAAGATTCACGTTTTTATTGAGAGATGAACTGATTTTTCCTCAATGACTCTCCATGGAGGCTAACTAAATGCACCCAAATTACTTTATATCTAAAACATCCAAGTCTTTTCAACAAAATTCCCCTTGAACAAGGCATATGAAAATTGATCCAGAAAATTAATTCCTATCTGCAAACAAATCTGTGACTATATGTGGGAAACACATGCACTTCTGTCTATTCATTGAGCACAGGAGTTCTTAACTCAAGGTTCCGGGCATCCTCAAGATTGTCCACAGATAGAACGCAGAGGGAGCCCATGTCTTTCATGGCAAAAAGTATTTATTTCCTTAACTTTTAACTAAATTTAGCATTAACTTCAATTATAAATACAAACCAGAAAATATTAGCAGTACCTGTGATTTTTGTCACCAGTAGAAATCATCAATATTTTCATATCACATAACAATTATTGCAAACATCTCAAATTATCACTTATGTTTATCACAATTTGAATTTGGGGTTGTTCATCCCACTGATAAAACTATTATTTAAAACACTAATAAACCTTATTAAAATATATACCCTACTATATCACAAATTTGCTTTTGATATTTTAATAATACTTCATCCTAAATGATTTCCTTTCTAACACTATATATTTTAATTTATGTATTTAAAAATATTATTCTGAGAAAGGATCCATAGGCTTCTCTGGATTACCAAAGGGGCCTCCGGCTCCAAAAAGCTATAAATCCCTAATTTTCAGCCCACACTATAGCTCTTAGCTCACTTGACTCTCCAGCCAGCACATGTCCAACACCTTCAATGGACCCAATGTGGTCTTAGAGGTCAACATGACAAGACATTAGTATTCTCTCATGCTTTGCTTCCTCCTGTTCCCCACGTTAGCTGCTCTGAACATCAGCTTCCGTGTTAGGATCCTATCTCACTTCCGGCCCCTTATTCTTCATTGATGACTCGGACTCATTCTTTGTTACAGAAAAGATAGAATTTCCTCGTTTTATCCACGTCCAACGTTTCTATAGCTACACAGATGCTGTTCTCTCTAATATATATTTTCGAATCTCATGTATCTTCTGAGTTTAAAAGTCTAAATTTCCAACTGACTTCTCACCTTGAATATCCTTCACATACTTCGATTTCAACAGGATCGTTCATTATCAGTTCCTACCGTCATACGCTCTGACTCACACTGACACCTAGGCACACATGGCGACAGCAATTCTGTGCCTTAGAATCTTTGGCGCTTTAATTCCCGCTCCCTAACCGCCAAATTCAGTCATAGTTAATTTGTCCCTTTAAATATTTCTGAAATCCACTTCTCTTACTTGACTCAGACCTTGCTCAGTTCTCACCATGACCATCATAACAACCTTTTAAAGGATCTAGTATCTCATTATTTTTTAATCCAACTAGAATTATCTTTCTAGAATTCAAATTAAACCATCGTATCTTCCATCTTAAAAGTTATATTGCCTAGCTCTCAAGAGGAAGACGGCGAACTAGGTAAAAGCAGGGCTCACCTCCTCCCGGGTCTGCACTGAAATTACAACCAAATTATAAAAGAATCAACGTGGAGAATCACCTGAAGTCTAGCTGATCATAACTCATATGTCTAATAATATAAAGAAGCCACATCGAAGCTAGTAAGAGGGGCAAAGTTGCAAACTGGGCTGGACCTGCACCCTCGGGTGGTGGAGGAGCACCGGGAAGGAGAGTGAGGCTGCAGAGGCACCCCGAAGGAGAGTGGGTCCTAGCCTCATCTGGGGGCTCCTCAGCCCAGGGTCCAAGCCTAGGGAAGAGGAGTTTCCCAAAACTCTGCCTGTAAAAACCAGAGGGGATTCTGGCTGTCTGGGTGAGACGGAAGAAGACTGAAACCCTAGATGCCCCTTTGAAGGGCCCATGCACAGGCTCTCTCACCTGCAGACACTCACCCGGGACATCAGCAGGGGGATCAGAGGCTCACACAAAATTCATACAGGGAAATACTGCATTACCTGGCACCAGAAGAGGGCTGGATGGGTAGCCACCATTGTGCCTTAGTCGGCCGCTACGGAGCAATCTGCAGACCATGGGAGCTTGACTGTGCAGCCTCCTCCCACAGGAACATTAAGAAGCCCTGGCCTGAGGGGATCAGCCCACTCCACCCAACCCGCAGATTGTTTGAGGCTTTTGTTGCTGGATGGCTGCCACGCCCTGTGCTTATTCAGGGCCAAGCATTCACAGCTGGCAGCTGGCGCTGTGAGCATGTATTTCAGAGATAGTTTCAGGCAGATCACTGCTGCCAACATGAGCCTGCATGGATCTCAGGGATCTGTGGGCCAGTCCCAGACAGCAGCTGGTCTTGCTGTGATCTGTGAGTTTTGTGGGAACGCAATGCTTACTAAAGTTGCAGCAAAACTGAGGCTGTATTGATCTGATGGCCATTGTCTCCCTGAGACTCCGCCCCACCCAACCCACAAATTGCCCCAGGTGGCCCATTGACAGCAGACTGCCACTGCTCTGCCCCTCCCCCTGGGTCTCCCAATCCATACATGCAACAAACTAGCTAGCACAGGGCGGGCGCTGCGGGGAAATCAGTGGCCAGCTGACCTCTGCTGCCTGCAAGAGCTACAGCATCATGTGGGGGGAAAGTAGAGGCCTCAGCTGATCTCACTGCGATCTGTGACTATAGCGGGAACTCCCAGGCACAGAAGTTGCAGCAAATGTGAGGCTGTATTGGCCTGACGGTCCTTGTCTCCCTGAGATCCCGCTTCACCCAAGCCACAAAGTGCCTGCAGCCCATTGACAGGCAGCCTCCACTACCCTGCTTTTCTCTAGGTTTGAGCATTCTGCACAGGCAACAGACCTTGGCTAGTGCAGTGAGTGCATTTTGGGGAAAACAGTTGTGGGCAGACCACTGCTGCCTATATGAGCTGCAATATCTCTTGGGGGGGATTGCAAGGGTCTGTGGGACTGCCCCAGACAGCAGCTTGTCTCCCTGTGCTCTGAGATGACTGCAGGAATGTGCAGACACAGAAAACTGAGGCTACTGGCCTGATAGCCTTTGACTCCTTGAGATCCTACCCCATCCAATCCACAAAGTGCCCATTGCATTATGACAGGCAGCTGCCCCTGCCCTGGGATGGCACGTTCTGTGCAGTCAACAAATCTCAGCCAGCCAAGTGAACAAAGGTCGGGGGATACAGTGACAGGAAGATAACTGCTGCCAGCACGAGATACAGTATCACTTGGGCTGATCTCAGGGGTTTTGTGGGCCCAGCACAGACGACAGTAGGTCACGCAGTAATATCTGACTTTGGTGGGAGCCCGCAGTCCCAGAGCTGGCAGCAAATCTGGCATTATGTAGGCCTGATGGCCCCTGCCTCACTGAGATGATGCCCCATCTAACCCACAAATACCTGTGGCCAGCCTGCTCCCAGGCAATCCAGTCCCATCCTGTGCTTTCCTTGGGTCATGAATTCAACATCAAACAATAGCAATCACTTTACGCAGCCCCCACAAAGCCCGTTTACCCGTGAAAGCATTCAGTGGCGGGCCACAAACTCACACCTACGAGCTTCCGTAATTCTTAAACAGAGCGTGGGTGTTTGCAAGCCTGATGTGGGTAGCAGCTGACCATGTATGATTGGAAACTTGTACAGGGAGCCACAGAGACAGTGTGGGCACGTAAACTGACACTGCAGTGGCAGGGGGAAATTTACTCAATAGACCCAGGAGACTCCCAGGGTCCCTGCACCACCCAACAAGCATATCATCCAGAGGTTCTTCCAGTTTCAGAGACTTACGGGCAACTGACAGGCAGTGTCAGGCCTTGAGGAGCACTGGTCCTTCTGCTAAACTGCCCTAGGTCAGGAATAGGAGATAACCGGACCACTGCCTAAACAGTGTTGTCTCTTCCACTTACCTATAGATCCACCATAGGCAACAACCCTTTGTGGATTGCTTTATAGTGCCCACCAGGTAGCCCTGAGCAATCAAAGGCAGTCGCTGACCTTGGCCTACTGGGGAGCCTCTCCCAAGGGACCACAAAACCAGTGCATCTGGAGGCTTGCACTAGACCACAACAGAGCAATTCCTGACTAGTCCTATAAGTGGTACACACAAAAGATGGTCTCAACAAGTACACAATCCTGCTAGGGAAAATCCCACTTAGTAGGGTCAGTCCCCACACAGGATCTTACCCTGTGGGTGCAACTAATTCCCACAATTAGTCAGCCTAAGCATTAATCCCATCACTGATGTCCTAACACCAATAAAAGCTTAGCGACAACAGAAGATCACACACAACTCACACAAAGATCGTGTCTAGAGGCCCCGGCATAGGGGATCAGGGAGAGGACGTCACTGGGCCACACAGGACACCTTCCATATAAGGCCATCTGGCCAAAGCTGAGAGACAAAATAAATATTCCTAACACATAGAAACGAACAGAAGCTAATAAAATGAGGAGAAAAAAAAATGCCAGAAATGAAACAATTGGAGTAAACTCCAGAAAATGAGCTAAACAAAATGGAGGAAAGCAACCTACCAGAGACAGAGTTCAAAATAATGGTTATAAAGATGCTTAACAAACTTAGGAGGAAAATGGATGAGCACAATAATAACCAGAGAGAGTAAGCATAAAAAAGGACATAGAAACCATAAAAAAAAGAACTAAACTGCAATGAAGAATACACTAGAAGAATTCAATAGTAGATTCAAAGAAGCAGATCAAATCAGCGAACTAGAAGACACAGTAGCAGATACACCCAATCAAAATAACAAAAGGAAAAAAGAATTTTTAAAAATTAGGATAATTTAAGAGATCTCTGGGACAACATGAAGCATAAACAATATCTGCATCATAAGAGTGCCTGAAGGAAAAGAGAGAAAGCAAGAGATTGAGAATCTATCTGAAGAAATAATGACAGAAAACTTCCCATACCTGGCAAAGAAATTAGACATACACTCAGGAAGCACAAAGAGTCCCAAACAAAAGGAATTCAGACCATACCAAGACACATCATAATTAAAATGCCAAAAATCAAAGACAAAGAGAGAATCTTAAAAGCAGCAAGAGAAAGGCAGCTAGTTACTTAGAAGGGTGATTCCATAAGAATGTCTGCTGATTTTTCGATGGAAACTTTGCAGACCAGAAGCAACTGGCAAGAAATATTCAGTTATGAAAAACAAGAATCTACAAGCACAAATATTCTGCCCAGCAAGGCTTGCTATTAAAATGTAAGGTGAGATAAAGAGCTTCCCAGACAGGAAAAAGCTTAAGGAATTCATCACCAACAAGCCAGTATTAAAAGAAATGTTAAAGGGACTTCTGGATTAAGAGAAGGAGTAAAACAGAAGAAAGAAATATGAATAATAAAACGGCAATAACTATGTACCAATCAGTAATCACTTTAAATGTAAATGCACTAAATGCTCCAATCAAAAGACATAGAGTGGCCGAATGGATAAGAAAACAAAACCCATGTATATGCTGTCTGTGAGAGATCCACTTTAGATCAAATGACACTCACAAACTGAAAGTAAAGAGATAAAAAAAGATATTTAATGCAAATGGAAATGAAAAAAAAAAAAGCCAGGTAACAATACTTATATCAGATAAAATAGACTTTAGAACAAAGGTTATAATAAGAGACAAAAAAGGGCATTACATAATGATAAAGGCATCAATAAATCAAGAGGACACAACCCTAGTAAATATATATGCACCCAACATAGGAGCACCTACATACTTAAAGCAATTATTGACTGACACAAAAGGAGAGATCAACAGTAATACATTCATAGTAGGAGACTTTAATACCCCATTGACACCACTGGACAGATCTTCCAGACAAAAAATCAACAAGGAAACAATGGGCCTAAGTGACATACTAGACCAGATGGACTTAATAGATACTTTCAGAGCATTTTACCCCAAAGCAGCAAAATATACATTCTTCTCAAGTGCACATGGAACATTTTCCTGAATAGACCACATGTTAGAACACAAAACAAGTCTCAATAAATTTAATGAGACTGAAATCATATCAACCGTCTTCTCCGATCACAATGGTATGAAACTAGAAATCAGCTACAAGAAAAAAACTGGAAAATACACAAACACATGGAGGCTAAATAACATGCTACTAAATGACGAATGGCTTATCAATGAGATCAAGGAAGAAATCAAAAGATACATAGAGACAAATAAAAATGAAAACACAACGACTCAAGATCTATGGGATGTAGTGAAAGCAGCCCAAAGAGGGAAATTCATAGTATTAAAGGCCTACATCAAGAAACAAGAAAAAGCTCAAATAACAATCTAAACTTACTCTTAAAAGAATTAGAAAAAGAACAGCAAACAAAGCCCCAAGTGAACAGAAGAAAGAAAATAATAAAGATCAAAGCAGAAATAAACGAAATAGCGTCTAGAAAAACAACACAAAACATTAATGAAACCAAGAGCTGGTTTTTCGAAAGGATAAACAAAATTGACAGACCCTTAACTAGACTCATCAAAAAAAAAGAGAGGACTCGAATAAATAAAATTCGAAATCAAAGAAGAGAAATAACTATTAACTCCACAGAAATACAAAGGATAATAAGAAAATACTACCAGCAATTATATGCCAACAGATTGGACAATCTGGAAGAAATGGACACATTCCTAGAAACATACAATCTCCCAAGACTGAATCAAGAAGTAACAGGAAATTTGAACTGAACAATTACCACCTATTAAATAGAATTGGCAATCAAAAACCTCCCAAAAAATATAAGTCCTGGACCAGGTGAATTTTACCAAACATTCAAGAAAGAATTAATATCTATTCTTCTCAAACTATTCCAAAAAATTCAAGAAGAATGAAGGCTCCCTAACTCCTTTTATGAGGCCACCATTACCTTGATTCCAAAACCAGAAAAAAACATTACAAAAAA
>NW_006434835.1:13328211-13339304 GCF_000325575.1 Pteropus alecto
AAGTGGGAATAGAGGGAACAAACTTTAACATAATAAAGGCAATATATGACAAATCTATAGCTAACATTATACTCAATGGGGAAAGGCTAAAAGCGTTTTCCTTAAGATCAGGAACAAGATAAGGATGCCTACTTTTACCACTCCTCTTCAACATTGTATTGGAAGTCTTAGCCGCAACAATAAGACAAGAAGGAGAAATAAAATGTATCCAAATTGAAAAGAAGTAAAACTTGTTATTTGCCAATAACATGATACTATATAGAGAGAACCCTAAAGATTCCACCCCAAAACTGGTGGTAGAACTGATCACTGAATTCAGAAAAGTAGCAGGATACAAAATTAATATTCAAAAGTTAGTGGCATTTTTATACATCAGTCATGAACTTTTGGAAAGAGAAATTAAGAAAACAATCCCACTTACAATTGCATCAAAAAGAATAAAATACCTGAGAATCAAATTAACCAAGGAGGTAAAAGACATGTTCTCAGAAAATTATGTCATTGAAAAAAGAAATTGAGGAATATACAAATAAATGGAAGCATATACTGTGCTCATGCGTAGGAAGAATCAACATCATTCAAATGGCCAAAGCAATCTATTGATTCAATTCAATCCCTATCAAAATACCAATGGCACTTTTCAGAGGGTTAGAAAAAATAATCCTAAAATTTCCACGGAACCATAAAAGACCCCAAATAGCCACAGCAATCTTGAGAAAGAAAAGCAAAATTGGAGGTATCACACTACCTGATATCAAACTATACTACAAGACTACAGTAATCAAAACAGATTAGTACTGGCATAAAAGCAGAAATATTGATCAATGGAACAGAATAAAGAGCCGAGAAATAAATCCATGCCTATATCCTTACTTAATATATGACAAAGTAGGCAAGAATATACAATGGGGTAAAGATAGTCTCTTCAATAAATGGTGCTGGGAAAATTGGATTGATACATGCAAAAAAAAAGAAACTGGACCACCTTCTTACACCATATACAAAAATAGATTCAAAATGGATTAAAGATTTAAATTTAAGACCCAAAACCATAAAACTTCTAGAACAAAATAAAGGCAATAAACTCTCTGATATTGCTAACAATAATTTCTTTTTGGATATATATTGCCTTGGGCAAGAGAAACAAAAGAAAAAATAAAGAAATGGGGCTACACCAAACTAAAAAGTTTTTGTACAGCAAAGGAAACCATCGACAAAACAAAAAGACAATGACTGAATGGGAGAAGATATTCACTTATGATACATCTGGTTAATATCCAAAAAATATATAAAGAACTCATACGACTCAACAACAGAAAAAAACAAACAATCCAATTAAAAATTGGGCAGAAGACTTGAACAGATATTTCCCCAAAGAGGAAATACAGATGGCCAATAGATATATGAAAAGACACTCAAGATCATTAATCATCAGAGAAATGCAAATTAAAACCACAATGAGATATCACTTCACACCTGTCAGAATGGCTATCATCGATAAATCAAAGAACAACAAGTGTTGGCGAGGATGTGGAGAAAAGGGAACCCTCGTGCACTGTTGGTGGGATTGCAAATTGGTAGAGCCACTATGGAAACAGTCTGGAGGTTTCTCAAAAAATTATAAATGGATATACCTTTTGATCCAGCAATTGCAATTCTGGGTATTTATTTAAAGAAAACCAAAATGATAATTCATAAAGATCTATGCACCCCTACATTCAAGGCAGCACAATTTACAATAGCCAAGATACAGAAGCAATGTAAATTGAATTGTCAACAGACAATTCGATAAAGAAGTTACAGTTCATGTATACAATGGAATATTATTCAGCCATTAATAAAATGAAACCCTACCATTTGCAACAACATAGATGGACCTAGAGGTTATTATGCTGAGTGAAATAAGTCAGACAGAGAAAGATAAATACCATATGATTTCACTTATATGTGGAGTCTAAAGAACAAAAAGAACAAACTAATCAAAAACAGACTCACAGATATAGAGGACAATCTGGTGACAGCCAGAAGAGAGTGAGGTTAGAGGGCTGGGAGAATGAGTTGAAGGGTTAAAGAAGTACAAATTAGTAGTTGATAGATGGTCACAAGGATGGAGAGCACAGCATAGGGAACACAGTTAGTATTAATGTAATGGCTAGATGGAGGGCTAAGGGAGGTAGGGAGCAATTAGGGGAATTGTTTTATATAGAAATGTCTAACCAATGTACTATAGACTTGAAACTAAAAAAAAAAAAAAAGTTATATTGCCTAGACCAACGAGTGTCATCTGGATGATTGGTTAAAACACAGATCCCAGGGCCTCACTGCCATAGTATCCGATCCAGTCAGCATGTTTGGGAGTCTGAAAATTTCCATTTCTAACCAGTTCTCTGGTGATGCTGATGCTGTTGCCAGGAAACCACACTTGAAAATTATTGGCCTAAACCATTTGTCTTTCCACCTGTTTGATTTGCAGTTCTTCCAGGAATAAATGTTTCAGTATAAACGTCGACATATGTATACCTTGTTATTTATAAATTACATACGTGTTCTAATGTACTAACATAGTGGGTACATTATGCAACACACTAAATATAATCATAAAAAGATAAACAAATAGAAAATTTGAGAATATTCTTCCTGCACTCAAATGGATCGTGTTGTATACTCTGCATCAGAGGATTTTGGAAGGGACAAAGATTAAGAATAAACCGGTGGCTTGAGATATAAAGTCCTATACTCTCGGTCTTTCTGGTCATTCATACTCAGCCTGCTTGCTATCTAATTCTGCCTGCAGGTCATAGGTTACAACCTTATGAAATGTCCTTAACTTCTCTAAGCCTCTATGTCTTCCTCTAAAAAATGGAGATAATATTAATAACCACCTCATAGAATTGCTTTTAGGATGAAATAAGTTATATGCATAAAAATGTCCCTAGCATATAATAAATGCTTGTTTAATGTTGACTATAATGATTGTTCCTAGTTATGCTATAACCATGCTGGTCAGTTCACTGTTTCCTGAATAAAGATCTATAACTCAATGTCTTTGCTTGTGTTGTACCCTCTATCTGGAATATACTTTCTTCATCTCAACTTGGTGATATTCTCATCATCTTTCACAGCCCAGCTGGAAATGTTATGTCCGCTGTGGGAACTTACCTGAATCTCCTGGAGTAATTAATTGCTCTCTCCTCTGCGTCCCTATAGCATTTTTGCAAGCCTCTGAGTATAACTTTGCACAATGTATTATGTACAGTTGCTTTCATGCCATTTCCTCCAATACCGTGAGGTCCTTGGTGGTTTCAACAATGCCTAGTTGATCTATGTATCCATCACATTGCTCAAGAAAACGCTTGACACGTAGCAGATGCTAGATACTGATTGCAAAAGAGGGTGAGGCCATGAGGGTAACAATGCTTTCCCAGCCCCATAGCCTAGCTGTGACCTGTGCTCAGCTATAGATGGTGTCTTTCCCAAGTGACACTCCACTTCAGCCACACTGTCCCTAATCTCTTGGCCAATGAAGCTGTGATATAAAAAATAAATATTTAGTACTTGTCCTGGGTTCTCAGCACACAGCTTCTACACCCCTAGGAATCTCCAGACAAATAACAGTATGTTTTGCATGCTAATGAGATATCTGATTCTGAGGGGCCCCCAGATAGCTTCAGGATGTTCACCAGAAAGATCAAGCCTTCACTAGAAACTTGGAATTTTCAGTTCTATCTCCCAACTTCCACGGAGGAGAAAAGGGGTGGAGGATGAGTTTAATCGCCAATGGCCAATAATTTAATCAATCATGCTTATATAAAGCAACCTCCATGAAAACCCCTGAACAACAGGGTTTAGAGAGTGTCTGGATAGATAAATGCATCCATGTGCCAGGAAGGTGATGTACCCCAATTCCACAGGACAGAAGGTCCTGCACGCAGAACCCTTCTGGATCTCACCCTATGCACCTCTTTATTTAGCTGTTCATTTGTGCCCTTTATAATATCACTTCTAATAAACAAGCAAACATTAACAAAGTGTTCTCCTTAGTCTCATGAACTATTCCGGCAAATTATCAAAGTTGAGGAGGGAGCTGTGAGACCCCTCCATGTGTAGCCAGTTGATCAAAAGTGCAGGTGTCAATCTGAGACTTGCAAGTAGCATGGGGGCAGCCTCATGGGACTGAGTTCTTAAGCTGTGGGGTCTGTGTTAACTCTTGGTAGTTGATGTCACATTAAATTGCATTGTAGGACACCCAGTTGAGGTCTGGAAAGCTGGAGAATAGGTTGGTATGGGGGAAAGAAAACGTACCCATTTGGTGTCTGAGTATGAGTAAAAGCAGTTCAGAGTAGCCAGTTAAATTCACGTAAGAATCTGCAGCCACCTGATGGAAATATGCCGCCTAACCTAAAAGGCACCCCACCTGGACTTACACCCTCATCAGCCCCTCATTCTGTTCATCTACATAGTATGGCCACAAAATGGTGACTAACCAAGCCTATTAGAATTGATATCTCAAATCTTCTCCCTGGTTTCTATAATTTTATAGTCTTGAGATATTAAAGAAGAAGAATGCCTGTCCCCAACACCGTTAATAAGATTTTCTACGCTCCCAAAGCCCCGAAGCCTTCTAATTATGTTTCCCTCCAGTCGACACTTGGCTCCTGTGTTACAGTGCGTTCCACTGCACGTTCACATCCACGTGAACCGGGGGAAAATGTGTATCTGTACTCTCTCCTTCCCAGCATCACCATGGGTGTCTTCAGGGTTCACCTGTGATTCCTTCAGAGTTTGTACTGGCGTCCCTAAGTGGGCTCGCTCTTTGTAAATCCTTCTTGCCAACTGCATGAAAGAAAATTGGAATCGAATTTCACTGACATTTTAATACACCAATCAAAGCCCTTCCACCACCTGCTAACCAGGTTAACATTGTCACACTGTCTCTGCCCAGAGTCCCCGTTCAATGGAGCTCTGCTTACATGTAACACATGATTACTGGGCTATTTTATTGTGAATGAAAAGCTAGCTTCATGTCACATCCAGTATATTCTTAAACCATGGCACACAGCATAAGTGAGCCAGATATGCCCTTGTCAACCCTAATGAAAGAAGCATATCAGACCCATTAAAAGGCTAAAGTCCAATCACCCTTCAGTGCTTTTTCTTCTCATCAGCAAAAATGCTCATTAATCCTAATATCTTTGCTTTCAGGCATGAACTATGAGATCTGAACAGAAATTTCATTTGTAATGAACACATTTTGACAGAAGAATTATGATTCTACTGGTAGTAATAATAATAATAAACCATATCAAGGGAACCAGGAGATTCTATGTTCTCTAGGCTGGCAGGGGATCTGTGAGACCCTCTGGCAGTGACATGGTCTTGTGATACTTCAGAAGCATCTGGGTAAACAATGTGACTATAAATCATGAGGCCGATCTTCTAACCAACAGACTGGAATGCATACATCCAGAAAGCATGCATCCGTGAGTGACTCGATCTGGTGGTGAGGATATGGGCTCTTCCTTTGAATAACCCCGAAAGCCTATTTCTGAGCCTGCATTTAGTTAGTTTACAGAGGTGGCTTTTCTGAGATAGAAGGCTATTGTAAGGATACTTGAGCAAGTAGTTAGAACACCACAGAGTCACCCTGGAACCCAGAGATTCCAAGTCTGGCTCTTCCTAAAGAAGGAGATAATCATTTTCCATGATTAAGTCATCAACATAATAACCAAGATCTTCTTATTTAACTTATCTCTAATGCACTCCTCATTAGAGAAAATCTTGGAGCTATGCATCCAATAGGTATTTTAAAAATTTTTGCTTAAGAAGTTAAATGAATAGGTTCTGCTTTGCCACTATCTAATTGTTTTCCTGATCTTTTAGAAATAAGGCTGCTCAGCCCTAATCTCACAGCCACGCTATGGGTGGAGAAAGGCCTCGTGGAACCACCATACCACCTCCAAAATTATTTAACAGGAAAGAATAGATGACTACCTTTTTAAGCCACTGTACTTAGGTCTCTGCTTCCAATGGGCAAATACCATCCTGATATACACTACTGCTCCCATTTCACAGAGAAGCAAACCAGTTCAGAGCGATTACGATGCTTATACCAAAGCGTACGGTCAGAAAGCATGCAGCCAGGCTTTTCCACTATGGTCTCTGATAGCAAAGTCTTGTTCTTCCTAATGTGCCCATGACTGCAGTGGCCATAAATCAATAGAGCAATTAGAATTGTTATGTCTATTGTAATATTGAGTTAGAAAAAGGATTTGGTTTCAATAGATCAAAAAGAAAAGAAATTAGAAAGAGAGCCTGTGGGGAAATGTGTATGTGGAGAGTTGCCAGGAGAGAGGCCAGCCAAAAAAGGATTTAACACAATTGCTTATCAAATGGGCAAAGGACAGGGCATGCAATTCATAAGTGAGGACACACAATTAGAAGACAAATGGAGAAAACATTTTATTTCTGTAGATATCAAGGAAAGGCGGATTAAAACAACAGTTAATGCTTTCTAAAACAACAAAGAGAAAAACAACAGCACCCAGTGTTACCAGTGATGCTGTGAAACCCATATATGGCTGGACTCTGGTGGAAATATAATTTAGAAAACCCATTTGGAAGAAATTTACCGATAACTGTCAAAAGTCATGCAAAAGCTCATGCCCTTTATTGTAAAGAAAATATCTGAAAGAAAGAAACAGATATAAATAGATAAAGAGGCAAACCATAACAACATTCAAAACAGTAAAAGTTTAAAATTAATGTCAGCGCCCATGAAGAAGAGGATGTTTATGTTATGTGGACAATTAGCCTGGTGGAACATCACACAGAGTTAGCTCAGGCCCTCTCTCCTCTGACCTTGACCACTGCAATAGGTTTGTTCCTCGTCTCCATCTTTGTCCTCTGCAGTGTGGGCTCCATCTTACCACCACGTGGGTTTTATGAGTATGGCACTCCCATCACCTGCCTGGTGAAGTTCAAAGTTCTTAGAGAGGCCAGAGGGCTGCCACAAGCTTTGTGGTACCTGCCTCTCCAGCCTCATTTCTTGCATAGGCCCCACTGTTGGCCTCTGTTCCTCCTGCACTAAACACAACATAAACATTTTCATTTCCTGAATAAACACCCATCATTCAATGTCTGCTTATGTCGTAGCCTCTACCTGGAATACCCTTTCTTCACCTCTGCTTGGTAAAATCCTTATCATTCTTTACAACCCCACCAAAAAGGTTAGCTGGGCTTTGCTTGTGCATCTTCGGAATTAGTGTGGCCTTCTCTGCAACAAGTGCCAGTTTGCCTTCAAGACTGAGCTTACTTATGGCTTCTTTTAAAGATTTTCTTGATTTTCTATACCTCCATAGCCAGGTAGAATCAACCGCGCTGTTCTTGGGCCTTCCAATGAACCCCATAGATGTTGATTATAGCTCCTGCTCTTCCTTATTGCATGTATTTTTATATATGTCTCTCTATTATACTCCTTGAGGTCATGGGTACATCATCATAACCAATCATATCAGCATCTTATTCACCAGCATTTACTTAATTCCAAGTACTGTGCTGAGCATTTTGCATTTTGTCTCTATGTCTCATTAAAATTTTACGACTCTAATAAAATATGTTGTTAATTAGTCTCAATTTAAATAGGAGGAAACCGAGGCTCAAAGAAGTTAAGTCACTCGCCCAAGTTAAAAAGTAAGCAAAGAGCATAGTTAAGAATTAAATCCTGGTCTTTTTTATACTCTACCCAAAATACTGTCTCATTCTCTTTTCTAATACAATAGCTGACACATAATAGGTGCTCAATAATATTTACAAAAATAAAATTATGAGACAATACGAATAAGTGTTTACAACATATGGAATAAAAGTAGAATGTAAAAAATGCATCCATACATCGATTACAACCCAATTAAAACTATGCGTGTATATTTGACAAAGACTACATGGAAATCTGGCAACGACAAAGGTCAATTTATTAGAGAAAAAGGATTCTGGCAATTTTTAAATTGATTTTGCCTTGCATAGTATTCTTAAATTGCTTACCAATGGCTCAGCGCCATTCCGCCATCAGAGTGCCTAGGACGATTGAGGTATCAGCTGCATTCTGAGGAACTCAGAATGCAGAGGCCCTACCTGGTCAGCTACTACATGGTCCTGGTGGAAACTGTATACACATCACCAAGCCAGAAAAATTGATAAGTCAGAAAAAGAAGAAATGCCAGTTTCTTCTTGTGCTAATTGCCATACATAAAGAGGACTTACACGAGGCCTTAATTCTGTCTGAAAAAATAGACCGCACCAGAACTTCTCGGGACCATTTCCTAGAAATAAATTCCATAGATGGATCTCTGAGTGAGCACTCCATCTTACGTGAAGAGTGTCTTGAAAGAGTAGGAGAAAAAGGTAAGAAGAAAGAAAAACAGAAGGGAAATAGGAGAGGGCAAGAAAAAAAAGAAAATAATAATTTGTGATTTGACAAAGCAAAAAAGCAGATAAAACTCAAATAAATCCACCCATAGGTTTCCTTAAGATTCCTTCCCTGGAATGTTGCATTTTAGAATGTGCTGTTGTTTAATTTCACCCCAGGAACAGGACAGATGATGATGCCATTAACAAAAATGGGAAATCAAAAAGCTTCTTTGGGAAGGAAGATAAGCCTTAGAGAAGACTCTATAAATGTTTGTGTACAGACCATTAAATGAAAGTGTCTTATTTGTCGAGTTTCAGTTTCCAATAGGACATTTTTCATGGCCTGCCAAAATTAGGAACACCTCCTCTCAAGGGGCAAGACGACATTTCAGTAAATTTTCTATTTCAATAAGATAGAAATTGCAAGTCAGCGAGAAAGAGACAGGTTACACAGTTTTCTTAATCTTGTATTCCCAATCGAATGCGAGGCCCAGAAATAGCCAGGTTATACCTACACAGCTCCTGCCCTCTGTCTAAGGTGACTGATGATAAGGGGATTCCTCAAGTGTCCAAGTAATCCTGGCCTCTGCAGTTTAAGACATGTTGGGTGCAGATGAGAAGGAGTTTGCTTGCAATGGAGCTGAGCCAGTCTGAGCAAAATCATGGCACTGTCTTTATATGAAAGGTCTCACCTTTTGTATTGCTTCCCTGAGGGCAGAAAAGATGCGTGCTTTGTGGCACCCCATTATTACTTGGGACCCCAAGGGTCAGAATTATTCATAGGTTTAAATGAAAATATTAAAAAAGAAAGTATAATTCCCAAAGAATAATTTTAAGCGGGGAATTTAGAATCATTTCACGATCTTGCTGTGGCAGAAGCTGACTTCATGAAAAAGATCTCTCATCTCCAAGGACGAATACATAGATCGTTGAATTATTGTTTAGAAACAATCGATAGTATTCATATGCTTTAATCCCATTTGCTTCCATAAGCAGGAAAAACTTGTTCAATGGTGATCTCTCTGGGTCCCAGGCCATGAGTGGATTTTCTGAGGGTGACGGGAAAGGCTGGAGCTTGAGACGGTAGGTTGGGTGGAGATAGACTGAGGGTAAGCTGGGACTACCCTGGCATTGAGGCCCCTTCGAGGGCTTACGACATACACCCCTTTGCAGCTGTAAGGGTAACAGCACAGCTTTATCTTACAGAGACTGATGCTTCTCTCCATTCCTCAGCAACCAGCACCTCCTTCTTTTCCTCGCTCTATAAGTCAACAGGAAGAATAACATTCCCAAAATAAGAGATTCATTTCTCATCAAAATAGAACCTTCTTTTATGTAGCTACCCATAAGCTTTCTTATTGAAGCACCAAATTCAAAAGCAGCTATAAGTAAAAAGAATTTGCTCTTATCATAAATAAAAGATTGTATATGCGAACTTATTTGCAGTAAAATCTTACGATAAAAATATAATTTATACCCTAGTTTCTCCTGTGTATTTTATGTAATATCCTGGTAAAATATTTTCATTTTACAACATGTACCTATTAAAACCATTCCTTATAAAACTGTCGGTCTAAAATAAAATACAAAAACGGGAAGAAAAAAGAAGAGGAAAAGAAAATATATCAAAAAAAAGAGGCGATGAAAGGCAGCAGAAAGTGGAAATCCTCCCAGAGAGATATAAATAACAGTAATACGGAGGCAGTAGAGGTGCTGATAATTAACTAGTATATTTTAAGGTGAGAAATACTTATATTCTTCTTAGAATGTCATTCTTTTTTCTATGCTAACAAAGAATTCTATCACAATCAAATTTGGAGACAGGTCCTTAATAGTGAATTAGAATGAGTCTACAAAATAAGTCAATTGAAAAGAAAGGGTCCTGGAAATGGCAAATATTGTCTCTGAAAATGCTGCCCAACATTTGATTGACATTTTCTCTGGAGTAAACAGATGCTCCTCCCACCTGCAAGGGGAGTTGCAGCCTGTTAGCCAAGGTCCCCTTAAAACCAGCTAATTAGATCTGTCAATCTTTGTTAGGTTGTGTTTATTTTAAAATGGTTTCAAATGTGCAGAAAATTTGCAAGAATAATAAAAAGAACTCCAGATACCCTTCTTCCAGATTCTATAGCTATTAAAATTTTACCACATTCTCTCTCCCTCCTACATAAAGTTATTATATATTTAAATTATATATTTGAATTATATTTATTTAAATTCTATACATTTAAATTATATATATAATTAAATATATACATATATTTGGTCATTTTGAGAATAAGTTGCTGATTTATGAAACCCATTTATCCCTAAAACTTCAGTGTGTATTATTTGGGGGCACTCTCTTATGTAACTAGAGTAACATAATCAAAATCCGGAAAATAGTATTTAATATTGTCTAATCTACAAATCTTTTAAAAATTTTTCCATTGTCCCAACGAGGACCCCTATTTATTCAAAAACACAATAACTATATAGGAAGAATACTCAAAAAAATTCTAGTCCAGGATCACTCACTGCATTCCGTGATGCCTGTTTGGCCTCCATAATCTTAAGCCATACCTCTGTCTCTTTGGTTTTGTTGATCTTCACTTTTTTGAAGAGCACAAGCCAGTTATTTCGTGGAATAACTTGGTTTTGTCTGTTTCCTCATGATTATATTCAGATAACACTTTTTTGACAGGAAT
>NW_006434835.1:13339346-13343614 GCF_000325575.1 Pteropus alecto
GGCATATGTTGATTTGTCTCATAAATAGTGATAATGCTGACCACTTTGCTAAAGTGGCGTCCATCAGAAAAGTACTTTTTTTCCCTTTGTAATTAATAAGGGCAGGTACTCTGACATTAAGTAAATACCCTCATCAATTTTTTACCCAATAGTTTCAGCATCTATTGATGACTCTTGCCTAAATTGATTATTACTGTGATGGGTGTCAAATGAGAAGGGATGCACGGAAGGGGGTATATCAGGATCTCTGGGGGATCTGACGGTTTAATTTTTGACTTGGAAAATAAAGCAGTACCTATTTTTACTACAATCTATAAAAAGTAAAGATCAACAAAATTGTCTAATGGGAACTAGATAGAACATAGAATCCATTTTCTGTGCATTGATAACTCTCAATGGAAGGATGAGGTTTTTATTGCCGTTAAAAAAAGGTCATAGGTTTAGAAAAGTTGAGACACATTGTATTAGAAATTTTCCTTTCAAGAGAAATTAACCTCCAGTTTAGAAAATGAAATGGCTATTTTTCTCCCAAGTAATTGTTCTGTTCCTATGTAAAGACATTTTAAATTATGCAACCAACAACGTTTTTCCTTTGGACAACACCTGCTAGAAAATGTAGAACCTAAACTGTGTTCGGTGCATCGTGGGAGGTCTTTTAAGTTTGCGTTTTTGGTCTCCTTTCTGGGCCATTTAATGTTTCCAGCTAGTTTTTTTTTTCTTTTTCTTCTTCTTTTGCTCTCATTTCTTATATATGCATCTTATTTTATTGGGTATTTTTGTAGCCAAATTGAACCTTTGTGGAGTAAGATTGGAACTCGAACGAATTAAATGGCCCAGGCTTTCTTTGTTTCATCAGTCGTTCTGCCTCGAATCTCCAGAATCAAAATTCTCATCAATCAGGGCTCTTATTCCGTTCATGTGACATGGCATGTTGGAGGAGAAGGATGGTGAAAGAACGCATGAGAAACTTTAAGTCAGTGTCATTGGTTAATTCAGTGATTACACGTTCCAGAACTCTGAAAGAATGAGATTGGTTATTTATGGTCACGTGGAGTGGGTCCTTCTTTGTGTAGATAAATTAGCACTGATCCAGGCATCAGAAGACCCACCTGGCGTGTAACTCTGCTTCTGTCATGGACTAGGTATGTGACCTTGAAGACATCTAGTCCTCTCCCTAAGCTTCAGCATCCTTGTCAAAAGCTGAGAATGAGAGCACCTGAATTCCCTCAGTCCCACCAAATTGTTTGAAAACCCAACAGGAAAGTGCTTCAAGAATGGCAGGCTCCAAAGAATCTCCATCTGGTAAGATAATTGGACAATAAACAAGTGAACAAATACAAAAATAATTTAATTTCAGGTCAGGGTAAATGCTGTAAAAACGAAATAGGAGTACAAGATTCAAGAATGAAGGCGGGAAGGGTGATTTTAGATTGGATGGCCAAAGGAGGCCTCTGTAAGGAGCGGCTATTTAATCAGAGACTTGAATAATGAGAAGCAGAAAGCTACACAGAGATGACAAGAGCATTTGAAGCAGATATAAAAACCCAAAGGCAGGAAGCCACTTGGTGTGCTCGAGTAAGTGCCAGAGGCCAGTGTGGCTAAGGGGTGCGTGCCCAGGCCTGGAGTGGCAGAGGCAAGATGGAGGGACAGGGAGGTGCAGCCTTTGTAAGCCAAACTCTCTGCAGCCTTGGGATTAAAGGCATGGGCTCTTCAAGTCCTCCAACCTGGACACACCTCCTGGGTCTGCCTCTTACCATCGTGGTGGAGGTACTTAACCTCTCTGTCCCACGGCTTTCTCGTATATAAAACAGAAATAAGAACAGCAGCCACTTCACAAAATTGTGTGAGAATTGAGTGGGATAATGCTCAGTACTGTATTTGGTACAGGTGAGCTCTCAAGAAGCATTAGCTATTACCTTCTGGTCCACTCTGGCTTCTCCATCAATTGAACATCTGTGGCCTTCACAGAATAAACCACACAATTCAGGGTTCAAGGATATTGTATAAAATTTTCTATTACAATAAGCAGTAAGGCTAGAGAACTTGCCTTCTTTGGCTCCACAGCACCTAGCACAGAGCTGTACACAGTAGGTGCCCAATACGATATCTAACCTGAGTAAATATTTATGAAAGTGGTTCCTGACAGTAGTAACAAGCCAGCCATAAAATGCAGGCAGTAAATCATGCTCCCCTATGCCCGGCTCTATACAAAATTCACAACAGGCACAACTTGTTTTTAAACTCAAGCTATGTGAAATGTTTTTAGATCATCCTAACATATTCCGATGCATGCTCACCTTAAGTAATGTGTTGTCTCAGGAGTGAGTCCCTGGCTCTGCCATAATAGCTGATTTTTATCAACAATTAGGAAAAGAGGCATTTGTCTGATTACTCGCCCAATTTCTGAACAAATGGCTCCTCAGCCAACCATTGCAAATACCTCCCACCACCACAAGCATCTCCACGTTCACAATTCTCATTCTGATCATGCTAGGAATGTAATCAAGTCCCTCCATGGAGATAAGTTAATTATCTCCTCAGGCTATGAACAAACACATGAGTTTGGTTTCTGACCATGTTGCCTAATGAGAGGACACCCCAGTGGAGACAGAGGGCTTGTCAGCTGCCACCTCAGGGCCCTTGATGGCATCTGGAAGCCATGGTCCATAATGATCTGGCCTTTATCCCCCAGGTTCGCCATTGCACCTGCTCCCGGTGATGCCGCCCTGGACACAGGACTTGGCTCTGTCCATCTCCTCTGGCCAGCCCAGCCGTGCCCCGGAGAGCTGGAGCTGGGCTCCTGGAGCTCACCTGGCACTTCCTGCAGCCCAGCACGTCTCCCAGCACAGGATGTCCCTCCGGAAAGCTGATCCAGCTCCACTGAGCCTTTCAAGATAGATAAGGGAGGAAATCAGCTTTTCTGTCCTCCATCACCAAACTGCCAGGGACAGCAGGACCCAAAGACTCAAACATAAATCACCTGCCTATCTCCATGTTTTAAGCTTCAGCTTTAATCCAGCTCAGAGTGGGATTAGCTGCCTCAGAGACTGCTAATTGCCAGATGGCTGTTGATAGCCGACCGCAGAAACGTGCGTGTCAGAGCCTGCCATGGAGCCTCAGAAAGTCGGAACGAGGAGGGATCCCAGCGAAGTCGGCCAAGCCTTCGTTTCTCATCATAACAATGAAACCGCAGGCAAGGCAGCTGGCTCTTGGATGCACAGTGAGTTCATAGCATGGGCCTAGGACCTTTCTACAGGTTTTGCTTGAAGCGAGGGGAGAAAGACAGAAGGGCACTGAGAGACAGCAATGATCATCCCCGGCTGACTGTGCCCCGCTGCCCCCCAGGGAGAGGCAGAGATAAGAGGAAGGAAAGTTAATTTATGGAACGCCTTCTACATTCTGTCGGCTGTTTTCATGGGTACTCTCTGAGTCCCGACCTTGCTCTGACGCTGACCTCACACATGACCTTGAGTAAAGAAGCCCCCTCAGGGGAAGTCTTCGTACCTCCCATGTAAGTTGAGAAGGGAAGACCGGACGATCGCTAAGACAGTGGCTCCCACTCTCTAATGTGCACCAGAATCCCGCGGAAGACTCGTTAGAATACAGATCGCTGGGCCCCGCTCTCAGCGGGGGTGGAATGGAGCTTGGGAATGTGCAGGCCACACACACGCCAAGGGATGCTGGAGCTGCAGCCACACCACTAAGCTTAAACAGCGTGAGTGAGCCCATGCACAAGAAACGTACACACACTTTTTTAAAAAGACTAAAAGAAACAAGTGAGTCACCTCTAATGGATCGAAGCCAACACGTTTTCTTAAATGCTTGAAAACGACTTGAACGTTAACATGTTGCAAGCCAGATCTGAACTCACTTTCTGTCGTGTGGCTCAAGTCCTTTCCTTGGAGAAAAATCTAGCGCCGTCTTATACCCAGAGAGCCGACAAGCCTAAAGGAAGAAGTTCATTAATGCAGTCACATTCAGATGGAGACCCGAATGGCATCTCGGGGAAGCAAGCATCTGAATGTCTTTGGCATCTGGCATGGCACATCCAGACATTTGCAGTGTCCCCCATGAGGACTGTATCCACTGGGGTATCACTGGAATGGAGACAATGCAGGAGCGCTCACTATCACTGTTGTGGCTGTCCGGTGGTCCACACCCCTGAAATCCCCACCCAGCATACTGCCAGCCTCCCAGGACATCTGTAGATTGTTTCCAGGAAATTTCTCACATGTACGTCAACCCAAAGAAAGGTGGGAGAAGAAAAA
>NW_006434835.1:13343684-13426753 GCF_000325575.1 Pteropus alecto
ATATATATATATATATATATATTGAAAAGCCCATAAGTATACCTAGAGTGCTCCTAGGTAAGTGTTTAACTCTTGACAAACTATATTCATAAGCCAAATATCCAAGATCAAAGCCACCCTGAAAGGGTCTTCTGGATCTTATAAAACAACAAAAATACATGGGAAGGAAAGAAACGCAGGGCAAGGAAGCCAGAGAAGCCAAACGGCTCTCTGCCACTCAGGTGAGATGTGCGATGGCTGAAATCTAGAAATTGGTGTCATTTTTAGCCTCTGTTCCTACAAGCAGGTCCACTATCATCGCAGACAAAGTGAGGAGGCCAAGGATGGGAGACAAGATGAAAGAAAGAAGAAACCTCCTTTTCCAAGTCCCCGCCAGACACCCGAGGAGATGCTGACTGCAGGCTGGAGCCAAGGTCTCTCCCCTAGAATGACATTCAGCACCATCTCCCCAGCCCTTTCTTTCTTCTCTTTGTAATGGAAGCACTAAAAGCATTTACACTGGAAACTGTTTCTATGTAATTGTTATAAATGTGGTCACAAAACAGAATGCAAATGTCATAGATAAGCCTTCTGGTAGAATATATATAATGCAAAAATTCAATTTAAAAATAAGAAATTCAGTAAAAAGTAGCACTTTATCACCACACAGCCCAGAGCGGGGACAGAGTCCAGTGCAGGAGGAAAAGAGGGGTGGAGGGGAGTGGTACAAATAGGTATATCTCTTCATCTGAGGTAGCAGAGAATGAATAGATACTCGGCGTTGATAATAAGTGATATGTAAGCTAAAATATTTATCTATTCAATGAAATCATTAATAGAATTCAAAAGGGTTTATATTCCACAGAAATTGCCAAAAAGGAAATGAGAAAATCGACCACATAAAAGAAAGAAAAGAGCAAAATCACCACCACCACTACCCTCCCCCCATCCCCCAAAAGGAGGCATAAACAAGAGAAAACAGTAAAATCAGGTAGCAGAATTAAGACGAAGCTTGCTTTCCTGCAAACCAAACAAAAACGCCCGCTGCGCCTCTGACGGCCCCGCAGAGCTTTACACCCACCCCCTCTCGCGCTGCCACTCACCACCTTTTCTCCCACGTTCTCACTGAGGATGGTGGCACTCACAGGCGGGCCTTCCCCCAATGCTGGTTGGATCCAGGATCCTGATCCAACACCTTGGCCCCTCAATTCCTCTGTTTCTTCGTCTTCACTGATTTCTCTCCACATCGGCTGCTCAAAGGCTCTGTCATTCCTTGAACCCTGTCATCTCCAAAAGGGCCCCACCTCCAAGGGCAACTAAATCCATCACTGCATGTGGCATCTCTTGACACTTCAGCTGTAAAAGGAGAGAGGGCAGTCCAGGGAGACTTTGGCTCCTTCTGGGTTTCAGTAGAAGACAATGAGATTTTGTTAAAAAAAAGAAAAAGCCAATGGGAAAAGTTACAGTCAGAGGAAGAGGATGAACGAACAGGAAATAAGAGGTAAATCAATCATGGTAAGTTTTGAATATGGCAGTTTCGAAGTTTTGAGGGAGAGATGCAGTCAAGAGACAGTGGAGCCACTGGCCTTGGAGTTAACCACGCCTGCAAAGTATAAACTATAAACCAAATAAGAACGAGACCGAAGCAGCTCTCAGAAAAATCCCGACTCAGTCGTGTTGCTTCAAAAGTCATGAAATAAAGTAAGCATCTCCCTTAAGAAGTCAGAAAAAGAACGCAATGATATGTGAAAACCTTTTATAAGAAAGTAATAAAGATACTGTTATAAATTAATACTTTTTAGAAAGAAATCTGCAGGAATAAATAAATAATTCCAAGAACTGACTTTTTAAAGAAACAGAAAAATATATAGTTGATACAATTAAGGAAAAGAAGGTTAGGAATAAAAATGTGATTTTTAACACAAATATGAAGTTTATTTTTTAAAAATGAAATGAGTACTATTTCAATCTCATCAGTAAACTTGAAAATCACTAGGAAAAGATTTTCACCAAAATCAGTTTATGAACTAAACAACCCAAGAAGTTCAATATTCATAGGAAAACCTGGAAGAGTTCAACGACTACATACATATGCATATATACACATATGTGTGTGTATTTATATATAATTACATATAATTATACATTTAATTGTGTAGAATATATAATTATATATTTATTAATATAGTAATATATAATTATATATTCTACATAAATTATTTTTAAAATTATATAATGTATCACACATTCATTTATACAATACATTTTATATATATATATATATATATATATATCTTTTTTAACCAAGCTATACTCAGGTGAAACTTTTACACTATCAGGAGAAAGATAATCTCAGTAATACCTAGATCTGCAATTCTTTATTTACCATTCTAAAATCCCAAATTCTCTGCAAACCCAGTTTTTTTCCACAAAACATTTGAAGACAAAAACTGGTTTGAACTCATTTAACAGTAAAATTTGACCCAAATTGATATTCATATATGGTTATTATTCCAATTATTGTTTTCATGCTATTGTGTAAAATTGTAACACACTTTATTTTGCGTGGCTGCCCCAGATCCCTCTGGGTGAGGTATAAAATATCCAGTGGATGTCCTTTATTATCTTTCTAAAAATCCACAGGTTCTGAATTCTAAAACACATCCGGTCCCAAGCGTTTTGGAACAGACCTTGTGGGCCTGTACAGACTGTTACAGTGTATAGAGTTATTTAAATTAAACAGTGTAAAAGTTTCTCACCTATTTTAAATTAGTTAATCCTGATCTAAAATTTTGTAAAATAGAATACACTCATAAAGAAAATTGCAATCTGATTTCATGTGGCTCTAGAAGCAAAAATTTAGATAAATTATATTTTTCATTTTTTTTCGACTTGAAAAAAATATGATCATTGTTATGGGCTAATGCACCCCTCCCGAATTCATATGTTGAAGTCCTAAACTCCAGGACCTCAGAATGTGACTGCATTTGGAGAGAAGGCCTTTAAAGAGGTAATTCACTTAAAGTGAGGTTACAAGGCTGAGCCCTCATCCAATCTGACCGTGTCCTTATAAGAAGAGGAATCTGGACGCAGACACACACAGAGGAAAGACCACGTGAGGACACAGGGAGGAAGCAGCTGTCTATAAGACAAGGAGAGAGGCCTCAGAAGAAACTCACTCTGTCAACACCTTGATCTTGGACTTCTAAGCCACTAGAACTGTGAAAAAATAAATTTCTGTTTTTTAATCCACCCAGTCCATAGTACTTTGTCGTGGCAGACCTAATGAACTTATATAGTCATATTTTAATACTCAAGTTTAAATAGTTACTAGTACTTATCCCACCATTATAAAAACATTTGTTTTCATTCCTTCTGGGTATCACAGGTATCACATTCATGAAAATTCCAAGAATCTTAAGGACACTTACTCTGTGCAAATAGTCAGTACTGGTTACTAGTTTTACAAAAAGAAAAAAGCTAGAAAATCTGATCAGTCCATTAGATGGCCAGGTGTACCGCTGCTATTATTCATGGACCACACACATGGTATTTGTTGAAAGCATGTGACCCAGAAACAGGGGTCATCCTTGCCCATGGACCAAGGCTTTTCAATGATCCAGACACCAGCACCTGGTGGTTCATGCTTCTAGGCCCCTGTCACGAGTATTGGGGTGCTTGAGACACACACCACCCAGGCTATTCCTACAGAAGTTCTCAAGACACAGAGAAGGGAGAGGACACAGCTCTCTCCAGGTATTGTGCCTGTATACGGTGGCTCCACATCCTTCAAAGTCTGAGCTCCCAAAGCTGCCATTTCCTTACACAGCACTTTCCTCACATATTTGGCCTTTTTTTTTTTTTTTTTTTAAGCACTGGCACCGTGCCAAGGTGACTGAGTTTAGGAGGTTCCAGACTCAACCACAGACTCTGACCTGAAATCCTGCCCCACACACTCAGCTTCTTGGCCCTCAGGAGAAAAATCGGTTCTTCTCTCTCGGTCTAAAGCCTGCCTGTGTCCGTCTATCATTAGTCCTATTATTTTCAGGGGCAAATTTGAGCTTGTGAAATAAAATGTGGCCTGGCGAAATCAAAGCAAATTGAACCATGCGAAGTCAGGAGTCGTGCTCCGTAACGAAGTGAAGGTTATTCTGGGGATGCACGGATAGCTAAATAGGAGGGAGAAAACCTAAAACATCGTATCACTAAGTAAAAGGAGAAAAAAATAACATGTCTTCTTAAAAGATGAGGAGGTGACTTCAATAGCATTTCAAGTTTATCACAGCAACCGCCACAACCAAAATATCTCATAGCCTAAAAATGGAAGATTGCTCCTTGGTATGGTAAAATACTAAAACCTATCTCGAGCAAAACGCTAATGGTTGCTAATTAAAATTAAGTGGTGTTCCCACTTTCAGAAAATAATAAGACAAGGCTACTTGTAATCACGGGCATTATTTATAGTATTTTAGAAGTTTTAGACTGTGCTGTACAAAAATGACCACCACTAGCCACATGTGCCTGCCGAGCACTTGAAATGGGGCTCATCTGAAGAGCTGGCCTTTTTTTTAATGTAAAATATTTACAAATTTTATACAGATTTAGGTTACAATTATATGCCAGATATATTCAAAAACAATATATTATTGAATTTCATGGGATTTTTTTTTTTTACTTTTACCATAGCTACTAGAAATCTTTAAATTACACATGTGACTGGCATTACATTTCTATTGGACAGTGTGACAAGTTAAAAAAAAGAAAATATTTAATCATGAGAAATAATAAGGTGCAATTATTACTGTTTGAGGATGAGAAGACTGGTCAGATGAGACGCTAGTAGACACTTAAAAAATAATTATTTGGAAATTAATGACTACTTTCTATGCCAGCATTAGCCAGTTAGAGAATATAATGGAAAAATAAATCCCAAATGTCCACAAAATATATACAACTTAGGAACAAGTTGTAGACAAAATGTAAGACATTTATATAAATAGTTTTAAATGGATTTAGTTTCTCGTTTAGCCATCATTTAGGGAAGAACCAAAGATGCCTTATGCCCAGCACTGCACAAGTCACTACACTCATCAGGGTCACCATTTTTAGTGGCTGTAGAGGATCAAATATCCACTTTTGATTAACCAAGCTCTGCATTGCAAAGCTTGATACGTCAGCTACAATTACACACTGACTTCATGGTTTGTCTTTTCTCTTATTCCTTCTTTTTTTTTATTTTTTTTTTATTTTTTATGTAGGGCTATTTCTTTCTTTTCTCCCAGATGACATTTCTCAGTCATCTTGTGTCACTTTTTCAGAGACTAGTACAATTCCTGTATCTGCACTTCTGCCTTTTATCTGAAGAGACACCTCTTTTTCATTACAGACATTCGAAAACGCAACTCTTAGTACTCTTAATCCTGACAAATATTACAAAGACTGAAGGACGCTTTAACCTAAGATTCATCAAGGGCAGAAGCATCTATACTGTTTAGTAAGGATGTGAAGAACATTCCTCTCTAAATCAATCTTTTGTAATTTTATTTGGATGCTAACTTGCATGCCATTTAATATAGGAGGGAATTTATATACGATGTCTGAATCCTTAATAGCCTAGAATTAGTGGTCCGGAAAGGCAAGGCAGAGACTTGTACATCCTTGACAAAAGCCCACCTCCCTCCTTCTATGTTCAGAGAAAACCTGAGAGAATCTCAGAGAGCCTCCAGGACCCAGTGCTTTTGCTATGTGTCTTGTCTATTATCCTGGCCTGCAGCTTGAGACTTCCTCACCTCTCTGATGAAAGAACAATGACCCTCCTAGAAGCCCAATGGACAATATACAGAGGCCCAAGAATTATGGAGCCTGGCAGCATTTCCTCCGTCCAGACATGAAATTAGGAATCTGATCTGAGAACCATGTCTCCTGTGAAGGACCCTGGGAGCTTCCGGCTGTGGAAAGTAGAGAGGACGTGAAGATCCAGGCTAACGGGGAGGTGTGCCATTTCTTAATGCAAAAAGCGTGGAGAAGGAGCAAATTTGGACAATGAGGAGTTGCGCTTGGGACATTTTCATTCTGAGGTGGAATTACCAAGTGAAGATATATTAGTAGCTGTTCAGATCTGGAATTCAGGAAAGACATCTGGCTTACAGACACAGATGTTAACGATAAACCTAAATCCAGGGGTATTTGTCATTTCTCTTTAGTAAATCACCTAATTTTTCATTTTCAAGAGCATACAAGGGACATGTTTCAGATGAAATACAGGAGGATTTCAGAGTGGTGACGTTGAACCTTTCTCACAATGCAGATGGCTAGGAACTCCTGAGGGTCATGTATCCATTTACGATTACTGCATAATAAATTACCACTAACTTAGGGACTTTAGACAATGCGCACAGCTCAGCTGGGCCTCTGCTCAGCGTCTCAGAAGGCTACAGTCGAGGTTTTAGCCAGGCTGTGTCCTCATCTGGAAGCCTGACTGGGGAAGAACCTGACTCCAAGCTTGCTCTAGTTATTGTCAGAATTCACTTCCTTGCGGTTGTAGGACTGAGGGCTCCCGCTTCCTGCCGGCTGATTATCCAAGGACCGAGCTGCCCTCAGCAAACTATAGACCACCCACCATTTGTAGAGGTCCGAGTGAGTTTTTCCAACATGGCCACTTACTCCATCATGACAGCAAGAAGAGTTTCTAGAGTAAATATGCTAGCAAGACAGAGGCTCGGGTACTGCATAGTAATCACAGGAGTGACATCCATCCCTTTTGCTATATTCAGTTGGTTAGCAGTAAGTCGAGTCCCATCCACACTCAAGCAGAAGGTATAATAAAAGATACGAACAGGAGATAGGGACCATAGAGGGTCATCTTAGAACCTGCCTGCTGCATACTGTGTGGATGGGAGAGTCATGGAAACATAGCTGAAAAGCCATCCCCAGGAGCAAGCATCCAGCAATGTGAAGCCCAAGAACATGGTCACGTATGCTGCCATGATAAGCCAGATAAAAGATGCAAAAGACACAAATTTGGCAGTGCGATGAGGAAAATAACTATCAAATGCACATATCAGCCACCTAATTAGTAAAGTTCCTTATTCAATAAATTTATTGATAAGAGTCTGTTGTGAGAGCCCCTATCATAGATTTTAGAGATACTGATGGTGAGAGGGGCAAGCAAATAAACTAGCCTGACAATAATGCACAAGATGCATCTACGGCCATGCCACCCCGAACACACCCGATCTTGTCTGATCTCGGAAGCTAAGCAGGGTCAGGACTGGTTAGTACTTGATGGGAAACCACCTAGGAAGACCAGGTGCTGTAGGCGTTTAAAAAATAATAATAAAATAATGCTCACGATGCATTACCTGGGATATTCTTGGGATAGTTGATTGGAATAGGGATCTCAATATTGCATGGGTGCCATTGACCATTGACGGTGATTGGTCAAAGAATATTTTGATTGATTGATTTCCCCACTTTCCCACCAGGAAAAATGGAGTTCATGAGATTCTAGAAAAAGGAGAGATTTGAAGACTTCCAAAATTCAATAACCAAAACCCTACATGAAATATCAGATACATGCTAGGTACTAAAAATAGGATCACAGATATCTAATTCATCAATGGCCTCCACATGAAGCTTTGGCCTTGGCTGTTCCTCCTGTGACCTAACTAACCTCCCATCCCAGCACCTCCCCTGTAAGAGCCAGCGGAGACTCTCCGAAGCTGTCAACAGGAGGAGGTCATGTCGTTTCAACTCAGTCTTTCCTCCACCAGAGCACGCCCATGACACTGCCATCTGCTCAGCAATACGGCATCCTAGGCACAAGGAATGCTGCTCGAGACCTGAAGCTGGGTACAGAGCCATTTCCTCTTGACACCTCAGAACTCATCTCCCCTCTCAAACAATACGAACAGACATGCCCAATTGATCAGGGACCCGACTCGCAGGGCTGCAAATATTTGTTCTCAATCATTCTGAGACTTCAAGTACATTTCATAGTAATGGAACCCAGTCTGCTTGAGAAACTGTTTCTGCGAAGCCAGGTTCCATGAGGTAGCTAATGATGAGAAGGGGCTCTTGCTTCATCACAAACCAGCAGAGGATGTTCCAATTTCTGTTTGTCCAAAGAAATAAGCACACAGGGAAATATGGCTCTCCCAAAGGGGCAGATGGGCAGATTCTCTACCCGCCCCTCCCTTCCCTATCCTGTGACAGACAAAGGGCAAAGAAGCTACAAGAGAAAACGGTAGGAGAGGTGGTACCTGGAGAACAGATGGATAAAAATTTAATTTCAAGTCTTGAAGTGGTGCCCTTTGGATGTTCCTTGTCACTTTGTTTTGTTTGTTTGTTTGTTTGTTTGTTTGTGCTCTGGATGCAGGGGTGTTTAGGAAGCATGATGCCATTTTGCAAAAAAAGAAAATATGAGATTTTCGAAAAGACAGCTCCAGCTCTTAACACTAATGTCTCCATTTATCCTCTGCCCACCTTTCCACTCAGCACTCTAATCCCTTAAATCTGCTTCCTCATCTGCTGAGCCGGAAACACATAACAGGCACATAGGCTCACAGGGTTACTGCAGTGGGAGCTTGTTGGGAACCTACATAGTGCAGAAGCCTCCTACGCCATGTGGAACTGCAGGGCAAACGCCGGCCCTGCCCCCCCCACCGGTCCATCACACCCATTTTAACCCTCTGCATGCCTGGACACTGACGGTCTTGATGGGAAAGGGACTCAGCCAAGTTCTCTCTGCCAGAACTGCTTCCTACCCATGCCTGCCAGGCAGGGGAGAGAGTTGAAAAGTAAAACTTCTCAGTCTTTTCTTGCGCTATTGAGTTTCACTCTGACACCCTGACAAGAGTCCCCCATCCCAGACAATGAGGACTCCAATCTGATCCACAGCCACCCAAGGGCTGCGTGACTCCAGCTGTCCCCTGCCACTGAGCATCGCAGTGGCCCATTATCCCAGGCTCTCAGATGTCTGCCATATGTCCTGAAAGAAAGAGCTGGCGGCAGAGGCCGCTGAGTGGCAGCTCCAGCAGCTCCCATGCACTCGGGCGGGTCTGCAGCTACTTACTGGGGCAGCTCCATCTTTGTGCATCAGGCAGCTTCACGGACATATTTGTTTACTCCATTCGCCGAGATGCAGTTTGCATAATATTGAATCTGGAAAGGACACTGCATCCACTGACAGGAGTTTTCCCAGCTGGAAAAAAAAAAGGAAAGAAAAAAAAACAGCTTTACATTTTTTACATGTTGGGGTAAAAAAATAAAAATGCCAGCACCATGTGCCAGGCTTTCCGCTGAATGGTTCTCGGAGATGGGGAGGCCATGTCTGCGGTCAGGCCACACTCCCAGATCCAAAGTATTGTTGGATGGCTTTCTCCTAAACACTGTTGGCAGCTCCAGGGATGGCTCTTTTGGTAAAAAGGATGTGCTGGAATGAAACGTGGGCCTACAGCCAAGACACATTTCTTCCTATAAAATAGAAAACATGCACATGTCAAAATGGAAGCAGCCAAGCCTCTCCAAGACTGGAGGCATCCTCTCCTTAGCATCCCCAGAGAATGAGAGCAACGAGGCAGAGCTAGGTTTGACCTGAGATGCCCAGCAGGGAGCAAGGAGCTGAGATTGTATACCAGCTTCCATGCCCTGGGCCAAGCTTTCAATCAGGTACCTTTTGCCAGCCTGCTGATCGTCTCAGATTATATTCTCTAAATGCCTAACTCAGACAAAAGGTCTGATGAGGCACCTCCAAGTTTGTGGAAGCAAAGACACGAGCACAAAATCAGGCTAAGCAGAAGGAGGCCCACCAGGGGTGTTCTTCGTAGTCAGCCTCCGGGGCAGGCTCTGGAGAGTTCCACAGAAGCACTGCTTGTCCAAACACCAGTCCATGCATGGCACGATCCCCTGGACCCTTCTACTCAGAGTGTGGTCCTCAGGGCGGCAGCACCAGCATCACCTGAAAGTTGCCTAGACATACAGACTCTTACGCCCCACCCCAGTCCTGCTGACTCAGAATCTGCATATTTGTTTTCAAGATGCTCAGGTGATATGTAGGCATGTTGAAAGTTTGGGAGGTACTGTACCAGGAGTTTTTAGAAGATCCTCATAATGGGACACTAGTGTCTCTTTCAAGGTGTTGCCAGGTGAGGAGGATGGACAGTCAGTGAAGCATGAAGCGATAAAGCCCCTACATCAAGCAGCACCCCACACAACCCAGGTGTGGGTGAAAGGCACTTCGGACATAAGATCTGCTGCCCCCAGGACTCCAGCTATCCAAGCCACCAACTCCACAGTGAGGAAGCATCCGCTCACACTTTTACCCACCCTATAACCTTCCCAGACGGAGAAGACCAGAGAGCTCAAACCCAGGATAATTCAAGACCTCAAACGTGAGTGAAAAATTAGATCTGGGATTCCCTATTGTGAATTTCTCATCCTTTAGCCAGAGCTTGGCTTTGCCTGTTCTAGAGACAAAAGATTCAGATCCCGTGTAGTCTGGGTAAAGTTTGAAATTAAAAGTAGCTGTGTGCCTTGGGCGGGCATGGATAACCCACACCATACTGCAGGAGCACTGCCCAGCATGGAGTCCCGCTCTTTCTACCGCTGGGATGTTTCAACGCTGTTGCCCTTGTCTGTTCGCTGAATCTGGAGAACTGATGAGCTCATTCCCAGGCACATCACCAAGCTCTGCAGATGACTTCGTGTCAAACTCCCATCAGGGACCAAGGAGCCCAGCACAGCAGCAAGGCTCGCAGCCCTGAAACCTCCTTAACACCTAATATGACAGCAACAAAATCACCAGCCCCCCGTGACCACTAAACACAACTGCATGCACATAGTGGAGAAGCAGGGGGCGCCATTCCCTCCTGGTTTGGGCGCCCAGGACCTGGGCCATAAATAGTATGAGTGTCTCAATTTGCATAGTGGGTGTGGCACCTGGAAATGTCTGTTCTGCATTAGCTGGTGCTTAGCACTTATACCTTATAAGAATGGGAACAGAATTATATTTACTATAGATGTGCTATAGATGAGTGCCTTAGAGAGTTTTTATTTGGCATCATACACATAGATTGTGTATTGAAGTTTTGGCCTATCACGTCCATTTATCAGTCATCATGCCTGGAAAACATAAAGTCCCGGGTGAGACAGGAACTTGGCCAAGTTCACTGTCCAAGTTTTGTTCTACTTTCAAGGGCTGCGGCAGTCATAGGTTACATCTGTTTTACAATGTTTTTCAAGTTAAAGTTACTATAGCAGATTACACTGTATGAAATTGTGCGGCCTTGATTACCATTTATCCGTGTGTTAAGGCAGACCCAAACTGACTTTCTGAGAAGGATCCTGGCCTTACCCACAGGCACATCCTGGCTTATCTCCAGAAGGAGATACGACAGCTTTCTATGCAGGCAGGAGTTCTTGTAAGGTGACACAATTTTGACAAGAGTGTTCATCTTACTCCTACCTTTGGTGACGGTTAAACATGAGCCTCTACACCTACCCACTTCCCCACAACAGAGAATATTTGCACTCCTAATAGTTGTCGGGGAATGTAACCTTGAAGTTGGTGTCGCTTAAATCTTTCAATTCCTCTTGGCTCAAAGAAATTGTGTTTAGAGATTATTTCCTAAGGGGGACTTGTATTACTTAAAATAATGCTAGCTACTCCAACAGACAAATCCCAAATTTGATGGTTTGACACAATAGAAATTTGTTTCTCATCCATATCACAGTCCAATGAAGATTTTCTGGCTGGGCATCTTCCTGCCAGGCCTTCAGTAGCCCAGGCTTCTTCCTTCCTGTGGCTCTGTCCTCCTCTGGCTCCTTATAGCCTTCTCCTTTCTGCCAGGAGATAGGGAACAAGAACATGGATTCACTTCTGCTCAAAAGTGACACACGTCACTTCTGCTCATTCTACATCAAGGCCACACCTGGTTTCAAAGGAGGCTGGGAACACTCCTCACGTGCCCAGAAAGGTAGAAAACAGACTTTGGTGAGCTCGATGTAGTCCCTACCATGGAAATACATTTCTCAAAATGCTGTAAATTGCCCCAGATTAAGCCAGTTCATCTAAGAGCTGAGTACCCACAGAGCATCAGGCCAGCTCCCGCAGAATAGCTTCTACAGAACAGCAAGGAAATGTGCCCTTGGTCTCAACAGAGACAAGAGAGAAACACTGGGTATGTGGGAAGGTGGGGTAGGATATCACACCAGTGTGTGCAAGGTGCTACTGAGGATGGCATCTGGGATGTGATGACATTCCTTTTTGAGGAGGAATCCAGGGGGAACATCACTCTGAAGAGGTGACACAATTTTGTTGTCATTGGTATGTCTGCCACTGTGCTTCTCCCCATGTCCTTGCATCACAGTGTGACTTAGTGTCAACTCAACCTCTGATTCTTCTTTGGTCATGCTGTGACTCATGTCGCTTAGTGTGCTCCTGTCTTTGCCTTGGGTGGTGGGAAGCGTAGACTCAGATCAACACAGCCCATCTTTAGCAAATATGTAAGACCTTAAGTGATGTATATTTTGAACCAGCCTCACGCCTGCTTTCATTCATCTTTCCTATTCTTACGTCTCTGCCTCATTTTTTGGAGTTTTTCTTTTTTTTTATACCATCTTGCTATAATCCAACTATCTTTGTAAACTGCATTCAGTCCATTTAAGAAACACAGTGAAATAGAAGCAAATAAATAACAGCATCACCAACAAAACATCAGAGTAGCGATGATGCAGGAGCCACCAGAGAAAGTTGAAGACATTTCCTTTTTTTCTTATCTTCTTGCCACTGTCAGCCTTACAGATGGGGCTGTTTACACGTGGCGTCACTTAATGAACAAATCTCTTTGCCGTGCTCTAGGTGTCTGACGCGCACTCAGGGTGACCAAATGCACCTTTCTAGTTTTCAGAATACCCACAAACTCCAGAAGGAGCCTTCTCCAGTTTCTCAAGGGGATGGCAGTCTTCAGGTTGCTCTTTTTCATAAAGACGTCCTAGTATCGATGGTGCCTTTCCCATTGTGCTTCTTCCTATAACCTTGAAACATAATGTGCCTTTGCAACTACATCCATCTCCAAGACTTTTCTGAGTCCTCTGGGCAGATTACCAAGGGGCAGCACAGCTAATGGTAAAGAGCAAGACTTTGGGAAGCACTATCCAATATGGTAGCCAGTTGCCACATGTGGCCACAAATCACCTGCAATAAGGCAAGTCTGAATTAAGATGCACTGTAAGTATAAAACATACACTGGATTTTGAAGACAGTATGAAAAGAGAATATGAAATATCACATTAATAATTTTAAATATTGAACAGGATTGTCATCTAATCTCTCACCACCAAGTGAGTCCCCAGATGCACACTTGGTTATTACGGTTTGGCCCAGTACTCTGGAAGAGCCTGAGATTCATGTTAAAAGGGAGGCATTGAGGATTCTATGCCTCTGCCTACAAGTTTTAGCTTCCTGTCTGATGCACTCAGCTTTGAGACTCAGTCCAGAGAACAAAGACTTCAAGGTATCATTCACCTGTATTGTGTGGTCTTTGTTTTTAAGGACAAAAAAATATTAACTTAAGGGAAAAGTCATTTGGGGATTTTTCTTTAGTAAAATTAAATCTCATCCAGAGTGACTTATCTTTCTCAAGCTCAGAAGTTCAATTGCCCACCCCAGCTCTCTGAGCATCAACTAAGAATGATTAAAATATTTTCTTGTTCAGAGATTATTTCAGTTATCACAGACACTAAGTAGATGGCAAATAAGCAACTGGCCTACAGATGTTCATTCATGAAGCCTGAATCTGTTGCTTAAGAGAAGCTGGGAGGGGCTGCTGGGAAGTGAGTGACCAGTGGGTGAAAATCTACACATGATAATACTGAAGCCTGGCTCACGGGGAACATATGGAGGAATAAACTCAACCCATGTGAACAGGTGTATCTGAGAATCAATACACTTGCAAACCCAATATAGATCCTTTATATCGATAAGAGAGGAGAGTCCCCACTTTTAACTGCCAAGATGCCCCAACTCCCACTCCCTGCACCATGCCTGGCCCCGTGTCACCTCCCTTTTGTCACATGACTTGGCCAATTCAGCATTGAAGCAGCACGTGCCCTCGCATCCTTGCTCAGCCATGCACACATCCTCAGCCCCTGTTCTTTACAGTGCAAGCCAACAACCCAGTGCTTCTTACCTTGCACACATCATACTGGTTTTCTCTTGCCATTTCTGTCCTCTTTGTCTTCTGATTCCTTAATGACACGACCCTCAATTACTCCAAGAAATCAATCCTCCAGTCCTCAGAGAGAGACAAAGTTCCTCCCCAAAAGTAAGAGAACTTACAAGGATCCAGGAGTATCCACAAACGCTTTGGTTATAGTCATAAGAAACCCATTTATTCATTGATGGAGACTCACCAAAGCTGCGTGGATAGAATCCAGAGGGTCAATAAGCTTAGATGGGAAAACATCTATCTTTAATCTCACTAACCTCTACCTGAACTGTACAATTTCCTTCAATTGCAGAGGTGAGCAATAAACCACATTTTAGCAAAGCCTACCATTTGTCAACAGAAAAAATCAGATATTTCAATAGATTAGGATAGTTGCAGATTTCTCAAAATACTATTTATTTCAGATGTATGGCAGTTATTAGAAATATAAGTAGATCTTCCTTTTTAATGAGTTAAGAAAGAAGCACTTGTATGTATATGCCACATATCCATTTTATTTATATTTTGATAACTGTACATAAATATAATTCATTTCTTTTTTAATCCTATGTGTTTTATTTTGTGCATTTAAAAACATTATTCTGAGGATGAGTCCTGTCTTAGTTCCTGCTGCTATCACAAATACTATAGAATGAATGGGTGGCCTAAACAACAAACATTTAGTTCTCACAGTTCTGGAACGCCAAGATCAAGGTACTGTCCACTTCAGTGTCTGCTGAGGGAATTCTTACAGACAGCTGCCTCCTCTTTGTATCCTAACACAGCAGAGAGAGATCACCTCTCTCATAACTCTTCTTACAAGGGCACTAATTCCATTCACGAGAGCTCCACCCTCATAACCTAATTACCGCCCAAAAGCCATCTACAAATACCATTACGTTGAGGGTTAGGGTTTCAACATATGAATCTGAGGGACAGAAACATTCAGTCCATAACAAGTCCATAGGCCTCACCAGATGCCAAAGGAGTCCATGGGGAAAAAGGGAACAGATAGTTAAGACACCCCTCCATGACCCCTGTGTAGCATGCCACCACGACAAAGAGTTTTAGCAAACACCAGCCACAGTCTTCAATGGTAGCTCTCTAAGACCTTTACAGACTTGATTTCTCCTAGTGCCTCAGGAGGGGATAAATATCCCCACTCGTGTCAAAGCAGGAAACTCAAAAGTTTGTGTGCTGTACAGGGGCAGAAAGAAGTATGAAGGACTGAGAGGCCAGGAGACCTAGTCTCTGGAGCTCCTCAGAGTCCAGTGTCTGGGAGCAGAGCTGAGTGGCTGCTGCCCTCAACTCTATGAAGGCCCACCTACGACATGCGCAGAGGCAGGAGGTCAGAGGGATACATCTAAAAGGCCACCTTCTCAGAGGCACAACCCAACCCAAAGTGTGTCTCCAGCCATGAGGCACCTGCTGATTCCAGAATGAGGCAAGTCTCTCCACCCTCTCGGAGAAGGGAGAGGTAGTTCTTTTTTGAACATCATTCTAAACTGGGTGAGAGATATTGTTAGCTGCTCAATTCCCTACCCCTCACACTAATTAAACAAGCACTTTGGGTTAATTAATTTGTAGGAGAGGACCATATTGCTGAGCATACATTTTTTTCTGGGTTTCAACTGCTCTACTTCTCAAGTTGAAATTACTTTGCTGCAACTTTTCTTTCTTTCTTCTCACCTTTAACTCTAAGTCTGTTTGCATGTTTTCCTTTTGCAGTTTGGGGAAAAAAAATTTTAAAGGGGGAAAAAAAAGAAAGGTTATTTGATCCTTTGAAGAGAGAAATCCTGCTCACGGATTTTCTGCGTTTAATTCATTGGAGAGAAAAGTTATATGGAGTGAATAGAATGGGAAAGGGAGGACGAGGAAAGGTATGAGGGGCTTTGATCTCCTCCAGGTGCAGGCAAGGCAGCTGCTCCCCAAACCTCAGGACAACTCGGCCGCATCAGCCCTTGGAGAGCCTTCCATAGCCAGGCCACGTATACAGGACTGGAGACCTCTAGGCTACGGGTTCTTAAAACAGCCCTGAAGAAGGGAGCATGAGACTCAGGCAGAAAAATCCAGCGCCTCCCTGGTGCTCACTGCCTCAGGCACTTTGATCAGAGAAATAAAAGCTGAGAACTAAGAAATCATTCTGAGTGCAAGCTGAGAGGGGGAGAGCTGATAAACACGGAAAATACTCTTTGTAACATGAGCTTGTATTTCTTCTTTCATCTCTAGGCATAAAGGGGCAAGGCAAAATACGTGGTCATCAATACTGGGTGATGAATGCTCAGAACTGGGTCAGCTCAAGGGCTCACTCCAGCCTGTGAAAAAGTGAGGGCATGAATTGAGCTGAAAATACAGACTCTCACTGCTGTCTCCACTGCAGAACCTTCTGGAAATAAACCACTGAATTTGGGCAGGACCAAGATGTCGGTGAGCTGGTCCCACAGGTCAGCATTTAGGAGTCGGTTCCATTCTGTTTAAAAAAAAAAAACAACCTTAGTACTTAATATGTGCTGGACATTGTGCTAGAGAAAATTGGGACCGAAGATGGATGGGAGATAGGGTATCCACAGACCTGTAAATTGGTAATAACTAATCGGTAAGCGCTATAAAAACTGTATTTACAAGGTCAATTAACGCACGAGGAATATCTGGGAAGGTTTCATTACAGAGCTGATAGGACGCTGGTTTTGATTTAAAAAAAAAAAAAGAAGAAGCTCATCAAGAAAACATGGGATGAGCGTGATCTGCCCTGTGGAAGGAGCACACACAAAGACACAGAGATGTACTCAGCGGTTAGGGTTGGCTTGAATGTGATGTCTGAAAGGTGAGCATCATGTCATGATAGTTGATCAGGGGGTCAAGTCGCAAATGACCTATGCCCCACCAACCTGGGTTTTCTGGGGATTCTACCATGAGTAGTTTTAAGCAAGAGATTAACCTGATCAGAAGTGTGTGACTGTGTATGTTATGAACATTCTTTCTGCAGGAAGGTGAATCAGAGGGTGCGTAATCCAGTGGGTTCCCTTTGGGATATGCTGGTTTAAGGCCCCTCCAGCAAGAACAGCAGGAAGCAGTGTGATCTGCATTTCGGGAACTCAGGAGAGGAATCTGTGCAGGAGATGCGGATCTGGGGGCTGCCAGGCTGGCGGTGAAGGTCGAAACCATGATGAGGAAGAAACCGACATGAGGCCACCACCTCTGGACTTCAGATCAGCCAAGCTGCTCACTGCTTTAGAAATTCTTAGAACGTCGAATTTGCAGGGTTCAGAGAACTTGCAGGGTTCACCCCTCGTTTTGCAGAGGAAGGCTTGTAGCAGCTATGGCCCTAGTTCTGTGATGACCTGACTCCCACCCCTGCCTCGGCCTTGACCTGCCTGCTCACTGCATCTAAAATGGGCCAGAGGTGGGAGGAGAAGAGAGAGAAGTACAGGATGAGGTGGCAAAAGTCAGATGTAGAGGGAGTCAACCCACAGCCAAAACGATGAGGGGCAGACAGAGGCTATCAAGCAGACCCCGGTCAGGCGGCAGGAAGAAGAGGCCATAGGTTCCCATGGTGGTGCCTTGACCTTCTTCCTACCCAGTGAGTCCTCTCCCAGCTCAAAGGCCAAGTTGTCCATGAAGCCATCCTGACAAGCAGAGCCCGAAGTGACCTCTCCTTTTCCTAACGTATGTCAGAACTTCTTGCGTGGTGCATCCCACGTATAGCCATGAACTGCAGGTGTTCACATGCACAGTTGATATCAGGGTCTGAACCCCCAGAACTGAGCACATCACCCCCTGCCACAGTGTCGAGGCTCCATAAACAGAAACCAAAAGAACGGATGTTCGTTCACTGGTAGGATACAGCAGAGCAAGGCCACAGAACCAGACCCCTGGATGTCAAATGAGTCAAAAGACAAAGAAAATGAGAGCAGAGCTCAGGAAAAACCTGTGAGGCTGCCATTTCCCAGGAGGCCTAGCACCGGCCCCCCTGCTTGAGTCCCAGGCTGAAGAAAACAGGAGCGATCTGTTTTCTTCATACCAATCATACCAAGGCAAGATGATCCAATAGATGTTTTCCAGCCTTCGTGTCTCCTACCCCCAAACAAAGTGACATGCACTTCCAAGCGGCTCCTCCCTGGTTATGAGCACTATAATTAAGCATGAAATACACGCCCACTGCAGTCTGCACAGAGAGGGTGGGGAAGCCAACCACGGCACAGCAAAGCTGCTGGCTGAGGCAATGGAGAGCCCCAGCTTCAGACTGCTGGCTCTCATCCTCGGCTGTCCTGCGGTAGCCTCTGAGAGCTCTCAGCCAAGCTCCACCTGAGACCTCAGGGAGTTCAGGAGGAAGAAGCAAGCTGGGAAGAGTGATGGCAGGATCCTATCCTCCATTCTGCCACTATATGGGGGTCCGGTCCCATCTCTGAGTCTCTATTTTTTTCATCTGGTGTCCCCACCTGGCTACTCTCCACTACACATGAGCCTGGGTCCCCCTTAGTGACAGTCCAGAGACCTCAGCAACTATCCCTCAAGTAGCAGCCATGGCTCTGACAGGCAGGAGACCTTTGGGACCTCGGCAGTCGCCAGAGCCCCTCGCAGCCAGCCCGGGTCTGCCCAGAGGTTGCTTTGGGAATACATGCCTGGACCCTGCCAGCAGCATTCAGTGAGCTGGAATCACAGCAGGATTCTCCTTCCAGACTCGGTGCTGAGCCCAGGCTGGAGGTGATGCCTCTTGTGACAGGGACCCTGAGCAATGAGTCAGGCCTTGTCAACCCAGAAATGCCAGCCTGCAACAAGCCCAGGGATCCAGACCAGTCAGATCCTCAGAGGGGTCCCTGGCGCCCCAGCTTCCTCGGGCCGTACCGGCTGACCCACAGGGTCAGATCTGCCCCGGGGCTTCTTCCCTGCAGTGTAATTCAAGTCAGCACACTGAGGCCCCCCAACCTCCTTCCCAGCTGGCCTTCCAGCGATAGATCACTTGCATCTCCTCTAGCCCTGGGCTGACCCCAGATTTTCCTGCCAATTGTCCTTCAGAGTCTGTCTGATTTGGGCTCACCAAGTCCAAGCCAGACTCAGGAAAAGCGGATTATGGGAAAAGGCACATAGCAGCAGTAGCATAAGATTCAACATCTAGGGAAAGCCCCCCCAGCACTCAGGTCTCCTCTCCCCATCCCAGGAAGTCACCACACACACAGAGCAGTGAAATAGGAGGCTGCTGCTCCCGCCAAAACCTAGAAAAACAGCCTTGGACTGAGGACCACGATGCTCGGCACCAAGTTCTACGGTTCTTCTTCCCTCTCTCACACCCACACCCTCCCTCTGCTCCACAGTCACTGAGGCGCAGAAGCCTTCTCACTCCAGCACAAGCCCCCTGCACCTGCCGGAGGGTCCTTCATAAAGCCGCCACTTCCCAAGGTCATCCCCTGGCTGCGAACCACAAAGATCTCTCCAAGCCTAGGAGATAGGACCTGCTTAGCTCATTTTTCACGGCCTCCCAGGCTCCTCCTAACCACTCCTCCAGGCCCATTCCTTACGTCTTCCTCTCCCACATGCTGCTCCCAGCCAGCTGGAGAGTTCTTCTCATGCTCTCTTCTGCCCTTTCTACATTTCTTCTGAGAGCACATCCTCAGTGCCCAGCCTGGCCTTGCCTCCACAAAGCAGCTCACCATGACCTCCCAACTCGTCCCACCGCCCGGGACTACGGCCTGGCCCGTGGGATGCTGCCTCTTGGTCACCTGTCACATGGTCTTGTGAATTGTGGTCTCCAGCTCCATCCTCTACGCCCTGCCCCCTCACAAGGGGAGAGGCTGTTAAGAGGGATGTTGCCTAAAGGGGGTTTTACCACCACCCTTCCCATTGCTCAAGGGGCCCCCCTGCTTTCAGACAAGAACCAGCCTATGAGGAGACCCCGCACCCTCCTGTCTGCATTTTTCTCCATCGTCTTTACCATCTTGGACACCAAGTTTATTTATTTAATGTATATTTATGTTTCTCTCCTCCAAACAAAATAATAGCTCTGCCAGGGGAGGATTGTCTGTTTTGTTCACAACTGTATCCTGTGTCCAGAACAGTCTTTGGCTCATGGTAGGCACTCTATAAATATTTGTGAACAAATGAATGACTGAGAGAATGAATGAATGAATGCTATCCTAAGTCATGCAGCACTTATGTGTAAGTGGACTCTTCCTATGGGAAGCCCTTGAAGAAGGCCGAGCCAAGGCAGAAGGACCTGGGGGTCAGGTCCCCTGAGATCTGAGATGAGCAATATTTCCCGTCTGTGACCTCAGTCTCCCCACTTGTAAAATTAGGGGGCTGAGCAGGGCCTGGCGTCGGGTCTGTCAAGTGCTGCCCCTCTCATCAGCTGGCTACCCCTCCCTGAGATTCCAGACCTATCCCAGAAACTGCCCTCAGGCTCACCTCCACAGCCCTGGAGCCCATGGGACACAGCCCTCCACCTATGGGATTGTTTTTTTTTTTTTAATCTAGCCTTGAGGTTTGTATTGCCATTTCTGCTGGGGGAATCCAGTGGGCTTACCAGATCAAACTGAAACTTCTTCCCAAAGAACACTGCCTGAGTAGGCGGCCTCCCCACAGGGTCCGAGTGAGTGGGGCCAGAGCCGGAGCCTCCAAGGGTGGGTGGAGATCTGAAATGCCCAGAAGACAGAGGCTGGGGGATCTCGGCAGGAAAAGGTGGGAACGAGGCTCCAGGGGTGCCCCTTTCTGAGCTGGAAGATGCTTGCCACAGGCTGCAGCGGCCTCCAGGAAGGTCCACGCCAGCATCGGAAGGCCTGCTCAGGAGGCCTGGCCCAGACAGTGGGCTGGAGAGAAGGATGTGGTACTGAGACCAAGAGGAAGCTTAGGGAGAGTATTAATCTGTGCAGAGGTTCAGAACACAGGCTCTAAAGCAGACCACCTGTGTCCCCACCTGGCTGTACCATCACCTCCTGGCTAGGTGGCTAGACGAGTTTCTTACTATTGCTCCTCATTTGAAAATGAGAATAATGAGAGCACCTCACAGGTTTGTTGTGGCAATTAAATTACTAAATATCAGTAAAGGCTTGGCCAGTACCTGGGACCAAAATATGCACCCAATGAATGTTGGCTATTGTTATTATTATATACTCCTCCCAAGCACTATCTCCCCACCACCACTACCAAAGACATCCCAAATGATCAACACGTGGAGTGTCAACACACACCCTCCGGCCTCCTCTCCCAGCCAGAATGCCTCCCCCGAGCCCCTTCTCTATAGAAATTCGACGGCTCCCTCTGAAGGGCCAGATTCCAGTTCCCAGGGAAACAGAGCCCCGGGGCTGTGTCAGAGGTCGCCGCTATCCTGCCTGTGAAAGATCACGAGGCAGCCCCTCATCAGAAGAGCTCAATCAGCACCACAGCTGAGGAGACACCCCCAGAAAGACACCCGTGGGGAGTTACTGGACGGCCTTTCTGAGAGGTGACCTGGCGGACTGGCTCCCAGCGGGGAGTCCTTGCCTGGGCCCCTGGGCACTGCACTGACAGTCCATTTCCTCCCTGCCTCCCCCTGCGCCATCTCTTCCTTCCCTCCAGAAGGCAAGGTTAGAACCCTGTGCCCAGAAGCATCAGCAGACTTTCCAGACCAGTCAAGAATCTGCCTCCCACGGAGAGACCCACTACCCATCTCCAGTCTCCAGTTCAGACCATGATTTCAACTGCCAAAAAAAAAAAATTCACATGCAAATCAAAGCCAAATTGAAAATCTGTTCATCACTTCTTCTGGTGCCTCGGGTCCCTTGTTGGGGAATTTTTAAATGGCTCAGCTCATCTGAAGCCAAGGAAGAGAGAGGAGACAGATGGAGTCATGCATTTTTACAGAGATTCTTAAGAATCGTCCTTGTGGAAACCCCCTCTGCCCATCCATGCTGCAGTGGGGACGTCTCATTCCGTGACCTGCTCTTACTAAAGATATTTCTCCCCACACCTGACAGCCCGGGCACATTTCTGCAGAGACTCATTTGCACAGCGGCCTTCAGGAGAGATGTTTCTTACATGACTGGCTCAGAAAAATCTAAGGCTTGCTTACCAAAAAACAATCTTTCTGCTGCCTAACAGAATGCGAGCACATCGGTTTTAACAAGAAAATGCCCACTGGTGGAGCGACTCCCTGTCAACTAAAACAAACTCCATCCAAGAAATGGAAAAATGATGAGTGAGCCAGGCGCCGCCCAACACACTTGTCACGTGTCTGTATGGAAGGTCATTTAAAGAGTCTTCAGGACTCACTTTGCCTGGGCTCTCCTGGGCAGAGTCTGGTGGGCATTGGACTTGGCTGCAGAAATTGACTCAATGTCTGGTCTTTCAATGCCATGCAAAGGGAGCCTGGCTCTCAGTAGCTGCCCTCAAACCACTATCACTCAGCAAGACTCCCACTTACTCAGGGTCATAGCCAGGGCTCTCCAGAGAAACAGAACCAACAGGATATAAGTAGATATATGGAGAGAAAGAGAAATTTATTTTTAAGAATTGGCTCATGAGATTGTGGGGGCTGAGGGGTGAAGTGGCATGTCTGAAATCTGTAAGGCAAGTGCATAAGCTGCTAATTCAAAGTTGACGTTGCAGTCTTGAGTCTGAATTTTGCCGGGCAGCAGGCTGGAAATGCAGGCAAGCTGTCCATGTTGCAGTCCCGAAGAGAATCCTTTCTTCAAGAAACCTCAGTCTTTGCTCTTAAGACTTTCGGCTGGTTGGGGGAGGCCCACCTACGATATGCCCAGTAATCTGCTTTACCAAAGGCTACTGATTTAAATGTTAATCACATCTGAAAAACACCTTTACAGCAACATCTGAACTGATGTTTGACCAAATAATTGGCACCATAGCCCAGCCAGGATGACACATGAATTAACCATCATACCTGGCACACTGTCTGCTTTCTGGCCATCCCGCTTAGCCACCTGTACCTCTGACAGTGACTGCTTGCTTCTCCTTGCGCACACACGCGCACCATCGGCTCTGTGCTTTATCACACCGCCCCTCCCCTTACCACTGAAAAGCACCCCCATGCCATCCCTTGCCTCTTCGAATCTTTCTCTCCCCCTCCAAGACCCAACTCCAGTCCCACTGCCTTGATGGTGTCTTCCCCGACCCTTCTGGGCCACACGGTCTCTCTCAGGATTCCCGAGTCCCCAACTGTCCATAGCACAGAGCCAGCCTTTGATCACACGCCTCCTGAGCCCCTCCTCTTCCTAGTTCCATTTCTGAATTAAGAGACAGCTCATGTTCCTCCACCTCCCACCTGGGGAAGGGCTGGAAGATTGAAATTTGACACAAACGTCCATCTGGTGGTGATTTTCTCTGCAGAGAAAAGTACAATGGCGGTAAGCATCGGATTAAATAACAAAGTCAGAACAAAAACAGGAAAAGCAGAGGACATCGGCGGGTCTTTCTGGATGAACTGAGCTGAAAACACAAGTCGAAGCGGGGGGGTTGAAGAAGGTGACCGGCCCGGGGAACGGCTCTGCCCAAGCAACCCTGTGACTGTGTGAGCTGCTTCCGGGCACAGATGGGGCTTCTGGAAGCCATCGGGGCCACATTAAGGGTGGACTGAGTGAGTCACTCACCAGAGACCTCTGCAAATGGCTGAGGTCAAAGTTCTGCTTTTAATCGATTCAGTGTGTGATATCGCTGGGCAGCGTTTCCTCCAAAGATAAGGGCAGCAATGATGATCAGATACGAAGCACAGGCAGCCATGAAGAACGAGGAGCCCCTGCCAGAGGAAAAGGTGGGGGACAGGCAAAACCAGCTTTGAGACAGGGGCGCTGGCTGCTGCTTTGCAGGAATGGGTACCACTAGCCGCTCAAGCTTCGATCCTGCCAATCAAGAGGGTTCAGACTCTCCCCACTATGAGCTGGTGCCAGCCTGTGGCAAGGAGGAAAGAGAAGGGAGATAGATGAAAACCTCAAACATGACGGAAAGGCAGAGTGTGGCCAATGTCAATGTCTGCTGCACCTCAACGCATTTATTAATGTTGTTGAGCATGAAAAAGTGCCATACCTGTGCCAAGCGCTACAGACATAACAGACAGTGCCGAGCCCCGCCTGTAAGGGGCACACCTTCCAGCAGGAAGAAAGACATTGGGCAAGTATTGCAATCATCACCAAGAAAAATCAGCTTGATCACACACAATTTTTAAAGGGCAAGGTAGCATCATGGGCGTGGAAGGCTTTTCCTCACCAGGGTTGTGGTTGGAAGTGGATTTCCTGAAACACTACTCTTGTATAAACAGAATGCTTCCAGCTCTCCCTTTGCTCCTTAGGGTTCCCTGTGAGTCAACTTTCTAGAGGCTCCACCCAGCCTGGGGAGGGCTGGCACCAGATCTTAGACCGCATTAGAGGTCCCTCCTGTATGCCTCTACTATGACCAGTGGTGTCCCCGCCACCACCACCAGCACCAGCAGCACCTATAGAACTTCTGCTGTATTTTAATCATCTGTTTAGTTTCCAGCCTCATCCACTGAACAAGAAGCTCCTTGAAAGCAGGAACATGTCGGTATCACTCACAATTTTATCCCAGGGCCTCTAGAGGACAGGACACACACTTGGCCCTAGTTTTGAGTGCTGCCTGCTTCACGCACATTTAGAGAAACTTTGCTAATAAAGATGGCTGGCATTGCTTGAACAGGCACTGTGTGTCAGATGCTGCTCAGCAATTGGCAACCACTAACTCATTTGTTCCTTGCAGTAATCTTTTGAGTTGTGCATTATCATCACTATCAAGCCAGGAAGGAACCTGAAGTCCAAAGAAACTAAGGAGTCTGCCCAAGGTCACAGAGCTTGGGACTAGATGCCAACTCAGAACAGTCCCTGGTCCTCACAGATGCTGGCCCGAGGTTCCCCGCAGTGAAAGCATGTTCTCTTCTGTAAGTGTGCTGGAAGAGGGAACTGCTGTGGAAAAGACCCAAAGAGATTTGAGTGCTCAGTGGACACATATACAACGAAGGCAGAGGATTTGCAGTTGCCAGGACCTGAAGCTCCCAGAGATGGGGCTCCTAGGCTCACCAGACCCCCCGTGAGGAGGTGAAGGCAGCTACCAGACTCTACGAGCCTTCTCCAGGAGTAAGAGAAAAGCCTACAGCAGGTCCTGGGAAGGAGGAGGGCCAAACAGTGGAAGGAAGCAGAAGTGTCAAGAGCCAATGCCCTTTCATTTCTTGTCATCTCTTTCAGGCTTATTTGGGCTTCTCTCTGAATCTCAGGGCCCGCATGCAGGAAGCCCTGGAACTATGCTCAGACCCAGCTAGATCTGGGACAGGAAACAGAGGGATAGGAAGAAAACCGTGAAGGTCAGGGCACGAACGGATGCAGACGAGAGGCACGGGCCCAAAAGTGGCGAGTGATTTACCTGCCGTCACACCACAAGCCTTAAGCAGGCTATGCAGAAATGGTGCAGGCCGTTCTGGCTGTGGAGGCATGCTTCTCCCGAAAGAGCCACTGCAGCCTGCTGTGACTCCCTTGCGGAAAATTAAGAGAGGAGCTTGTCATCACCAGAAGAAAGAAAAGTAGCCTGCTCATTTCATCACGAAAACTCCGCAAGCCTATGGCAAATGGTCTCAATTCTTTCCTTCCACCTGATTTATACTGAAGCTATTGTTCACTCTGATGGTGTTCGATATATCACAAGAATGAACACTGTGCATCTTGGTATTTCACCCTCCAAAGCCTCATAGAAAAATGGATGCTAATGAAGAAACCGTCCATGTTTTCCTTAGAAGGCTATCACCTCTGATAATACAGAGTGTTTCAGCAGATCAATAAAGGCAATAAATCAATGCGATTTATTAAATACAACAAGCACTTTTCCAGGCAAGCACTGAGAAAGAGTCCAGAACGACATTTCACCAGCACTCAGAATGGAGAAAGGTGGCTACTTATTATGAACAAAGTTTCATCAAATACCTCAAGAGAGATTGATAACCAGTGACATTCGTAACCACCCCACCTCAATTCCTAGCAGAGCTCGCCCTGGGGGCATCCTCATTGGAGCTCTCGAGACAAAATCCAATTTACCATCCTTTCTACAGTAGAACCCAGGTCAGCTCCGGAGACAGAGCTGGCAAACGTTCAAGTGAACAAGGACAAGTTCCGCTGGACAAAAAAAAACACGAGTGAGGTGAGATCAAACATAGTGAGTCTCAAGAACATGGGAATTGATCCTGGAATCTGCCTATTCTCTGCCCAGAGAAGGAACGGAGGATGGCTCCCCATACAGGTGCATGAAATCCACTCCAAAGAAGAGCCCACCTCTCAACCGTGGTCTCGACATTTAGACAGAGCTGGTTTAACAATTCGTCAGGGTAGGCAGACTACTCACACCCATTCACTTCCTGCAGGCAAGGGTTTATAAGATAGCCATGAATCGATGGATGGATCACACCCCTCCGAACAAAGGCAAGGCTGGGGCTGCCATTTCCTCACCTACGCTCCAGATTCACTCTTAACTCTCTCCACCCTAAGGCCACTGAGGAAAGAAAAGACACAGCAGGGCTGCTGTGGGATCATGGACCAGGCTCCAGACACCCAGGGACTGGCCTAAAATGGGCTCCTCCATAGACAGTAAGCCTTTGTTAGAGACATGACTCTAACCCTCCATGACATCCATCCATCCATCATCCATCCATCCATCCACCTACCCATCTGTCCATCCATCTATCCATCCATTCACCTATCCAACCACCCATCCATCCACCCAAATGGTTGCTCAGGGCTTCACCATATACATGGCTCGATCTGTTCATCCATCCATCCATCCATCCATCTATCCAACCACCCATCCATCCATCCAAATGGTTGCTCAGGGCTTCACCATATACATGGCTCTATGGGGATGCAGAGGGTCTCTCAAGGATAGAGAGTGTTCAACTGGTGATAAAATAACCTGATGGAAATGGTCTGAGCTCTGAGAGCAGCTACACTTGGGTCCTCATCCCAGCTGTGTGTCTTTGGTCAAGTTATGAAATTTCTCAGTGCCTCCAAGGCCAAACCTGGAAAACAGGGATAAGGATGGTACCTACCAAACAGGGTCTTTGTGAGGATTAAATGAAATAATGAAGTGTGTCCTACAGGATGATAAGGCATACGAGAAAATAATTTTAGTCGAAACAGGAGAGAATCTTTATCTAATGTATATGTATGTATGTATGTATGTATGTATGTATGTATAGATATATAGGTAGGCAGGTAGGTAGGTAGATAGATAGATAGATAGATAGATAGATAGATAGATAGATAGATAGATAGATTTAACACCAAACTCATTTTCACAAAACTACTTAAAATAATCTAAAGTTTAAACTAAGTTTACACAGGGTGAGAAAGTTATTTGTAATTTGTAGCACGTTACCAAGCAAGGGCCTTTGTCTAGAATAGATAAAGAATTTCTACAAATCAATAAAAAGATTTAAAAAATAGATAAAATTCTTGAGCGGGCATACACAAAAGAAGATATTTCAATAGAACAATATGAAAAAGTGCCTAATCTCATTAGTAAGCAGAGAAATGCAAATTGAGACCACAATGAGGTGTTACTGCATAATCCCCAGGATGGTTACATGAAAGCAATGATCACACAAAGTGTCGGTAAGGATGAGAAGCAACGGAAACTTGTAGAGTTGGGACTGTAATTGGTACAAACATTGGAAAGCCACTACCTACTAAACTCGAACATACATACCCACGTCTTATAACCCAGCAATTACACTCCCAAATATATAGTCAGCATAAACGTGCTTTAATAAGTGTTCATTCTACCATTATTCATAATAGCCAAAAACTATTGGAAACAATACAATGTCCATAAACAGCATACTAAAAAATAAAGTTTCTGTATTCATTCGATGGATTACTGCACAGCAATGAAAATGAATGAACTCCAGCTGGATGTAACAACAAAGGTATTCTCTCAAACATGACACCACATTACAAAAGTCAGACACATAAAAACATACATATTGTATGATCCCGTAAGTGTAATGAGCAGATTCAGGCAAACTAAATAAGAGAGAGTGAGAATCAGAATAAGGCTGGCTCTGGAGAAGCAGTAGGGGGCCCTGAGAAGGGTTTCTGAGGTGCCAGCCCTGTTCTATTTCTTGACATTTCGTGATAATTTATTGATTTATACATTTACGCTTTGTGCTCTTTTCAACATGTTATATTTATAACTTTCGTTAAGTTTTACAGAGTCTTTAAATATTAAGCAAATACATTGGTGCATGATTATAGTAAAACAGTGAGAATAATAATGAATAAAGGTGGGAAAATACTGAAATGATAGAACTAACTTTCACAAGACATAGATCCTATTTCATACATTTTACACAAATTATCTCACTTAACTGTCACCACAGTTCTATGAGATAAGTAATACTATTAGCCCCCACTTTACAGATGGGAAATCCAAGGCATGGGAATGTTAAGCTATTTGTCTAAGGTCACCCAGCTAGTTAGCAGCAAAGCTAAGATTTAAAGCCAGGCAATCAAGCACCGAAGTCATGCTCTTGACCATCACCCCATGCTGCCTTCATGCAAAGGGCTAGCATAATAACTAACACATAGCCTCGCTCACTCTGTGTTGACTCTTTAATAAATAGTCTTTCCTCTTGATCTCTTGCATTCTGCTCAGGGAACCCACCTGTCATTCATCACTCATCTCTCAATTTATTTTGTGTTTTGGTTTTGATACTCCTTCTTCCCCTCCCAAATCTTGTGTCCATATGTCAAGGAGTCTAGTAAACACTGATCACACGGGGTCTACAGAACACCAAAGGCACAAGAGCACAGCCTTTGGAAACATAAAATAGCCAGGCTGATAGCTATATTAACCGAAAGCACATGGGTGGGATTGGCTTCACCTGATGATGCTGTCTCAGAGAGACCACCAAAATGTCTCCAGCTTAAGGGGTGAGGTGTTGACCTGGGTTCTCGGGCTTCTCCCAGATTCTGCAAAACACAGGCGCTGATAGTGACCAAACGACAGGGGAAGCCTGCTATGAACAGCAGGCATTTTCACCTCTAGAAGGAAGGAAGCCAGAGATGGATGATGCAGATGCTTTCAGAATGAATCAGAAGGAGAAATGGTTCACAAATGTTAGAAAAAGTAAGAAGAGATGCTCCCAGCCTCCCAGGGCTGGAGGATACTTCCTGAAATAGGCTCAAGCTGAATCTGCTTCCAGAAGCATCACCCTTTGAGACCACGTGATCATCTGCCCAGGGAGACCACCTGTCCCCTGAGCCCCTTCAGAGCCTGCTGGAAAGTCTGGTTGATTTGTCATCTGAAGACCACTAATATGGCTCTGCATATCCGCATGATCTTTTGGTACTAAATGTATTTGTAATCATTGCAGCAGCCTGTTTAATTATAACTAATGGGTGTACCCGTGCTAAATGACGTGCCATTGGAAATCCCCTTCCCCCAACTGAGGCTGTCCACGAAGATGCCACAAAGATGCTGGGCGAGCAGGCAACTCTATTCAAAGAGACCAAGTTCCTACACTTGAGGCTCCACTCGGATGGAGGAATTTCACCAAAGAAATTTCCCTCCAGAATTCCTGTGTGGACAGCTTCGGCCTTTCAGGCTGTGGGGACAGGGTGTTCTATTCGTGAGCTGCCATTTCTGAAAGCTCGATGACAGGGGCAGAGCCCCCCTCTCCAGACCTCCCACAGAGGATGCGATTTACCATGCACATTATTAATGAGCTTCATCCTAAAGTTATTCTGGCTGCATGCGGAGCTTAGAGGACTTGGGAGCACAACTTGGCAGGAGAGAGATGCTTTAAAATGCAGCACTTGCCCAGACTGTTTTTTAAAAAACGTAACATCAAGGAGGAAGTCAGAGACTGTGGTGTGGGGTGGGGAAACAATGGCAATAATGGGTTGGAAAGAGTAAAATGAGAAAAAGAAAAACTAAAAAACTGTTTTTTAATAGAAATATATATATACATTCAGCTCTTTTTCTCTTTTGCTTTGTTCCTCCCAGCCTCGGGGGCACTCTCTTGCCTAGAAGGCCCTCCTTCTCTTCCCTGTCCAGTAAGTCCTGCAGGTCCTTTAGGGCTACCTGAGCCACCTCCAAAAAGCCTTGTTGACTTCCCCAGATCTCGAGCACTTTCACTCCTGAATATTCCTTCTGAGTAGCCATTTGGCACTTCCTGTATTTAATTATCCATCAAAAACAGTTATGAATTCCTCATGGCGAAGTAATTGTGGCAGATGTCAATCCCAGGTCTTAGATAAGGCAGCTTTCCCTGTGGGTATCTTGCCTTTTTCAAGAAGCTGATTTCCCAGAGTAGGAAGAACAGCAGGTTCATGGCCTTGCTGCCCAAGGCCTGGCATGTGTCGACCCCTCAGAGAATGCCTGCTGGATGGCCAAACTAGACTCAGCATGATGAAGGGTGGCCCTGCTGGCTCTTACCCTTCGAGCCCTGACAGGATGTGGTCAATAGCACTATTGCCTATCCCAGAGGGCAGCCAGGAACAGAGGACTTGTCCCTCAAGAGGAAGGCTCTTGGATGCAAACCCAGCTTTTTCCTGTGCAAGGATAGAACCTCGAAGAGCTGAAGCCCAAAAGTCATCCTACCCCTTAAGCCTCCTATCTGGGGACTCAGCATCCAAAGAACAGAGACAGTGACGGTGATGGGGGTGAGAGGGAGTGATGAATGGCGAAAGACAGTTATTCAGTGAACAAGTAAGGACCACAAAAGACCTTGATGAATGCAGAGCTTTATTGGAAGACAGGAGTGAGGCAGAGGTAGAGTCTTGAGCTCTGTTCTGCTCTCAGAAAGAAAAGATATGGATGGGAGAACAATGGAAGAAAATCAATTCCTGACCTCTATAGAAATGACAGAGTTATCTCAGCCCATTTTTTATCTAAGCCCCATTTTTCAACTGAGATTTCTCTGGTTATGGACATACATAAAAAGGAAATCCTGTCATTTTTCGAGTTTCTCATAACCATGATTGTAATGTTTCACTTATTAAAAATTTCACACAGTACATATAAAATCGATTTTCCCTGATCAAAATATTTTCCAGAAGTTTCTATGATACATCAATTACTCTTCAAGGTGCAATGAGAGGCAGAGTGAGTCAGCCATAATTTGGCCTAGAATTCGGGATGTCGACACAAGCTCACCAGGTGCTCCCCCAGCAGAGGCCCAGGGCCCTGCTGCTCTTGAGTCAAGAGAGCTCCCGGGCCCCCTCCTGGCAGGTAATCATGCCAGGAGGTCTCCTTGCTCAGAGTTAAGACAATACCACTGATAACTTCTTCACAAAGGAATAAAGTGAAACTTTCAGATAACATCTAACTTTGTCACCATCTCAAGAGCCAGACTAGACTGTGAGATTCTGGGTGATGAAAAAACACGCTTTCCTCTAAGCTCCCTGGTATACCCACATTTCCATAGAACTCACTTCTCCACTTCAAGAGAAAGGCAGGCAGCTAGCCATGCTCCTATTGCAACATGTGACGAAGGGGCAGTGTCTGGCCAAGGTGACACTAAGTGGGAGGGCTGGGACCGTGGCCCTCATTCCTTGCTCGGGCACTGTAAGAATCTGCTATGGAAGTTCCCCTTCATTGGAAGATGCCCTGCTCCAAATCTCAAGGGATAGTTACTTTCTCCAAGAGAAAACTTTGGCCGATCAATCACCGCATCAGTAAGTGCATCGAAATGAGAGTAGACAGACCCAGGGTGCATCTGTTTTGAGTCAGGAGCTCCTAGTTACATCTGACAAACATCAATAGCTCCAAACTTTTCTCTGCATAGGCATCCATCAGAAAGCACCCATCTCTCTTTCCTTTTATAAAAATCTTGATTCAAGCTCAGTACCAGGCTGTGCGATAGGGGAGTTTGCCATTCTCTTTCACGCTGTCCCTGAATGAAGAGGTATCATCACAATGGCTCATCTTCCAGCCTGTGCAGACCTGTCAATGTATTCTCTTCTTTCCTGGAAAGGTGGCAGTCAGAGTTAAATAACAAGTGATTCTAAAGTGTCTTTCTCATTGACATGAGAATTAATAGTAATGCAATTATATACTGATGGCTTCAGTGTTCTCCTGAAATGGAGCAACAACTTCACACTCTCACTTAGAAATAAAGTCATCCTACGATAATTTCAATAGAATGTCAAGAGGCAGAAATCTCAAAGGACTCTACTGGGTACCATTTTTGCAAGACTATTCTAAGAATTAGAGGAGAAGGGGGAAAAAACACAACTCTCCCAGTTGAAAATGTGTATTCCCATAAAAGATAAAAGTTGATTTATTTTTATGAACTCCTAACAATATGCTCTTACAGTCATGGAATTCCTCGGCTACATCACCCCAAAGTATTACTTTATGGAGCTTTTAAGGCCTTCGAAATACAATGCTGTAGCTAAAATAGGGCCATTTCCCAAGCAAAAGGATTGTAAACAACATACTAGAAGAAAAAGGGATTCCTTTAGAATGCTACCATGCATTTATTGCAATCCAGATGGTTTGGTCTGAGGGCAACTGAACAGCAAAAGACTCCCAACTCAGAAACACCTGTTACGCCCATTATCTGAGCCCCACACTTACGAGTCTTCCTTTTGAATCCCTGTCAGTTCATCATTAAAACAAACGGGCCATTCAAATCGTAGAACTCTAGGACTAGAAAAAAACCTCAGTATTCAGGTTTTTTGTCACTTAGGTCAACTCGCCCATGTCGCAGTGTGAAAATGCAGGTCCAGAATCTCAGCCAGAATCATGTAACCAGAATTGGGACCTATTCCAAGGCCCCAGGATGCTCAGTCCAGTATCTTGTCCATTACTCAGTACTATGGGGTGAATTGTGACCCCCAAAGATATATTGGTATCCTAATCTCCAGTACCTCCAGTTACTTTATTGGAGGATGAGATCTTTACAGATGTAATCAAGTTAAAATCAGGTTATTAGGGTAGGCCTTAATCCAATATGACTGGTATCCTTATAAAGAGGGGAAATGTGGACACAGAAAGAGATGCACAGAGGGAAAATAATTGAAGAGACAGGGAGAAGATGGGAATCTGCAAACGAAGAGGAAAGACCTTGAACATGTCCTTCTCACACAGCCCTTGGGAGGAACCAATCCTGCCAAGACAATAAATTGTTGTTAAGTCTCCCAGTTTGTGGTACTTGTCACAGCAGCCTTAGCAAAGTAATACACCTGATACCAACTGTCTGGAGTGGAACATGTATCTGTAAATGTCTGTTTATATTGGCTGGCTTTATCTCATAGTTCGGGTAACTAGAATCCTTGTCTTCTATAAAAATAAAAAGACAGAATTTCCCTAAAAGTATCTTTTTAAAATGCTAGGCTCTAAAAGATACACAAACCTTTGTCAAAACCCAAGAGTAGGCCCATAGCCCTATCACGTAGATACTATTATTAACTCCACTTTAGAGATGAAGACACTTAGACACAGCGAGTGTGCAAAAACTTCCAAAGAACAACCAACTAGTAAGTGGCAGAGCTGATTTCAAACCTAACTCTATGTAGTTCCAGAGCACAAGATCCTGAATAATGCAGTAGACGAGAGATAGTGAGCATTCCATCGCTAGCAGTGTTCGAGCAGACGTTGGAAGACCATCAGCGAGAGATACTTTCTAAGGAATCCTTTCCAGTACCGGAGAAGGAAAATGAAATGTTTTCTAAGGCCCCACCAGCCTTGAGCTTCCCTGCATTTACAATCCTATAAATACTGCTAGTTTGAATAGTCAAGGGAAATTTCAAAAAGGAAATAAAATGAGAATGTGAGTCAGAGTTAGCACAGACGGAGAAGAAATTAATGATGGGAGAGGGAGACAACTTCAGTAGAGAGAAGAAAATTAGGAGGAAGAGCAAGGAACGTGTTAATAAGATGTGAGTTCTTGGGCTTTCTTAGTTAGAAGCTACCTGAAGCCCCAGCTCCACAGACCCGATGTGGGGTATGGCATCATCTGAGCCTCTCAGCTGAGCCTCTATCCTGTGTGCAGCCTGATTAGACTGAAGTGAACCTTTCAGCTTTACAAGTCACGTGGGATTAAGGATGGATGAAGAGCCAGTGCTCTGAGCTCTTAATTTAGCGTTTCTCCCCAGTCCTAAGTTAAACACATACACACCCATAATGCTTCCACCATGCTCTGAGCTAAATTCTGCTAGTGTCTGAGGCCCACGTATCTTATACTATACTTAAGTAAGCTGCTCACACGTGATTTGGGGAAAGAAGAGGTCTCAGAGCCCTTGGTTCTCAGAACAGCTCCTGAATTTATGCAGTCAGAACTGCACTCGCTTGATGGACAGTTTTCTGTCTCTGCTACAGTTCAGGCGGCAGACACGGACTTCCAATGTGGCAGCTGCAGAACATAAAACTTGCTCCCTTTCAAGCTAAGTTCTTATTTTCTCTGGTTTCAACAGGTTGCTGTGCAGAATATCTACACAGTACATGACATCTTCTCAGCTTGCTTCAGAATAGGAAATGCAGATCCCCAAAGCCCCTCGAAAAGTTTTTCTAGGTCAGTAGGAGAAAAGAGTTGTTCGGAAGCCTGGCACTAGCTTCTTAGAGAGGCTGGTGAGGTGGCCGCCCAGGGGAGGGAAGAAAACGGCTCAGCATCAGATATGGGGTGCCCCAGGCTGGCACCTCAGGAAGGGAGGCTCAGGCTTCACATCCACCCCTACAAAGAGCTGAGCCTGCTTCTATCTCCCACTTCTCAACGCAAACCTTCAATGTGTCAACCTTCATCAGTTTCTCAGACATATCTGTTCACTCCCACCAAAGGAAATAGGAATCTCGAAGAGAGGGAGAATAAACAGAGCTGCGTGTAAGCACCTGGGGTATCCCTCATCTTTATAGAAGTGCTGTTGATGATTTGTATAGTCACGTGCTCACTGCGGCTCTTACACAGGTGCCAGCAAACATCTCACTCTCCGATGACGAAGGGCTCCTTCTGAGCATGGAATGGGAGCTTCTCTTCTCGTTGGCAGCCAGCAAGCCCAGAGTGTTCCCTTAGGATTTACCTCAAAGTACTGTTTTCATCCCAGGTTTGTGGTAGGTTTTCACCCCATCACCACTGCCTATCGAATGACATTCGATCATTAATTGCCTTGTAGTGATTCCCTCGTGACCACACCTCTCATTGTAAGCCGACTCAAATCCTCTTTGGAAACAGCTAATTATAAATAATAAACACGATGAAAAGTGTTTACGATAAAATGGGTGAAAGGACTCAGAGCGGGAGGAAGAACCTTCCAGTGATTATATGAAGAATTTGGGAGCAAGAAGAGAACCTCCAGTTCCGTGTCTCATTTTTCAAGCGGGAACACTGGTGCCAAGGAAGGGAAGGTGATGCCCAAGGTCACACGGCTCGTCAGTGGACAAATGGACTGACGCAGACGTCACCTGACCACAACACTGAGCTCTGTCCTTCAAAGCCACAGTTCAGGCCACGATCTGACACATGGGGCTCCGGCCACCTCTACAGATTCTCTCACAGCCGCACCTCCTGTGTCCGGCAAGACAGAGAAAGAGGATTTTCCTTTCTTCCCGTTTATTCTATTTGCTTTGCCTGAAGCCCTTGTTTACATTGCAGTGGCATCCTCTCTGCTTTGGAGGGTTAATGTTTCGGGAAGGGGGATGGCATCATCAGACATGGCTGGAGGTATGTTGGCCACAAACATGCTGTGACTTCAGCATTTTCCAGGAAAACATGCAGGATGTAAGTATGCGTGAGAGGGATACCCTAAAGCCCCCTGGTGATGTGCAAACTACGCTGCTGGTCCCCAAAGTTCCAAATATCTCATGTCAAGTTTCTTTCCTCCCATCCCGCAAACGACACTTTGGGGAAAAGCACAGATTTGTCTTGAGAATTTGTTGTTCTGCTTGTTCTCAGCTCGAAGTGACAGTTCCTTGCGTGAAGGGCCTGTGGCTGCCGTGAAAATAAGAAAACAAAGAGAACGTGCATCTGATGACAAGGAACAAGAGCTAGTGACCCCTCGGTGACCTGTGCAGTGTCCCTGCCTGATATCCTTCAAGGCTCTCCACACCCACGCCCTTACGAGGTCAAGTTCACACACCTTACCTGGTCCACAAGGCCCTCCCTAGCCTGCCCCTGACGATCTCTCCAGCCGCAACTCATCACTCCTTATCTTTCGTCCCACATTCAAGAAACACTCGGCTGCTTGCGGCTTCCCAAACACATGGTGTCTGCCCTTGTGCCTGGACTTACTGGTGCAGCTCTTTCTGCTGCTCCTCCATCCTGCCGCCTTCTCCCGTCTCCCCACACTGGGCCCTGCTATGGCTACTTCCCTTCTTACTGATGTGACTTGACATTTTTCTCTTTGCAGTATAATAGCTTTTCAACTGTTAGAAAGATACGTTTCAATCTAGAACGCTTCAGTTTCCCTTGGAAGTTCAGGGGACACTTCGAAAAGTATCCAAAGAGTTGACTCTTCACTGCAGGTCATAAACTTCGGGGTTCTCTCACGGCACTGGTTGTCAGTGCCATGTCTTCTGGGGTCTGAGAGCGTGCTCCTGTGGGAGAAGCTATTTAAATCCTGCTTTAGCTTCTGGTCCTTTTTTCCACAACCAGAATGGTCAAAAAAGCACTTTTATTTCTGTTTCTTGGGAAATAATCCACAACCATCAGTGCGTGTATCTCCCTTCTCTACCCTAGGAAATTTGGAGCCCCTCAAAGCCCCATGAGGTCAGTTGGTAATGGCAAAACTCAGGAGTGGATAAAAAACAGAACTCGGGAGATCTAACAGCTTCTCTAAGTGTTGCAAAGCAGTAAACATAAGTGGGCAAGACACGACCCAGACAATTTCCTGGACGGAGTCAAAATCCAAGAGTTGCACTTGGTTCATATGATCTTTACATGAATCATCTGAGAAGTATTTATTTAAAAATTCTTTGGCATAACACTGTATACGATTATAGAATCACAGGCTGCTAGGACTTGTGCAAGATCTTTAATCCACCCACATTTTTCAGATGGGGTGACTAGGCCAAGAGGGGAAAATTAAGAAACCCAAGTTTCATCACGAGAGCCAGGCCCTCTGTTCCCCAGCCTTACCCACGGCCTCCTCCTGCAGGGGTCTGGCCTCCATCCACAGGCCCCTAAATTACAGACAGGGAAGGAATCTCTGCTCCTGCCATGAGGTCTTAGAGCAGCTGTAGATCTCCCAGCTGGGGCTGCTACAGCAATGCAATTAGCAAGGCTGCCTGACAACAGCAATGGCAAAATAGTCTGTCTCCTCTCCAAAGTGACTAAGTGACTAGGCACAGGCGTTCTGTTGTCTGAAGGCTCTTGTCCCCATTCTCTCTTCATCCTCTGGCCCATCTCCTGGAGCAAGATAAAATAACCAGGTTCTAGGGATCCTCTCTCTGCCATTGCCTAGTGGAACCTCTCTTATAAGTAGAATCATCTCCAGGATTAAAAGCCCATCATGGACAGTAATTGAGAAGCTCTCAGAGTTCAGCGCAAGGTTCAGGCTTGCTTCCCGTTGCACGTAGCTGTCTCCCCATCTTGGGCTCTGGAGCCTCACAGTGTATTCCCAGGCACCCAGAACTATATTTTTTAAGACGTTATTTATTTTGCGGGGTGGGGGAGAGTAGTTTTAGGTTCATGGCAAAATTGAAAGGAAGATATGCAGATTTGTCCCCACACGTTCACAGCCACCCACATTATCAACATGCCCCACCAGAGTGACACAAGGACGAACCTACATTGTCGCATTGTTATCGCTCAAAGTCCATAGTTTACAATCGAATTCACTCTTGGTGTTTTACGTTCTATGAGCTTAGACAAATGTATACTGACTCGTCTCCATCGTTATGATATCATACAGAGTATTTTCACTGCCCTAAAAATCTGTGTTCTGCCTATCCATCTCTCTCCCTGGCCCCTGACACCACTGACCTTTATGCTTTCTCCTCAGTTCTGCCCTTTCCAAAATGCCGTATACTTTGAGTCACGGAGTATGTAAACCTTCTCGCATTGGCTTCTTTCCCTTAGTAATATGCATGTAAGTTTCCCCCTGTCTATTCGTGGCTTAATAGCTCATTTATTTTTAGTGCTGAATAACATTTTATTTTCTAGATGTACCCTAGTTTATTTATCCACTCACCTACTGTAAAGCATCTCAGTTGCTTCCGAGTTCTGGGAGTTATGAATAAAATCGACATAGACATCCTTGTGCAGGTTTTCATATTAACATAGGTTTTCTACTCTTTGGGGGTAAATACCAAGAGATGAGATCACTGGATTCTAAGAGTACGTTTAGTTTTGTAAAAAACTGCCAAGCTATCTTCCAAAGGGTGTGTACACTTTTGCATTCCTACCAGCAATGAGTGAGAGTTCCCGCTGCTGCACATCCTTCCCGGCCTTTGGTGTTGTCGGTGGTCTGGATTTGGGCCATTCTGGTAGGTTTATAGTAGAATCTCATTGTTGTTTTAATTTGCATTTTCTTGGTGACATGATGTGAACATCTTTTCATATGCTTACTTGCCATCTATACATCTTCTTGGTGAATTTTTTTATTATTAAAAAATTAATAATTCTTTAATCAGATTGTTTGTTTTCATATTGTTGAGTTATAAAAACTCTTTGCATATTTTGGACAACAGTCCTTTATCAGATGTGTCTTTTGCAACTCAGAACTTTTGATTTCGTATTTCAGAGACAACGGAAACACGTAAGATCCCTGGTGTAGACCAGAGCTTTACTGCTCAAATTCATTATCCCCAAAGAAATGGATCTGAACTAAACGAAACTGCAGAAAGGACTCTGACATAAGGAGTTAGATGAGTAACTTATTCTCATTGAGAAAAGGCAGTTCATTCCCAGGAGAGAACACCACCGAGACTTTAGAAGTCAGACACATACAGTCCCCAAATACCTACAGAGCACTCACTATGTTCAAGGTATTAAATCTAATAGCATTTGACCAGAAATAGCCCTAGGCACAGCCATCCTTGGCAGGAGAAGCTGTTATGTCTAATATCACTGATTACCTATGCTTTGTGTGGAATACCTAATTTTGTCCTCAAAATAATCTTATGAGGTAACACAATTGTGGTAAGCAAAATAATGGCCTCCCCAAAGATGTTTGCGACCTAAACTCTGGTACCTGTGGCTATGTTACCTTACACGGCAAAAAGGACTTTTGCAGATGTGGTTAAGCTAAAGATCTTGAGATGAGGAGATGATCCTGGATTATGCGGGTAGGTCTAATGTACTCACAAGGGTCCTCGTATAAGGAGGCGGAGGGTCAGAGTAGGAGAGTCAGAGGAAAATGTAAGGATAGGAGCAGAGATCAGAGGGATATGACTGCTGGCTTGAAGATGGAAGGGACCATCAGCCAAGGAATGAAGGCAGACTCTAGAAGCTGGAGAAGGTAAGGGAAAGGATTCTCCTCTAGGGCAGGGGTCCCCCAACCACGGGGCTGCGGACTGGTACCAGTCTGTGGCCTGTTAGGAACTAGGCCGCACAGCAGGAGGTGAGCAGCAGGTGGGCTGGCAAAGCTTCATCTGTATTTGCGGTTGCTCCTCAGCGCTAGCATCACCACCTCAGCTCCACCTCGGATCATCAGGCATTAGGTTCTCATAGGAGCACCGGTCCCTGGTACCCAAAAGATCGAGAACTGCTGCCCTGGAGCCTCCAGAAGGGGTGCAATCCTGCCACACTAGATTTTAGACTGTGAGACCCATTTCAGACATCTGACCTCCGCAACTATAAGATGATACATTTGTGTTGTTTTAAGCCACCAAGCGTGTGGTAAGTGCTATGGCCGCGATATCGAGCTAATACAACTATCATTATTCCCATTTTACAGATGAAGAAACTAAGAAGCAGAGAGGTGAAATAATTCACCCTAAATGGTATACCTAGCAAGTGGCAGATCCAGGACTTCAACCCCCACAGTTTGATTCCAAAGCCAGACTCTGAGATACTAAACTATACTGCTAACTACTAATGGAATCCATGAATTAATAGATAGATAATGGAAATTTGTCCTTGAGATCGTGGAGCTTAGAACTAAGCTGAAAGGTGGTATAGAAACAAGATAGATAACCCAAGAAGGTATCTAATACAGGTAAAAAAAAAAAATGTAGTAATTTCCTTCGTAGAACGGTTACCATGAAATAAAATGATCGAGTTTTGCTGATGGGAATGCAAAATGGCACAGCTGCCCTGGAAAACAGTTTTGGTGGCTCCTCTATAAGCTAAACGTAGAATTAACACATGACCCAGCAATTCCGCTCGTGAGTAAATACCCAAAAGAAATAGGGGGAAAAAATACTGAAACAACTACTTGTATAGAAGTGTTTATAGCAGCACTGTTCACAATAGTAAAACAGTGGAAATAACAAATAACACAAATGCCCATCAACAGATTAATGGAGAAACAAATCGTGGCTTATACAATAAGTCTTCACTTAGTGTCATCGATAACTTCTGTGACTTTCAGTGAAACGACATATAATGAACCCAATTTTACCATAGGCTGATTAATATAAACAAGGGATAAGTTCCTATGGTATCTCATCAACATTATAATGAAACGATGCTATTTGAGGACCCGCTGGACATACGATGGAATATTATTCAACCACAAAAAGGAATCAATTGCTGATGCATGTGACAACATGGATAAACCTAGAAAACATGCTAACTGAAATAAGCCAAGCACAAAAAGTCCCATATTATATGATACTATTTATATGAAACAGCCAGGACAGGTAAATCCATAGAGATGGGAAACAGATTGATGGTTGCCAGGCTGCGGTGGGGGCAGGGAGACAGTGGAGAGTAACCGCTTAAGGGTTACAGGGCTGCATTTGGGGCGATGAACATTCTGAAACTAAATAGAGGTGGTAATTGCAAACACTGTGAATGTACTAAATGCCACTAAATTTTTCACTTTAAAATGACTAATTTTACATTATGTGAATTTTGCCTCAATAAAAATAAATAAAGGACAACTGCAAAAATAAATTATCACGGAGGGCTTTCTAGAAGATGGAGAACTTAATTTGGATCTTGAATGATGGCTGTGATTAGGCAGGCTGGGAGAAGGTGGAACAGTGAGAGAGAAGAGAGAGAGAGAGAGAGAGAGAGAGAGAGAGAGAGCGCGCGCGAGCTTCCCCTTTAATTCTACACTCTTGCATACTTGCAAGTTTCTGCGCAATCTGCCCCAGGCTCACCTCACTTAGCCCCCTCTAAAGAGTTCACCCAGCACTCAGAGATTCTGTAGGAATCACCAAGGGCACTCCACATATTTGCAAATGGTTTTATATGAATCGTGTGAAAAAGAATACTTAGTGAAGAGCAATGTGTTAATATCAGAAAAATTAGGGCAAGTTCCAAATGACTCAGAAAGCCGAACGCACCCCGAGTTAGTCTAAGGCTTGTGCTCGGGAGATCCGGATGCCTGTGCATCACATGGTGTGACCCCAGGCCCTGGAGGCACCACGGCTCTGTCACACAGCCCACCCACCGTGACTTGTTTGGCTCTTCCCCATCACTCACCCCCCCTCCACACACACACACACACATACCCATTATTCTTGTCAAGGGCAAGGTCTGGGATTCCAGCAAAACTGCAGGGGTCTAGGGAGGGCTATCCTCTATGAGAATATAAAGAAGCCCAGCTTTTCTCAGTCATCAATCACACAGCCTCGAGGACAGAGAAAATGCTGATGGCCTCACTGAGGACCAAGGTGGGACCTGGGCTGGCCCCACCTTCCTTCAGGAAGCAGAAACAATGTAAGGATCCAAGGGTAAATGGACTCACTTTCACTGCCACCCACCGAGGGAGGGGCTTGAGGGGTAGCTTTGAGGAACTCCAGGAACAACCTGTGTGTAAACCCAGTTTTCTGACTCCGAGCTTTAAGTCACTTCTGTGGGGGCTTGCCACCACTGTCTTCAGTCACACCAGGGTCCTCTGCTCCTGCCCACCAGCCCGAGCCATCAGTCACAGTGGGATGGGAGGCGGGATGGGGAACAGAAATGAGATGCATTCTGCTCTGTTTGCAAATTACTTTCAGCCCTGTGGAGAGAGTTACTTCTAAATGTGAAGTGTTATTGTCACAGAAAGAGGGATGTTTGTGACTGACAGCTTTGCCGGAAACCTACCAAGGCTTTGGGCAAAGCCACTGTCTCTGCGGAGTCCCCCACTCCTTCTGCAGAAACAGGAATCTTGGCAATATAGTCCGCCTCTTCTCCAGGGAAATGCACCATTCCATCCCAGAGATCTCTCCTCTGAACTTCTATCTGCCCTATTTGCAAACTCATGGGGTCTGGTATGTCACAGACAGCCTGACTACCTTGTGATAGGTATGCTTGTCATCTGGTACCAGCCAAGGTACCAGATGATTCATCCAAGGGGTAGAGTTTGTTTTCTTGACCCTGAATTCTCACTGAACATGTCATGGAGCCTGCATCCATATATGCTGGCTGACCAAACATCGTGCATTTATATTCTTGTACCTGTGTCACCAGGGCCACAGGTTTTCGTGACCTCAAGATTTATGCAGACAGGTGTTAAAATTTTTAACATTTATTGCATGCCTATCATGTGCTAACCATGGTGCTTTGTGTTTTATATGCACTTTCTCCAAACCTTACAGCTAACCCTGCAAAGCAAGTATTCTATGCTCAGGGGACAGTTCAGGACAATGCCATCTGTACAACCTCGACTCATTCTCTCTCCAAGCTAACTAGTTCTCACACGTACTCTCCTACCCCTCCACCAAAATTGCATTTTCTGATGTTGCCTACAACCTCCATGTTGCCAGACCTGATGGCTACTCTTCAGAGCTTAGCCAGGCAGCGTCCAACCAGGCCGACCACACCTCCGCCTTAAAACACTCTTCACTTTCTGAATGTCACACTCCTGGTTTCCTCGTCTCTCCCGCCTCCTCTGGCACCTCCGTCCCAAGGATTAAGGCAAGAAATTCTGGGGCCCGATTGCTGAGTTCATACCCTGAGCTCCTTCTCTTACTAACTGTGATCTTGGGGAAAATATTTAATATCTTGTGCCTCGGTTTACTTCATGGAGTTGTGAAAATAAAGGAATAAATATACGCAGCATATTTAGAACAATGCCTAACACACAGTAAGACTTCGATAAATGCGAGCTTCTTGTATTAGCACTACGATAATCCATTATTACACCATCTCTAAAATTTGAAGTTCCACAGAGCTGCTCCAGGTCCTTTTTTCATCCCACTCTAGCCGAAAGCAGCCTCATTCATCTCCATGATTTTCAATGTCATCTATATGTTGGCATCTTCAAATTCGTATCTCCGACCCGGATCTCATTTAAGCTCCAGACTCATTTATCCCGTCGCCCACTTGACACGTGCATTTGGATGTCTCACAGGCATCTCAATCGACATGTCTAAAAGTGAACACTCCCCTTCCACTTGCCCCTCCTTAGTCCTCTTTGTCAGAGACAATGGCACCATCGTCCCTCTGTGACTGAAGTAAGAAACTGCAGGATCGTCCTTGACACTTCTCTTTCTGTCACCTCCCACGTCGAATTCATTGCCACAAGCTTCTGATTTCACCTCCAAAAAACACCTTCCCGCGATTCCCTTTTCTCTATTTCAGTTGTCATCACCCTGCCGCAAGTTGCTGGCCTCCCTGTTCTATCTCTACCAACCCTAACATTCCTCATCTTACATGAACCATGAAGAGGCTACTGTTGTTGGTGCTGTCATTTTCATGCTTTAATGTTGTTTTGATGTAAATCAAATCATGATGGTGATCTCTGCTTAAAACCCTCCAGTTGCTTCCCATTGTCCATGAGAGGAAATCAAATTCCTCAAAGTGGCCCCCAAGGCACTTCAGTATCTGGCCCCTTGAACCTCTCCAGCCTGATCTTGCCACCCTCATCCTGGCTGGCTCTACTTCTGCTCCACTGAGGCTGCCTGTCTGCCCTACCTGTCTCAGGGCTTCAGTGGGCTTCTCCTTCTACGGCCTGCTACCTTGCCCCTTTCTGTGGCCTTGACTGCTTTGGCAGTCTGCTAAAGCCTTTGAAGCCCTCCTCAGAATGCTTTTTTAATGTATAAAATAAAATGCATAGTGTTACAAAAGGAACCAATTCTATCGAAATACACATAATCAAAACATTATTTTAAAAATTCGTCTGCGATGTACCACCACGGCGAGGGATTCTGATAATGGGGAAAGCTGCGTGTCTGGGGTGGGGGTGGGGACACAAGAGGTATATGGGAACTCTCTGTAGCTTCTGCTCAATTTTGCTATGAACCAAAAGCTTCTTTTAAAATGTCTATTAAAAATACACTTGTGACATAGTAATAATGCGTGCGTTTCTTTATCAAGGTATTAACTAACAAGCTCCGGCAATGGGTCTACTACCTACCAAAATGTCAACGATAGGAAACAGCTGTAATTTCCATTGGTGACAAAGTCACAAACAGACACCACTAACGCTACCAGAAATAAAGTTGAATTCCCCGCCAGGTAAGAGCCTTGTTGTCAAAACCCAACTCTCCTCCATTCTTCCACCGAGTAACTTCTACTCACCTTTGGTCCCAGCACACCCTCTCGAACCTCCAAACTGAGAACCTTCTACTGTTTTTCTCTTTCGCTCGCCCTCATTTTTACATCTGCAATTTTATTTCAAATTATAATGACATATGTGTTTGTTTGCATGCTTCGTATTTATGTCACTAGAATGGAAGCTCCACCAGGGCTGGGACGACGCCTACTCTGTTCAGTGACTGAGGCTCAAAAGAGCATGATTCAGTGAGCAAATGAATGAATTGCCCATAACTGGTAGGAGCATGGCTATAATAAACCCTTCTAACTCCAAATGTTTTGTTTTTCCTCTGCGTCACGTTGAGTGAAACATGTTAAGCGATGATTTCTACTTCACACAACATGTAGCTTCTTTTACCATCTTCCACTGATCTATCCGCTCGACAGAAAAGGTATCTATATAACTTTATAGAGTTGGCCTTTAGAGAGGTTACCTTTTCCAAAAATCTTTGTATTTCTAATGGTAGCTTTTGCTGAAAAGAAGTAAAAATTGAGTTTACGTTTTCAATTTATTTTTGTGAAAATGTTAGTGGTTTCAGATCCATTCAGGAACTAAGAACTAGGAGGAAGATGATGATGATGATGATGGTGGTGGTGGTGGTGTGGTTTACGTTTTCAATTTATTTTTGTGAAAATGCTAGTGGTTTCAGATCCATTCGGGAACTAAGAACTAGGAGGAAGACGATGATGATGATGATGATGATGATGATGGTGGTGGTGGTGGTGGTAGCAACAGTGGTGGTGATAATGATATTTATCAAGTGCTGTGCACACCTTTTATATGTTATCTCATTTAATCTTTACTACATCCCTACTTAGTTTAGGAAAGATAAGGCATAAAGAGATGATGAACCCAAGCAAAAAACTATGCTCTCTTCCTTCTCTGCCATCACATATACCTATTTAAATTTTTCTTCACTCATACCAAGAGCCTGGGATTTGATAACAGAGATTCGTAATGCCAATCAATTCTCAAAGGGGTGACCCCTTAGCTCATTCACCTCACCTAATACATTGCCCAGGATTCATCTTCATCAGATCAGTCGGTCTTCCACCTTTGAGAATCAAAAAGCAATAATACAGGTTCAAAGTTCAAGACCCGAAACCTTGCCTGTAAACAAGGGTCATCACAATCGGGAGCCCAAAACAGCAGACATGGGAGTGGAGGGACAAGCGGAGGAAACGTGTGCAAGAGATCGGAACATGCACCCAAAATATGCCGCTCTGCCATGAGGATTATTTTGAGCTAAAAGCAATTGAGAAAAAGCAGGCACAAGATGAGCTCTCTGCAGTCCCCCATCTACCTGAAAACAGATCATAAATTCCCCTCGTGAAGGTACCCGCCCCCATCCACTTCCCATACCGGGAAGGAAATAGCCACCTCAGCAGCAGAGATGAGCTGGCACCAGGAAAGTCTACACAAACCCTACTAACTAGTCCTTCTGTATCGTTTGTTTCTCCACGTATTTGCCTTCCTACAATTTGCTGCCTCTAGAATCTCAAAGTCTCTTTCCTTTGTCTTGTCGCTTCTCTTTAAATTTATCCTCTTTTTTTCCAAATGGTATAAAAGCCTCCAAGCCTAGCTGTTTCTTTGGGGTTTTCTCTTCTTTCAAAGAAGCCCCTCTGTGCCACGTAAAACTTTTAACATCAAATAAATTTGTACGCCTTTTCTCCTGCTAATCCGCCTGTTGTCGGTTTTTCTCACAGACCCAGCCAGAGGATGTAAGTGGCTAGCGGTAAAATTTCCTCCACAACAGGAGAGGGGAGGGTATAAACTCAGAACTAGACTTTAAAAATATTTCTTGGTTGGGTTAGGTTTAAGGTCAGGTTAAATTTAGAGTTTGAAACTACAGTGGCAAGATTTAATTATAGTTAACGCCTGGTAAGGGTTAGGATTAGGATAGTATTAGGTTAGGGCGAGAACCTTGTTTCGAGTGAAGCTTGGTGTCTAGGTTTCAGCTGGGGCTGGGCTTTTACCTGGACCTTAGGGTTTGTTAGGTATTAGAAGCTGTTGAGATCTGGTTTGGCTTCAATGTTAAGAGATTAAAGCTGTTGTCAGTCCAAGTCAGCAACAGGAAAACAGTTTGGAGGTTCGATCTAAGGTAGTATTTAGCTCTGAATTCAGATCTTAGGAAACATTATTGTTTAGGTTACTGACAAAACCTGGGGCAAGGATCTGTGGTCGGCCTGTGTTCCGAAGAGAGATCTGAGACAGGTTTGTGTGTTGGCAAGATGTACATGAGAGTCTGATGCAAATGAGTCCACAAATCTGTGAGGCATCTGGTGGACAAAACTACAGCCCAGACAGAAGCTTCGCCCCTGGGTCCCCGGTATCGCCTGTGGCCATACATGAGGAGCACTCCAGGTTTCAGACCTTTCCCCACCTCGAGTCACTACAGAGCCACTCTGGATAGCAGCCCTGTGTCTCTCAGAGAAAGCGGAGGATGCCCAAAGCCTGGCTAAACTAGCTTATCAGGCTTTAGTAAGTAGAGAAAGGGCTAGTTATATCATTGATAAACCCAAGAAATCACTCTAATGACGTCAACCCCAGGGCAGGGAATAGGTCCAAGCGTGGACAGAACCTGTCTGTGTCTGCCCCTCTGTGCCCTACGCTGCAGCCCAGACCTGAACAGCCCTGATGGTCCCTCATTCAAGGCCCTCTTTTCAGGCAGCTAGACTTAAATAACTGAACCTCCACGAATTTTTCAGGATAATAAGTGATGAGCACTGAGTCTCGACACAAAGGAGCGAAGATCAGTTCAGACCAATGGGAAGTGCCCAGGATGCTCCTGGCCTCTCCTGGGACCACCACCGTCTCTATGGCAATGATGGTGGTGGGTGTTGTCCAGAGGAGAGACCGGAATCTCGTAAGTAGAATCCAACTGTGGGGTTTGATTATGAGGATTTAGCTGTTGGGAAATGCCAGGGATTAACTTCGGTCACCAGGGTGAGAGCGACAAGGGAAAATGGTCCCAAATTAGGAAAGGACAACACAGCTAAGCTACACAGGATCATCGGGGCCCATGGCTGCTTTTAGGAGACCTCAAGCTCAGAGAGGGTCTTCTCCATCTCCTTCCCAGGACAGCAGGATCCGATGTGCACCAAAACTCACATTTATTTTCACAAAACTTTTCTGGGAACCATTTGAAAAAGCAATCATAAAAGAAATCACTTTTTTCGATAGGAAAAACATTACAATTAGAAGTGTGTTCCTCACCGAAGCCAGAACAAAGTAAGAGGAAGGGCTCAGAGACCCGCATTCTAACCTAGAAAACGCCACTCGCAGTGCCACATTGAGAGACTGGCTTCTCGGGGATGGGTGCTGGCGTCTGTGAAATGGGGCCAGCTGTGGGACTGCACCTCCCAGGCCTACCTTGGCTTCAGTGGAAAGGAAGGACAGCCATGAAACACAGAGCGTAAACAAACACATCTGTTCCTCAGATCTCACACGTGAGATTCTTGGAGGGCAGTGGCCCGGGGACGAGTCTGCAGTTCGGCCCCCATCCCGTGTCCCATGGGGCTGGCTCTGGAGGGGTGGGCCTTCTCCAGAAGATGGGGGCTCCTTGTCTAATTGACCTCCCAGGCACCCAGTCCTCTCGCCAGGCAGCCCGCATGTGTCCTTTCCTAATTTGGGGCCATTTCTCCTTGTTGTTCCTACACTGATGACTGAAATTAATCCCTGGCATTTTCCAACAGCTAAATCATTATAATCAAACTCTGCAGCTGCCAGATCTGCTGACTCAAACCCCCTATGTATTCATATGATATTTGTCGGGTAATTACAGAATAGAGGTAATTATATTCATGACTCCATTACTTTCATAATTCCAGAGACCCAGAAATCACTTTTTAAAAAAATCCTCACAAGATCAAGAGAAGAAATTCCTGCAGTCATCACCCTAACCCACATCTTATCCTGTTTGTCCCTCACGTCACACTTTCTTCAAAACCTTCCCATTCAACAAGAGCAGCTCCTCAGTGAAGACAGAAAGCAGGGAGATGAAACAGACGAATGTTCAATGCTTGGTTAGGGCCACAAAGGTTTCAGGTGGTCTAAACCAATGTGCATTAGTTATGGTAATACTAACTATTATACTAGTTAAGCCCTAAATACTTATGAGTTTTCAGATGCTTAACACAAAGAAATTTATTTCCTATTCGGGTGCTTCTCGTCAGACACCTGTCATGTGCTCATTCAGGGACCCTGGTTCCTTCCAGCTTGTGGCTTTGCCCACTCTAAGTCCTCAGAGATTTCTCCGATCAGCTGACAGGTGGGAAAAGACTTTTTAAGTCATGACTCAGGTGCGACACTGGTTGACTCCACTCACATTCCTATTGCAAGGATCCCGGTGACCGCAGCCCTTGCTGGACGGCCACTCGCAGCAACAGATCTACATTCGGTGGGGACCCCACACCTTTGGTGGTCAGCTGACCACTTCTGTCAATGACATGATACTAACAGGCCATGGGTGAGCATCCAAGGTATTTGTGAAATGATGGACACCACCACTTGCTATATGCCATGCAATGCAAATTAAAGTGATACAACGAACATCCTAACGAGATGACAAAGAAAATTCACTGTCTCCTTCTGCTAATGTAACATGCAAAAAAGATCCCCTCATAATCTTCTCCAAACATAATGCTGTAGCCACTCTGGACAGAGCATTTAGTCCCCCTCCCTCCTCCCACTCCCCACCCTGACCTTTTATGTATGCTGCCACAGACCATGGGACAGTGCTGCCCCTCGAATGTCTCCCATTCCATTATAAATCTGCATTAGAGATCGCCCACTCCCCATACTTGGTGCCTTGGCTGTTCCTCTCTGAAGGCTGTGCATATCCAGCAAAGTTGAGTGACACCAGCAAAGGTTCTCACCACAGGTCAAAGGGGTGGGCTAGGTGACGGGTGAGCCTGATGAAACCAGAGAAGGAGGCAGGTTGTGAAAGCAAAACTCAAGAGTCATGATGCAGTCAAGTCCCATGGAGAGATAGCACCTTGAAGGCTGCCCCTGGGGACGCTCGCCTCAGGTTTGGTGGCAGCAAAAGAGGTTTGGGAGTAGAGACACTTGAGGACATAGCCATGTGATGGGGCCCCTGGGTCCTGGAGAGCCCCGGGGGGGCCTTGCAGCTGATGAAAGGCGTGGAGGGCACCCCCAGGGCTGAGCTGTGTTTGGAGGCGTCGGCGAATCTGCCCGTGAGCAGCCTGGGTGGGGGACGGGGCTGCCGAAATGAAATGAGGACAGACAATGAGGCCAAACAAAAGAGAAGCTCTCAGGGGTCTACGTGAAGCGTCTCACGCACGTCGGACCAGCCCAACAGACAGGTGGCCTCCGCCCCCACGTACGAACATGTGGAATACTCAAAGGAATCCTTCCCCGTTTTTGAAACCCCGACCAAATGGCTATCCTCTATTTCCCATTCTGAATTTTCTACTTCAGCAGTTTTGTTTTTGTTTGTTCCAGAAAAGGGATAGAATTACATTTTACTAGGCTTTTTACAGTTGAAAACCTCTACGACAAAATACGGTTTTTCCCCAGAACTGCTTTTACAGCTAGTCAGAGCAACCCCTTAGCAAGACCTCCGAGGACAGCCTCCCGTGTGACAGCACCTCGCGTCAACTCCCAGGCGCCAGAGGTGAGTGCCTGTCCCAGGCCCAGTTCTCACAGGGGAGAGTGAGAGGCAGGGCGCTCTCCGGGGCGGGGCGAGAAAAAGAATCTTCCAACCAATCATCTTCCTCCAAGGCGTGGTCTGACCTGGTCCACTTTCTCACCTAGGAAACCCTTGGGATTTCCAAGCCACTGGTGAGAAACTTCTTGTGTAGCATTACAATTTTTTTTTTTTCAAAAGGCAATATTTAGAAACATGTATTAATAAGTAATAATAAAGAACAGATGTGGTTTCTTTTTTTCTTTTCTTTTCTTTTTTTTTTTGATTTGTATTTATGTGAAGGGCATGGAGGCTCCCGCTTCGTGTGTCGCCCGCTTCTGCAGTTACCTTATGTCCTACCGATCCTACAACCTCGGCCATCTGGAGCTCAGTCGAGAAGAGAAAGGCCCTTAGAAAAGGCAGCTGAGAGCCGGGGACAGTGACCGGGGTCAGAGGCACCATCGACCACGCAGAGACACGGAACCTCTCAGCCTTCTCGTTGCACCTGCGTTTTAATAGCTCGGTGCGTTTAGTTCTTGGCGCATAGCACATAAGGACAGCTAATGGGGAAGGGGACAGCGATTACCACAACGGACAGGTAGGAATATTGGCAGCGGCGAGAGATGAGCAGGCGGAAGATTTAAAAGCCGGTGACAAAAGCTCAGAGACCCAGCTGGCCGGGTGGTTAACACAGAAGCCAACAGCTGGAGGCTTTGCGGGAGCCGGAGGGTCTGGGAGGAGGGGTCTCACCTGAGCAGACAGAGTCGAGCAATCCGGTCTGGCAACATACGAAGGGGCCAGTATTCATGTTCAGTGGACAGGCAGAGGACAGCGACCACGGAGGGAGGACGGCCCCTGAAGGCAGCGCCTGGGCGACAGGCCGAGCTGGCCCTGCGTGGTCTGAACGGAAGGCCGTCTGGCTGAGGCGTGTGTACGCGGAGGCACGAATGTGGGAGCCCATGCACACGATGGGGCAGGCGATGAAGGGCACGGGCAGCGAGGGCAGCTTCCGGGTGTTCCACGAGGACCGAGGAGCACCCCAGGTCCTGAGAAGAGAGGGCATCATGGCGAGACACCGGGCTAGCCGAGGGAGTCTGGGCTGTCAGGTCCATCACCGCCACAGGTCAGGACGCAGAGAAAGAGGAACCCGAGCCATCTTCGCATCCGCTTCCCGTTTCACATGCCGGCTCTGAGACCTGGATGAGGGCGGGTGGCGGTGGTGGTAACAGGTCCACATTCTGACAACGGGCCAGCGGGACTACCTGGGGTGGCCCGGAGGCCCCGGCCTCCCGGCGCCGGTGTCTCCTCCCGGTCTGGGCTGCCTCACGCTCCCTCCCCGCCCCCATCCTGTGGGGCTCCCAGCGACTGCCCTTGTCCCGTGTTGGGATCAGCAGACTCGCCCATTACCCTGAGCTCACCTGGTGAGCTGGCCTCAACCATTTAGCCTTGACAGACGCAGGCAGTGGGGCGCCCGCCCGGCTGGGGAGTTGGCAAGGTTCGTTAATCGTGCTTTCAGAGCACTTTGCGATGCAGAGATGAAAGACATCTGAGGAGAGCAAAGTACAGCCATTACAGTCTCCATCTTCCTAATTGAGGAAAATGAGGTTATTTCCAAACCCTCTGTGATGCAATGGAAAATGTGCTCGACAGGCCCGTGCTTCTGGCTTCTCCCCCTACGGCTCCTCAGGGCCGAGACAGAGCAGCGCTATGCAGAGAGCACCCAGCTACCGTGCTCCAGGTCAGGGCCGCCACTTGGACGTGCCCCAGAGTCATCCCGGTGCCTCAGCCCCGAGAGGGACCGCCTCAACGAGACATCAAAGCTGGGCACCTTCGTGCGGCTCGAAGTCCTCCTCCTCTGCCCTGAGTAATTGGAACAAAACGACCCAGGTAGTCTTGCTGTAACATCAAAGCTGCGTATAATAACCTCACAGATGAATTCAAGAGTGAATACATTCACAGCCACTGCTCAAGTTTGAAGTATGCTGGATTTTTTTTTTTTTTTTTTTTCCAGCTTCAGAACTAAGCAAGAAGAGAAAGAGAAGACACCAGCCTTAGCTTTCTTTGTTAGCCAGATGCCTCCCCTTCTGGGCCGTGGTGAAAGGTGTGGGCTTTCAGCCCTTCAGTACTAAGAAGTCAATTTGAGAACAATGATGAGGATGAGAAGAGCAAGTATAGGGCTGGGGGTCAGGAAACACGGTGATTAACATGTCCGTGCACAAATGCAGACCCTGGCCCACCCTCGAGGCCACCAGCATACAGGGAGACCGGTGAGCCACACAGGGCCACTGACCGGAACATCTGTGATAGTTCGACCCTCTAGGTCACGGTGGAGAGGCTGGTCATCTTCTGTCACCTGTAAGGAATGGCTCCCTTTAGGCTAGAAGACGAAGGGTGAGTATATATTTATAAATAATAGAGCTACCAAAGAGAGCTAATACAGAAAACCTTCACGGCCGAGCAGCTGAAGTCCTGAGACTTTCCAGAAGCAAGTCACAGAACTTGCTATTCCAGGAGGGATCTCAAGGGTCACAGTCACTGTAACCCAAGAAGAGGATTGTGACACACATCATGGCCAATAAGTGTCTGTAAAATAGTATCCATGAGATAATAGAAAATATATATTAGTCTCTGTCCCCAGTTCCTGGCACAGAGCTTCTGAAATCCTTATAATTTCCTAAGCAAGAAGACCACTAGGAGCATCTTTTGCTCTGATATTTGACCTTTGACCCTGTCTCCGACACAGGCCTCCTGAAACCCTTATAATTTCCTGGATGACAGAGTGTCCTTTGTTTCAATGAGGCGACTTGGATGGGCTCCTGATGGCTCCTGGATGAGGGAAGCCACCGGAAAGACCAAGCCACAATCAGCCTCCCCCCCGCCCCATTCACTTGAGAGGGGAGAAGTGATGACAATGGAAATGATGATTAGTTACGCCTATGCGATGAAGCCTCCACAAAAACACCAAACGTGCAGGATTCAAAAACCTTAGGTCGGTGAAGATGTGGAGATTTGGGGAGGTCGCATGCCTGAAGAGGAAATGAAAGCTCTGTTCCCTTTCCATGTGCCTTGCCCTACACATCTCTTCCATCTGGCCATTCCTGAGTTATATCCTTTTAGAATAAACTAATGATCTAGTAAGTAAAATGTTTCTCTGGGTTCTTTGAGCGGCTCTCAAAAATTATTTAAACCCAAGGAAGGGCTCAAGGGAACCTTCAATTCATATCCCATCAGTCGGAAGCACAGGCGACAACCTGGGCTTGCAACTGGCATCTGAACTAGGGTCAGGGGTCAGTCTTGTAGGACTGAGCCCGTAACCTGTGGGACCTAATGCTTTCTCCACTAGATAGTGTCTGAAGAACTGAGTCAAATTGTAGGACACCCAGCTGGTGTAAGGTTGGCTTGGTGGTGGTGGCAGTGGGGGGAACCACACATCAAAATTAGTTGGAGTTAGAATCTTAGCATCATTTGGAATGCAACTGAAGGCAAAGCTTTAGAATATCTCCCGTCTCAGTGGGACACCACATAATACCTGCTCTCCACCCCCAGAACCCTGTCTATCCAGTTCCATCCCCCTTTTCATCATGGCCTACTGTTCCTTGTTGATCTTAGCTCCCAGCTCCCCAATTCTCAGACACGGCCTGCTACCCTTTTGCAGTGAACATGCATTGCTACCCCTTTTTATAACTGCCATGCTGTAGGATTACATGCCTAGTTAACATCTTGGGCATGTAAATGGGTTTATTCAACTCATTTCATAGTCGAGAAAATAAGAGGACTAAGAATATAACCGCTCTCTTCAGTGAGAGAACATATGGGTGGCACGTAATTGCCATAAAAACCGATAGGTGCCTCCTCTCCAAAAGTCAAGGGGCCTTTAGATACATTATCACCCTCACTCTGACCCCGTGAAACGGCTCTCCGAAAGCCCCGTCTTTACTGCAGAGAACATAAGTACTTGATTACTCAGCAGCTCACAGACTGCGGGGCTGCAACTCAGCCTTTTCCGAAAACTCACATCCTTCCCCATATACCTGACTGCCCACTGGCATCCTTGCCCCCTGAGAGGAGCTGAATTCTGTCCTACAAAAAAGGTGATGACATTCTAACTCTCACTACCTGTGAACGTGGAACGAGGGTCTTTGCAGATGATCATGTTAAGATGAGGTCGTTCTAACTCTCACTACCTGTGAACGTGGTCTTATTTGGAATGAGGGTCTTTGCAGATGATCATGTTAAGATGAGGTCATTAAGGGCGGGCCCTGATCCAACATGACTGTGTCCTTATAAAAAGGGAAAATGTGGACACAGAGACAGAGAGACCGTCATGTGAAGATGCAGGCAAAGGTTGAGGTGATACATCTACAAGCCAAGGCACAGCGAAGGCTGCCAGCACACTCTCAGAACTTAGGGAGAGACAAGGAACGGATTGTCCCTCAGGGCCCCCGGCAGGAACCAGCCAACATCTTATCTCGAACTTCCGGCCTCCGGAACTGGGAGACAATACATTTCTGTCGTTTCAGCGGCCCAGCCCTAGCAAACAAATACACCCCCATTGAGCTCACTTCAATCTTCTGTTCTCATCACTTACGTCCATGCAGCAGGCCTGACCCTAAGCCTCCAGGCCATGGCAGAGTTGGAAGAAAGTAATAACTTCCCCTAACTAACTTCCCCCCTCGCACTGAAAATGGGTAAGTGGTGATTTGGGGAACCCTCGCGTTCATTCCAGGTCCTGCTCACCCACACGCGTGTGTGCACGTGCGCACGCACACACAAACACACACACCCTCCCCAGACGCAGTGGAATCGGAGGCCCTGGGCCAACTTTGGCACATTAAACAGCAAGTGGAAAGGCCACGAGACTTGTCACCCGAAGGCTCCTCTAGCCATCAGCACCTTCCCTGTTGCTGGGCTCAGGAGCTCTCAAGGTGGCCCAGCCGGTCATCCGGGCTGGCTTACACTATCCCAAATGTCACCTCCAGCAATGAACTGCTCCGGGCTGCCAAGGCAGACCATGCTCCCCAGAGCAAGAAGCCTTTGTTCTGAGTGCTTGATGCTAGGTTACCCCAGAGGGCACGGGCCCCTTGTTCCTCAGAGGGCCCCTGCTCCCCCCAGAAACTTTCCCTGCCTCCCAGAAACTCACTGTCACTTTCAGCCCCAGCTGTGCCTTATGCGAACACCGAAACCTGAAGGAGGTGCAGAAGAGCCCGACTCTCCCTCCGTCCCCCACTGTCTGGTTCCTCATTTTCACCGAAGAGCGTGAACACCCCGTGATGTCCTGACAGTTCCCATGAGGTCCAGGCCATCAGTTAATGAGATGAAGGAGCAGTCAGGACGAGCGTAGGACCATTCGCGCAGGCACAAGCTGGGAGCCCACCAGTCCTCGTCAGAAGACTCTGCCCCTAGGCCTGGGCGCTCACCCCGTGGGCTGCTTCCCCTTGGTCCGAGGTCCCTCTGTCACCCTCTGCATGGTCCTCCGGTCTCCGGACAGACAAAGGGAGGAGGCTGGTAAGGTCAAACAATGGGAAATCCCCCTAGACACCAAGTTATCACTCAGGAAACAATCAGCTGAATGATTTCTACAAGAGGCTCTTCCTCGTCATGATTTTGACCTAGATGTTCAATTTTAGAATTTTTCTCTTTGTTTCAATCTTGTGGCTTAGCCTTATAGACGTGATTTTATGTCCCTGTTATTTTTTTCTATAAAGGCATGATTTTTTTTAAAAGCTTGTCAGTTCAGAATGACCACATTCTTTATAAACCAGAGTTAGTTTTTTTCCCCATTAATACATATCTGATTTTATAGTTTTCTTAATAAAAATTCCTGTGTAGGCCACTTCTCTTCCAAGAAGTGAGAGTTGGTGTTCTACTTGCTTTGTGCTCAGTCAGTTCCTGCCTCCTGCCCATGGGGTATCAACACTCACACACACATGAATTAAATGAATTAAATACTGGGGCGGATGATGAAAAAGCTCCTCCACCAGATGAAGTATGTGGAGATTTATCAGCATCTCTAGGGCACTCGGAGCCTCTCCAGGTTACCTCTGAAATGCACAGGATTTGGGAGGGATTAGGAGAAACCTGAAAATCTCTAAGAATTCAAGAAAACAATTAATGACTTGGAAAACAGGACTCCTTAAGGTAGGTTAGGAATGTGGCCATATAGTTTTAACAAGAGGCAGTTGAAGAGACAAGAATACTTTGAAGAGCCTTTGAGTCCAGCACGAAATCACCCACATGTAATCCACGTTTTCATTCTTTTATTATTAAAATAAAGCAACAGTTTCTTTCCCATTAGCCTCCTTCCCCTTGATTTCTTCTCAGGAGCCCCCATCCCTACCTTTGTCTGCTTAGTGTTCGTTGACTCAGAGAGACATGTCTTTGGTAGTTTCTCAGTGGTCCCCTGTCTTAACTGTCATAGCACCCGAGAAGGGGGAAGAGGAGAATGGAGGAGAGCACAACAGTCAACCAGGTCACAGCCACCCACCCACCTGCCATTCGCCCACAATTCTGCCCGGTGCCCCCAAAGTGCCCCCTGCTCTGTTGTTTAGTGTCTCTTCCATCTTCCCCATGGCACACCCTGCAGTCAGGCCCAAATATCACTGCCGCCTTCTCTCTCCCCATCACTTACACCACGTCCGCCCACCCTGTTATTACTTCCATCACGAAGGCCTTTTTCCCTTCCCCTAGCCACATAAACATCCCCATCCTATGAGGCTCAGCTCAAGTCTCTGACCTTCCGCAGATCTAGCCTCTTTCCAGCCCCCAGAGAACAATCCCTCTTCGGAGAGCCAGCTCAGGTATGCAAGGGACTGCTCCCAAAGCATTCTGACTTGTGTAGAACGTTATATTTTCATGTGCACATACTTCATCCCGCAACCCGACTGTGAGCTTCCTGGAAGTCCGTGTGCTGAGCACATGGCTAATAGTCAATAAACATTTTCATACGTGAAGGATGGTGGCCAAGGAATCTCTATTGATTTTGGCGGCAGAGTAGGGGGAATGGAAATAGGAAGCATGTGGCTGAAACATAAGAACAATTCTAACGCCTTACTCACATACTTCTGCTTCATCCTACTTGTCCAGCATTTTGGCAGACATTCCGATATTCCTGAGAAGCAGATAACTCAAGCATACAGATAAGATCAGTGGGAACTATGCGTGCCTACATACTAGGCTCTTTACCAGGTTCTAGGGGTATAACAGTGATCCAGATGTCGCTCCCACCAACACATCACGGCTCCCCACCATCCGGTACACCTGGAGGCACACGCTCGTCTCACCTGCTCTTTCTCTATTACGCTTCTCTTGGAGTTTCCCTGGAGCTTGGCCCTTCACTACCTGGAGCTCCAGGACCACCATCGATCTCTACATCACTGGTTCTCCACTCTGGCTACATTGTCCCCGCCTCCAGGGACCACATCTAGGTGGGACCACGACCTTAATAGTTTTGAAAAGCCCCATTCGCTTCTCACATGCAGCCAGTTAAAACTTGCAGCACTCAGCGCGTCCACTACTGTCCTGGCCAGGGCCCAGGAGGTGAAGAGGAGCCACATGCACTTCCCTTGCGGCCCTTCCCTTTGCTCTACAGAGGCTGGGGTGTCAACAGACTCTCCCCAAAGTGTGTGGGCAACTGAGAGGAGCGATAATGTAAGCTGTGCAATTTAAATGAGATGCAATATGATTTTCCTAAAATTCAAGAGAAATAATAAGCTCTTCACAAGCACCACCGCCACCCCCTCATCCCCCCCCCCACCACACACACAATACCTTAACCTCGTTTCCCAGTGTTGGGGGCAGCCAACTCCATCTTTTGATAGAGAGCCGCTCCTCAGCTCTTCAGTTTTTAACGCTCCACACACTTTACCCCTGGAGGTTGGTCTCAGCCTCTCATCCAACCCTTCTGCTCAACAGGGCAATCCTGAAACACTGTTCTTTCCGTTATCTGACTTATGCAATCTGTAATAACCCCACTGGTACTTTCGGTGGGTCACTCCAGGGTGGTGGCTCTCCACGGTCGCTTCATCCAGATTCAGGGGAAGAAGCCCTGGCACCTCACTGTTCTTGAAACATTTTCAATCTATCTCTCCCCACCCTAAGAACATAGACTAATTCTCACACATAAGAGACAACACCGCCTATGTCTATAATAAGAAGAGAAACATTTTCCTAAAGGCCACGTGATCAATGAAAAAAAGTTTTCTGGCCGCCGTGAGCATCCCTACACATTACTGCACAGAGCAGCTACCAGTCTTCACGTCTGCTTCCAAACCATGTCCAAGGGCCCACCAATGCGTCAGAAATGACTTGCCGAACAAAACCACGTTCCCTTGGGAGTCACGTTTATGCACCCAGAGACCCCGAGAACAGTGGTTTATCGGCCCTTGCTACATAGTAGAATCACTTGGGGAGCTTTGAAAAATTATCTATGTCTGGACCTTATCCAGATTGAGTAGTTGGGGGGCTCTGGCAAGGGGCTCAGGCACAGGTGGGAGTCATTCCTGCAGAAGTTCTGAACATCAAGTCTTCTCACCTTGCAACAGAAAGTTCTCAGCTGTGCAACTTCCCTCCCGCTCTTTATTAACAGAATGGAGAAACGTATAAGGTTTCTTTTTTGTGAGCTTCTCCCAAACCCCATATTGATCCATCCTCTGGAGGCAGGGTAAAAAGTATACATATTTGTACTCTCTAGGATGGGCTGAATTGTGCGCCCCCAAAATTCATATGTTGAAGACCTTATTTCAAGTACCTCAGAATGTGACTGTATTTGGAGACAGGATTCTTGAAAAGGCAATTAAGTTAAAATGAGGTCATTAGAGTGGGTCCTCATCCAATATAACTGTTCTCCTTATGAGAAGAGGAAACTTGGACACAGACACACACAGAAGGAAGACCATATGAAGCCACAGGGGAAGATGGCCATGTATAAGCCAAGGAGAGAGGTATCAGAAGAAACCGATTCTGCCAAAACCTTGACTTTGGACTTCTAGCCTCCAGAACTGTGAGAAAATACATTTCTGTCATTTAAACACCTCCCTGCAAGTCTGTGGTACTTTCTTATGGCAGCCCTAGCACACTACTATAAGTCCCTTTCTCCAAGGAAATAACAAGAGTTTGAGACCCCAAGAAGATTCACAGTAAGTAAACAATAAGATTCAAACCTAGGTCCTAACTCCAGGAGACTGTGGAGATTTATTTCCCAGAGCTAGAAACACATGGATAGCTCTTTTTTCTATCGGGAACATTTTAGTTGGAGTCTCACTAAACGTCGGAAAAAAAAAATTAAAAGTATGTTTAAGAGCCCCCAGGTCACTTACATCCCCAGGGGCCTAAGGCGGCTAACTCTCTCCCCAAAGGCCCTTCCAGCTCCCTCAGAGGACCTGGCTGTCCCTGGACCTTGATCTGATGAAGAACCTCCTCCCCTGCCTGTCAGAGCCTTCCCTCCTTCCTGTGCTCCCCGTCAGTCTCCCATTCAGATTGTATTCTGAAGCTCCCTGTGTGGGGTGTGAAATGCATGAATGCTCTCAAAGGAGGTCTTTATCCCAGAGCCTGAAATTGTGACAAAGAGGGCATCTTCACCTGTGAATTAGCTTGATTTTTCCAGCTGCCGCTGCTGACTTCTCCATCAGAAAACCCAGCCTCTGTACAAATGGCGCCTCTGAAAGCTGGAGGAACGTTCTCTAGATAATAGCAGGCTTTTTTTTTTTTTTAATTCCTGGCCAGGAAATGTCCTCTTTTAGCAGGCGACTTGAAAAATGCCCTTCCAAAGAACTGAGTTGTCAGTATAAACGTCTAAATGAACCTTTATTAGACCTATAAAAAAGGCTACTTAACATGTAATTGGACCATCCCTCATGCTTAAAGACACTGTTAAAATCATGTCAATAGCTAAGTTAGAAACCCACGGTGAAAGGCAAACATTTTATCTGCGAGCTCCATTTTATAGCCTGGTAAGATGAGATCACATCAATCACTGTGTCTTTCAAAAAATGATAGATAGAAATATGCCCAGGTACCCCTACGCCATTTGACTTTTCCGTTCATATTTACTGAAATTAGCTAACGGAAAAGTCATCCTAATGAGATCATTCCACAGTCTTGCTCCAAGCAGGATGGAAAGATGAACTGAAGTCCCTCACACCCCGATGTGGTTCGGTTTCCAGTTTCTTCTCTAATCCTAATGTTCATAGTACTGTTTATTATCAACCAGTTTATAGATCTCTAGTTAATATTTGCTCAGGGCTTATGTTGATTTCTCAATACATGCAATTTTCTGGTCTCATCTTTATCTTTAAGGATTAGATTGGATCGAGCTGCCTTGTAGTAATTTAGTTTTTATCTTATGCCTTACAGTTTTATGTTCTTGTAATAGCACTTGCTTTTCCTTTTTTATTTAATTAAATATATCTTATTTCACAACTACAGCATTTTTGTTTCAAGTTTATTTATTTAACAGCTGGCAGGGTGCTGGTATTTTGTAGAGGGAACCACGCTGGGTATTTTTAGAAACTCAGAAGTTGGGAATGCACCAGCTGAGAAGAAGGAAGAGAAATCTAAACTTGGGAGATGAATGCTTGGAGATTAAACTTAGATTGCCTTGGCTGCATGATGGAGAACCACAGATTAAGTCTTTAAAACACAAACAGAAACACAAACAAACAAACAGCAACAACAAAGTATATTTAAAAGCATGCTCAAGAAACATGCCCCAACATTCTATCTTTGACCTTCTACAGAACAGCTGCCTCTGTTCATTGGCTCTGGCAGTGCAGGAAAACCAGGCACTGCTGATATCTTAGAACTGCATTCTCCGCAGAAAGTGCTATAGATTTGTAAATCTTTCCAGCCATCTCAGTCTCCAGTGACCAGCTCTATTCAACAGCTCTGTGGACACAAAATTTGGATCCATACAAGTCATATATAGGTGTATATGTACAGGTGCTTCTGGCAAAATGATGATGGCATATGATTTTGTTCCAATATGGACAACGATGGGACTCAATATACAGCTGGAGTCCACAGCCCTCCTCTCAGCCTGCCAACCTCACCGGGCCCCTTCCAGGTTGGAAGCAAAAGCAACAGCTTCACCATACCTGGGGGCTAGGGTGGGCTGAGCAAGGCACCTGAGACACAAGATTTAATGAGGTGCTTGCATTCAGGGTCGAGCCAAGTTTGCAAACTCTGAGAGACACCTTCTTAAGTGCTGTGTGCTAGGCACCTCATTTAACCCACTCTGCCCTAGCGCTGAGGTCTCCTGCTGGAAACAGCGTTCCTGCAGGCCACTGCCACACTCAAGGTTCCAAACTGGAAGCGATTGCTGGCCCTCAAGTTTCTCATTGCACCTGCACCTGGAACCATTTGGAACTGTCAGCCAAACAACTGTCCTGCATCCCAACCAGGAAGCCTCTGCGCCCTGCTCCCCCCGCAGTGAGACGCCATCATTCTTCCAGGTTCCCAGATAGAAAGACCTTTTGGAAGATTCGCCTCTCTCACGTGTTTTGTTGGACCACCAAATCTTGCTGACACTTGCTGTGATATCTCCCCTTTCTTCTAGAGCCACAGCTCCTGTTTTAAATCAGGCCGTCATCATCTTAAAGCTGGGTTATCGTGCCAGTCCCCTCAACAGTTCCATGCTTACAGGCTTACCCACCTCCAGGCCATCCTCTGCACCGGTGGCCTTCAAAGCGTAGTCCCTGGAACGACAGCATCAACATCACCTAGAGACTTGATAGCAGCGCAAATTCTCAGGCTCCATCTCAGAATTACTGAATCAAAAACTCTGGAACTGGGGTCCAGCAATTAGTTTCAAGCTGCCTTCCAGGTGATGTGCTGCCTGCTAATGTTTAAGAATCGCAGCTCTACATTACACAGATTAGGTTAAAATCCATTAGGTTAAGCCAGTTTCTAGCTTCAAAACCTTCCCTTGTCCCCCTGGAGATGAAGGTCACACTCAGCAGCCATGTTATCCAGGAATTTTATAATATATTCCCTTCCCGCGTTTCTGGTCGCACTGCTCACTGTCCTCCTACTCCTACCTCAAGCTCCAGCCAAGCTGCTCTCCAGATTGACTCCCAGAATGGAACAGCTTTCTCCTTAACTACCTTCTGGTATCCAGAAATAACCATATTATTCTGTTGAAAGGATGCCCGCAGTAGTGTTCTGAATCCCGGGCACGGGTTAACCACGCAGGAGCAGTGGACGAGGCTGGGAGTAGAAGGAAAATTTCCATGTGCAGAGTGCCTACCACTGGCCAAACCTGCTGTTGATCAATTTCCCTATGATGTCTCATTGAATACAAAAATTAAAAACTGATGGAAGACAGGGGGCTGGTAGATCCAAGTCCAAAGTGAATCTGAAGGAAAAAACTTTCTGGGATAGAGAATGGAGTAGGAACCAGTGTATAAAAGATGTAAGTTGCGAGGAGATCCATGTTGGCCCACCCTAAGCCCAGCCTGGAAGCCAGTGTCTTTCCTTTAGTGCCTTTCTAGGACCCTCGCATCCAATAACCAGTCCAGGGCCCAGCCTATAAATGCATCGACCCATTTCCTTTCTCTGCTGCTGTTGTTGAAGCAAGCTAAAGGGGCCCTTCCCTTAGGCCCTTGATTCAAAGACCCAGATGCAAAGACCCGGATGCACCATTTTTGCTAAATCAGGATAAGCAGAGCTGGCCCCAGAAAACACATGGGAGATACCAGGGCTGATGGCTGAGCACAGGTTTCCCAGCCACAGGTCTACCACTCACTCATTCTGTGACTTGACTTGAGGCAACACCTCCCCAAACACTGCCAGACCCCAGGGATAGGCCTCTGCTTTGCTGAGTTTACGCATAATGAGGTCACCGAGTCAGCCTTCCTCTAAGGGCCCATTGGACATAAATGTCTGAGCAAAGCATGCTGGTCAGGCAGGTCGCCCCTCTGCCTCTGGGCATAATGAAGTGGTCACCTAAAGTTTCAGTAGCTGCAGAGAAGCTGTCATTAAACCAACCTTCATGTCCCAAACCCTGCCAGATGCCCAGTCTCCTCCCGGAATCTCTGCTGGAGCTCAGCGTGAACTGTATCTTCAGGCAGTGGGGGGAGAGGGCTGCTTTTGAATTCTTGCTCTTCTATTCTGAGCCTTTCAAGGGTGCTTTGCCTTTCAGATTTATTTCAGCGAGTTGCTGTTAATTGTGTTTTCAATTAGTTATGTTTAAAACATCTTGAGATTTGGGCAACTGATATTGCAGTGCATTAATAATTATTAAACAGAGGTTCTAATCCATTATTTATTAAATAAATTTTTAATACTAATGCGGAATCCATTGTCACTGCCACCATGAGTTTGGCCATTAAGGAAACAGCTGACAAAAGAAAACTGAAGCTCCAGAATTCTTAAACGAAGGCCTGTGGAGCGGAGCTTCCTGGAGGAAGGATTGGCAGCTCCTTCTTTCTTATGTCGGTTTAATCGAGGCTTTGTTGCCTAGAGAGAGGGAGTTCCCACATAGTAGGTACTCAGTGAATGTTTGTACAAGGAGGGAATGAACGAATGAATGAACGAATGAGTACATAAATAAATTTAAGGGGAAATAAATTAGGAGAGACTCTTTAAGATCTAAGACCCTTCCTGTTTTAACCATGAACAAACACACGGAACATTCTGCCAGGCGATGAAGTTTCTGTGATGGATAAGACAGTCATCCCTTCTTTCTCAGTCTGACAGGTCATCATAAGGCAAATTTAAATAGAATTATAAGAAAATGTGGTAACCTAAGGTGGCACAGAAACCCGCGTGAGGAGGGGACCCTTGCTGGAGTAGTCAGAGGAGGCTTCAGTAAAGAGATGATGTTAGGACATGGACACCAATTTCTCCCGATGTAGAAATAAGGAAAAGTAATACAACAAGCATATTTATCGGCACGTTCAAAGACACAAATATAGGCGAGTTCAAGGTCATGAAGAGTTTGCTGGGGGGAGAAGGAAGTGAGGCTGGAAGGGAGGATGAGAGTTAGAAGGTAAACCACATTGAGAAACTTAGTTTTCACCCTGCAGACAAACCCACAGTGGGGTGTTAAACAAGGAACTGACTGGGCCAAATTTTTATTTCCAGGCAAGCACACTAATTCAAGTTCTACTGAGTAATCCAAGCAATATGCAGTGATTGGCTAAAGTTGCAGTAATGAGTGAGAGGGAGTGGGCTTGAGAGTGACTTGATACCTCCAAGAGTGGACCGTAGACACTGACTCTCGGTAAAGGGTGAGGAAAACAGGGGAGAGGCAGGCACGCCCCTCCCGTTTTGGTTCTGAGGAAGGAGGGCTGAGAATGTGCTGGAGGTAGGGCGCATGACAAAGAGCTTTGGAAATGTTAATGCTGAGGTACCCATAGGATTTCCAGGTAGAAATCCAGCAAACAATTGCATATATAGGTTGGGAGATGAGCAAAATACATGGGTTGAGCTCTAGAGAATTATTCGCACAAGGGAGGCATGCATCTGTTCAAAATACACTTTGTCCAAACTTGGCCAGATAAACCTTTTGCAATGGGGAGTCATCAACAATGATTATCTAGTCTAATTAAACATAGGGAGAGTCTAATATCTCTATTTCGGGCAAAGAAAAGGGTACAATGAGAACGTAAAGCAGTGCAAGGAAAAGAGATCTTCTTAAAATTCATACCAGTCTTACACTCAACCCAAAACTAATGGATCGATTTATTAATATTACAAAGTACCGCCTCTAAACCTTTAGGAATCCAGGTATGCAAAAGTGACATCACTCAATCCCCTCTCATTCTCATCAAAATCTCTCAGAAACTTTGAGCCCCAATTTCACCTGTCTGCCCCACCCTCTTTCTAGAATCTTCTCTGACCACTGAAGACTAGAGAGCCTCTACTTCTCTGAGCACCTTGAGCCCCATCGACTTCTAACCCTCTGTAGGCTCTGAGCACACATGGCCTGAAGATTGTAACCTGTCCCGTTCCAACACACACCCCACTCCTTAAACCTGTACAGCCAGGGCTCCTGGAAGGCTACAACCCAGCCCCGGCCCCACCCACAGATTCCAGCAAGGCCCAAGGCAGGGCTGAGCATGTAACATTTTGTGCTGGTAATTTCTAGTTCCCCGGGAACACTATCAGTCCTGGGGTACGTCCACTCTCCCACTCCTGCCCTGCCTCCAGGGTGATTCAGCTTGGCCAACCACCGAGACAATCTCTTATTATCTTTAGTGAGGACCTGGATATAAACACCTCATTGGATTCACGTCCTCGCACTTCCTCAGGCAAGTTTCAGCATCAGTGGGACTCTGAGCCCCGGGCTCAGGCGACCTTGCCAGCTGGAGAGAAAAGAGTGGGAGATGGATGTAGGCAAGATGGGTTAGATTCAGTAACCCTCTGCTTTCCTTCTCAGAGACATTCCTAGAAATACTTTCGAATCCCTCAGAACCAATACCCAAAGGATATAATGCCAGGGAAAGTGCGAATGAGAAGTGTGACATTGAAAGTGAGAAGTGGCTATGCCCAACTTCAGATGAGGTGTGTCTAGACGACAGATTCAGAAGCAAGGTCAGCAGGAGCTGGCAGAGGTGGGGGCATGAAGACAGTGCCCGTGTAGAAGTGAGATAAGCCAGGAGGCCGCATCCATCCTTCCAGGAAAAATCCACCTCTCCTTTCTTTGTCTTCTCGTATTTTTTTCTTTTTTTTTTTAAATCTCTCTACATATTTTTCCACCTACTTCCAAGACATAAGTAAGCTCCTTGAGGCCAGAAACCTGAATTTCTCACCTGTGTACTCTCTACAATGCTCTCAAAGGGCTTGGCACGTTGAAGACACTCAACGAATTATTGTTGAATAAGTGAATAAGTAAATCTTATTTTTAAGAAATTTTATCTACTATGGAAAAGTTGAGGGTTTCAGAAATGAGCTTCGAATCCCTCTAATCCATCATCGAGTTGGCAAGAAAATATAAAACAATTTAGTGTCAACTACTACTAAACACTATTATGTGATTTTCTAAGTACATTCTACAAACCCAAGGACAACAGAAAGAGCAGAGGAGAGGACCGAGGACAAACTCGAAGGCCATCCCGTGGCTGTGGTTTTTCAACTCTGTCTGCTATTTGGGTCAGTGTCTTCCAGGAGGGACTGAAGATTCATTAATAACACCTGGATTTTAGGGGAAATCTTCTTCAAGGAAAATGTTGTGCCTCGCGAAGATTCTGTGTCCTTGGGGGAAAAAAAAACCAGGGAAAGAAAAACTGCAGCCAGCCCACTCAGGATGTTTTGGGTTGGGGCCAGGAAATCAAAATGAGAATGAATGTAGCGTTGGTGTCGCTAAACTAATTATCGGGAAGATCTTGGTTTTTTGTTTTTGTTTTTGTTTTTGTTTTTTAAGATAAAGAGGGAGGAAGGAGCAGTAGTCTTCATTAAAATTACACTGGCCAAGGAACAGCAGGATATTTCTTTTTTTAAGCTATTGGATGTAGCGTCATTATGCTACTGAGAGAGGCCACTGTCATATTTGACATATAAATCCAATGGCTTTTTAAATAACAACATAAGTAATAAAATGTAATGCTTTAAAAAATTATATGATCTAATTTGCCTTACACGCCAACCTTGCGAATGAATATTACTACTATTGTCCCTTTCTACAGATGAGAAATCGAGGGTCCCAAACAGTTAACCAGGGGCAGGTCTGGGACTCAGATGCATGTCTCACACTTCCATCCCTGTACTTTTTCTTCTCCGTGTGGCTTAGAAGACTTTCTGATGGCCAATTCCCTGTAAGTCTGGGAAATGGTGGCAGTTGTTATTCATGACTGAAAGCTGTGATGACAGAGGTCCCGGGTCACACAGAAAACTGAGCTATAGAGGCCCTCGGGTCTCCTCTATCTTGTTGAGACTTGAATCCCGTAGTTGGCCTGACAGGCCCACATTTTCCAGGCAGGGATTCGCAGTGGAGGCCGGCCCACTGAAAAGCCACAGAGAGGTTTAGGGCTGCATCAGGGCTGCCTTAGGGCCCCAACGGAAAGCAGTTCATAGTTGGAACTCAGGAATCAGAGAGAGAACCGCACTTCTGAGATTATAAAACCTGCAAGGAGCAGCTTCGATTGCTTGTCCCTAGATTGGTTTGGATCGCCAACCTGTGTGACCCCTTGCCCTCCTAGCCTGCTGCTGGACCAGCACAGTCACTGTGAAATGGAGAATGAAAACAGTTAACACACAGGCTTATTGCAAGTCTACACTGGGGGAAAAAAAAAAAAAAAAAGCACAAACGGCACTCGTTAATGCGACCCGCCCTATCTTAGGAAGACAAATCTGAGGACTGGCAAGCCCTGCCTCTTTCCTCCTTACCACTGACTTTGAACCCCAGGGACTGCATGAGAGAAAAGGCAGGGACCCAGGAACCAGTTATTGGTCAGGGTTTACTCCAGAGGAACAAAACCAGTTGGATATATAAAGAGAGATAAAAGAGGAGATTTATTATAGGAATTGGCTTACGCAGTTTCGGAGGCCAGGAAGTCCCACAATCTGTCATCTGCAAGCTGGAGAATCAGGAAGCTGGTGTTATAATTGAGTCTGAGTCTAAAAGTGAGAGAATCGGGAGCTCTGATGTCCAAGGGCATGAAAAAAATGGACATCTCGGCTCAAAGAGAGAGAAAGAGAATTCATTCTTTCTCTACCCTTTTGTTCTGTCCGGGCCCCCAGTGTATACAATGATACCTGTCCCCACTGGGAAGAGCAGATGTCTTTACTCGTTCTACAAAATCAAATGTGAATCTTGTCCAGAAACACTCACACATACCCAGGAATAATGTTTTATTAGCTATCTGGGCAACCCTTAGGCCAGTCAAGTTGACACATAAACTTAATCATCACTCTCAGCATGCCCTCCAGCCTCAGAACAAAGTTCCCACTGGGCTCTGTCACCTGTGTGTGGTTCCCAAAATGGGGACGCACATCTGCCTGCTGATGCTGACTGCATTGTGTTCCACTTCTAATGGCGCCTACCCCGCCCTATTCACACAATGAAAGTATGTCTTTAATGAAAACTCATCTCTTTTCCCTGGACCATACTAAACCTCCTAATTTCTTCTTCCCTCCTCTGCAGTTAGTAACTTAAGTCAGCTTGGAGCTAAATGACCCAGTTAATACAGCCTGGCTGGGAACATGGCTGACTGCAAAGCACCGTCCTGCCCTCGGCGAGGATGGCCCTCACGGCCCAGGGGGTATTACACATAACATCATTTGCTATTCTTTTCCTAGCTTAAGATTCTAGGTTGGGAGCTCAAGAAGCTGGAGGGCTCTGAATCCCACAAGAGGAGCCAAGATCACCTAAGTATGACCTCACCTGTCACACGGTTCATCTCCCCACAGGCCTGGATGAATGAGCGAAAGTTTTATCTTATTTATTAACGGAGTAATGCTTTCTCTTTTAGAGAAACACGCTAAAATATTTATAGAGGAAATTGTGTGATTTATAAGATTTGCTTCAAAATAAAATGGGAGTGGGGAGGGTGCCTTTAGATGCGGCTGGGACAGGCTGAGCTTGAGTAAGTCACCTTGCAGACTGGGAGAGAAGCCTATTTGGGGGTTCCCTAAGAGAGAGTGCCTGCCTTTGTGTAGGTTCAAAATTGTCCTCGACAAAATGCCACTTTTAAAATAGCATGATTTAAACCTGAAAGGCTGGAGTGAATAGACCTTTAAAAAGCACATTTTTAAATAAATAAAATTCCAAGATGCACTTGGTACCTTCTCACCAATTCAGACTGTTTTTTATTCATTGTTTAACCTGGTTTTTACTTCCAGATTTCATCAAAGAACTTCCTTTTAATTTAGTCTAAATCTGTGTTTCAAACATAGTCCTAGTGCCTCCAGAACAGCTCACAGACTGCAGGCCAGGTTGACATCAAAAGCCTTTATGGCAGCTTGTCCATAGCTTCTTCCACCCTAGCCATAGCAGACCGTTTTCCTTGTAGGTCCATTTAGATAACACAGTGACCTTACTATTTTCTCTATTTTCTTTTTGCCTGGCTGTCCTGCACCCCCGTGCTCAGAAAAAAGCAGAAGAGGAGAGAGGAAGAGATCACAGTCATGCTGGTGACTCTAATCCCTTCTGGAAAATGTTCTAACTGACTGGAAAGCCATGAGAATCTTCTCTGTTTACCCACACCCGTACATAAACTGCTATTTGGACCACGGAGACATAGCTCAGGTGCTTCTGTTTGCCAGCCCACGATTCCCAAATTACAAGCCTGCTCCTTAGAGAAAGGTGCCCCCCAGAACTGTTCATGCAGCGAACCGAGTTGAATCGAACCACAGAAAAGGCCTGGCCGCCTCGCTCAGCGTCTTTCTCTCCCCACCTAGCTCACTGCTCCGTCCCCGCACGTCCTGCCCACATCCACACAGCCCTGATACCTTCCTGTACTTGCTCTCCCACTTTTCAGCCACAAAAATGTCACCTTCTAACTAAATCATCCTATTCCAACAAAGATAACGTTTCTAAAATTAGTTTATATACACATTAATTGGGATTTTAGTCAGAAAAACGAGTACGCGTGTGTGCATACAAACCACATTGCCTCGAGAGACCCCGCCTACGGTTTCTACCCAATTACACTCAGGATCAGCACTGACAAGCCCTCAGCCCACCCACTCGACGCCCGTTCCTTGATGCTGCCAGGAACATCAGGAGCTGGGCACAACTCAGAGCAGCTGCAATGAAAACAGATCTCATTTCATGTCTCCTTATCTCAGTGAGCATGAGAAATGACTCTAAGAAGAAGTGTGCTATGAGGAAACATCACCAGCCCAGTGTCCCGCGTGCTTCAAACCCAGGGCCAAACAAGGTTGGAGAAGGAGTATTTCTGAAACACAGCAAAAATGCAAGACAGGAGGTTACACCTTCTAGGAATTAAGTACTCGCTCCCCCTGGCAGATTGCTTCTCCCTCCTCCCTCTTGCATACTGACTACTACCTGGTTAGCTGATCCAGCTATCAAATGGAGAAGCAGGACAGAATAGAGAGCTGGAATCAGCTGCTGGATACATGTGGTGTCATTGCCTTTTAACATATCATCCGGGAAAGGCCAACTTCCTGTCCACAAGCATCATTTGAGAAAATTATGTTTAGTAATGCTATTTGATGGGACATGCACACAGCCCGATTTTCTGGACAGGAAACTGCTTCCTGATATTTATTCCAAACATATTTTTTACTACATTTCACATCTACCTGGCACAACGGAAGGTTCAGCTAAACAAGAAAAAAAACAGGTGGACAATTGCTCTCTCCTGGAAGGTCTAGTCCCCAAGATTCAGCCCACACGAACTCAGCATCAGCCTTTGTCTCGGATTCTCACTGACTGCCAGATCTTTAGGACATGGGCCTGGATGTCAGTAAGAGATGATTAGCCTTCCAGTAACTCTGCTTCTGCAACCTCCAAGCCAAAGGAAGCCCCCTTGGTACCCTCCAAAGGAGGCATGCCACCTTTCCCGAGCTAAGCGGCAGTAACCACAGCAAGTATTCCCACACTCTCTCACTGTGTACTGAGCCGACCTCATTTGCAGCAAACAACCATTCATCCCCTCCAGACGATTTGGAGCCACTCCAGTCTGTGGGGGTGGGGACATGCAAGCAATATATTAGGAATGCTTCCTGCAGCTTCCTAGACAAGGCAAGGACGACATGACCACAAGAAAGAGCCAATAAGCGTATCTGACACACAACTTTAGACAAGATTACGCTGCCTCTGCTGCTAAGAGAGCTTGACCCAGGGAGGTTGAAAAATTTTCCCTAATTTCTAAAAGCTGTGGTGACTGAGATTCCAAAAATTAAATCATTTTAAAGTTTTAAAAAAATAGTAGGCATTTAGTAAATATTGGGTTCATCGATTAACAAATGAAAATAAGTCAGATACACCTTCTTTGCTTCCCCTCCTCTCTGAGTCCCAACCTCTCTCTAGATGTAAGATGTGGTTACTATGAAATTCTTTTATAATGTTGTCTTTATTTGATCCCTACTGGTTTCTGGAGACTGTCTAAAGTGTACTCAGAGGATATCCCAGACAGGGCTCCCCCACGCTTAGCCCTATTGGCTGCAGGTCCCTCCTATCAAGGCCTTGCACAGGCCCTCCTTAAAATTAATATCCTGAACTCCTGGTGTGTATGAGTCCTTTCGTGTACACTTCCTTCCTACTAAGCTCCTAGCCAGATGCAAAGGCAAGTTTACGGCATGCTTCCCCCACCTAACGGAGCTGAGCTTAATAGAGAACAGGCTGCCAGCAGCCACATCTATTGTACTCAGAGAGGAGAATTGGAGGCAGGGCCTCATAGATATGTTGCTAAATTAGAGATTAAGTATGGGCCCCTAAATTAGTGGAATTATTGTTAAATTGGGTGCCAATTCCAATTTAACCCCAGCCCCACCTGAGCCTTCCACTGTGGTACTGGGGAGTGACATAAAAGATGAGATTTTGAGCAATTCTGATGTTCAGAATCGGACTGTTACTTTGTCTGTCTTAGCAAGACAGCTGGAACGTCACCTCAAATGCCACGCAGTGTTCTTACATTTTCAAAGGAATACTCCATTTGCTGTCGGATTCTCGCAAGCACCCTGTGAGGAGGGTATGCTGGGGCTTAGTACCCTCTCTGAGTACATGGTGATTCTGCATCTCTCAGCATCCTTGGACAAGCGATCTGAGGTCAGACATGAGACACTGACAAAGGTGGGTCCAGATCCTGATGCTGCCTCCACCTCTCCCTGCTGGTGATCACTCAGTCACTCTCTGACACTGGTTCCTAGTGCCCAGCACACTCCTCTATAAACTGGGAGGTCAGTAAAATATCCGCCTTGGCCTCTTTCCCCACTTCTCTCTTTTCACTGACCTTCTCCCTGACATGGCGTGACGCTCCCAGGAATGAGGCCAAGTCTGAGAGCGTCGATCCTTTGCTGCAGCCCCACCACCTAAGCTGTCTGGGGAGAATGCCACATAATGCATTCGTAGACTGATTTGGAAAGAATGATGCAGTATATTTTTTCCTGTTTTAAAAGCCTTCTTATATATTCTTTAACAGAATTTTTTTTCCCATTTGTGTTTTATGCATTCTTCTTTAGGTTAATTCTTATGTGTCTTATGTGTCTTATGGGGTTTTGTTAATTTTGGAAATGGTATTGTATATCCTTATATGCCTTCAAGTTTATACTTCTGATATAGGACACCACGTATTTTTATGTCATCTAGTTTCATAACTGCACTTGTATTGGTTCTCATAGTTTGTTGATTCTGATGGTTTCTATAAGAAGGTAGGAGCAGTTTTGTGTCTTCCCTTTTGTCAACTTGTGATGTGTATGTGTGTTGAGTGTCTTTGTGTGTATATTACTTCATCAGCCAGCGTCTCCTTAATTCTGTGAACTGTAGTGATTTTAGCAATTTAAGTCTTTTTTTTTTGTCTTGATCAGTTTAGCTACAGATTTGTCAATTTTGTTGATATTTTCAAAGAAACAACTTTTGCTTTTGTTTATATTCTCTATTGTTATTCTATTCTTCCTTTTATTATTTCCTTCTCAGGTCTCCATTGTTTCCTTCCTTCTGTTCGCTTTAGGTGCAATGTGCTTTTATTTTTTACTGTCTCGAGATGAAGGATTAGGTAATTAATTAGAGATCTTTGTTCTTTCTTAATTATAGGCATTTAAAATTATAAATTTCTCTCTGAGCACTGCCGTTAGTTTTGGTATATGTGTCTTCATTTTCATTGATCTCAAAGTATTCTAATTTTTCTTTAATTTTTTATTTGATCCATTAGTCATTTAGGAGTGGGTTAATTTTCACATATTTGTAAATTTTTCTCTTTTGTTATTTATTTTTAATTTCATTCTATTCTGTTAGTGTCAGAGAGTATACTTTATATACTTTGTATGATTCTAATTCTTTTAAATTCATCAAGGCTTTTTCTATAGCCCGCCATATGGTCTGTTCTGGAGAATGTTCCAAGTGCACTTGAAATGATGTATATTTGGTTCTTGTTGTTTCTTTAGATGTCCATTAGGTCTACTTGTTTTACAGTATTGTTCACATTTTCTGTTTCCTTTTAAATCTTCTGCCTAATTCTTCTATTCATTATTAACAGTAGAGTATTCGAGTTTCCAACAATTATTTCTGTATTATCTATTTCCCTGCAGTTCTAACAGTCTGTGCTTCACGTATTTATGGGCTCTGTGATTAGGTGTATATATGTTAGTTGTTATATTCATGATATATTGATAGTTTTATAATTGGAAAATGTCCCTCTTCATCACTATTAACTCTTTTTTACCTTTTGTTTATTTTGTCTGACATTAGTGATAGCCACTCCTGGTTTCTTATGATTGATGTTTGCATGATATATCTTTTTCCATCCTTTTACTTTCATCTTAGTTGTACCTTTGAATTTAAAATGCCTTTCCTGTAGCTAGCATATGACTTTTTAAAATCTAGTCTGACAATCTCTGTCTTCCGACTAGATTATTTAACCAACTTACATTTAATGCTATTGTTGTTATAGCTGAATTTAGGGTTGCATTTTACTTTTTGTTTTCAAAATGTCTCATGTCTTTTTTGTTCCTCTAGTCTCCTTTACTGCTTTCTTTTGCACTAAGCAAATATTTTCCAGTGTAACATTTTCATTCCTTTAATTATTTTTTTCACCATTTTTTGAAGTTATTTTCTTAGTGGATGCTCTAGGGCATACCATATGCATGTTAATTTATCGGACTCTATTTCAGATTTATATCACTTAAATTACAAGGAGACACAGCAATGGTACTCCTTTATAACCCTATACCTTCTTTGCCCTTATTGGTATACATATTACATCTAGATAAGCCACAAACCCAAAAATACACTGTTACAGTTTTTACTTTATATATTACATGTCTTTTAAAGAAACTGAGAGGACAAAGGACGAATATTTATTTCTAGAGTTTGTTATATTAACCTTATTTCCCATTCCTGGTTCTTTGTTCCTGTGTTTTCGAGTGACCAACTAGTGTCATTTCTGTTAAGTCGACTGCCTCCATCGATATCGTGCCCACTGCAGCTTTTCTCCCACCTACCTCTTTGCACTTATACTGTCATTTACATCTCATCTCTCTACAATGAAGGCCCCATAATACAATTCTATACATATTGTTCAATACAGTTGCCTTCTAAATCAGTTAAGAGAAGAGACACACTTTTATACTCGCTTTTATAATTGCATAATTATCTTCACTCTTTGCTTTTTTCATGTGCATGCAAATGACTGTCTGGAGTCATTTGTTTTTATCCTGAAGACTTTCCTTTAGTTTTTCTTACAGATCTACTAACAACAAATTCTCCCAGATCTTGTTTACATGTTTTATTATAATAAATCGTTGTGATAATGTTTTTATTTTACCTTCACTTTTGAAAGAATGCTGTGCTGGATGTAAGGTTTGCATGTTGTCAACGTTGTCGCTTCTCCAGCAATTTGCATATGTCGTCCCGCTGCCTTCCAGCCTCTATTGTGTCTGTCGAGAACCTACCTGAACTTATTCTGGTCTCTTTGTATGTGACAAGTCACTTTCTCTTGCCGCTTTCAAGATTCCTTTATCTTTCAGCATTTTTACTATGGCATGTCTGGTGTGAATCCCTTTGTTTTTCTATTTGGCATTTTTTGAGCATATAGGTTAATAGTTTTCATTTAATTTTTTGAGCTTCTCTGTCGTATAGGTTAATAGTTTTCATTTAATTAAGTTTTCAGCTGTGATTTCTTCAAATATTTTTTCTGCTCCTTTTTCTCTTCTCCTTCTGGTGCTCTCATTATACACCTGTGCTCCATATTTTTTGAGGCCGTTCATTTTTCTTCATTATTTATCTCAGTTACTCAGATTAAATAATCTCTAATGATCTATCCTTAAATTCACTTTGTTTTTTTTCTTCTGCAGGTTTAAATCTACTGTTAATCCCATCTAGTAAAATTCTAATTTCAGTTATCGTACTTTTCACCTTCATAATTACCATTCGGTTCTTTTTTATCATTTCTCTTTATTTTTATTCTCTATTTTATGAGACATTATCATTATATCTTTCTTCTTTCCTCTATTTCTTTAACAATAGTTTCCTATAGTTCTTTGAACAATTTATAATAGTTGCTTTGAAATGTTTGTCTGCCAAGTCTGATATCTGGGCCCATCACAGGCAGTTTCTATGGCCCACATTTTTCTCATATGAGTCCTTTTTTTATTTCTTTGCACATCTCATAATTTTTGTTGAAAACTAGACATTTTAGTTACCATATTGTACTACCAGGTCCCCTGCACTGAGGGGATCTTCCCTCATTGTTGTTTGCCTATATTTTCGTTTGATGACTTGGCTGGCTTATTTTAGTGGTATATTTCCCCGCGAAGAATATAGACTCTGGTATTACCACTTAGAGAGGGCAGCCTTAGGCCTGTTCACTGTCACTCTGGGACAGCAAGGATTTGATTAGTGTTTTGTCTCTCTCCCTGATCTTTCTGTTGACTGCCTCCATTGATAGCATGCCCAGCTATTAGCCTCCACTAATTGCTGGCTGATTATTCTATTATTTTTGACAATGCCCTGGAGCATGAATTGTTCCACAGTCTGTTGCAATTAAATCTGGGTCCCATTGAAGGTATAATCTTTGAGGCCAGTCTTGGAGGTTTGTGTCAACTGTAGGAGGAGTTCTTCTTAGCTGTCTCTTTCCACAATTCTCTCTAGTGTACTTTTAGATGATCTAAGGTTTAGCTTATTGCTCTCATGGAGCTAACTGTCTCCTCTTAATTGCTTATTGCCAAAAGGTCCATCGTTTCTAAAAGCACTCCTGGGCTTGAACTTCCTCACCCTGTGGTACAAATACAATGAGTCTCTTGAAAAGAGCTTCAGAGATCTCTGTTCTTAGGGACTGCCTCTCCTCTTGAGCAACAAATCTGCACCACTGCTCCATGGCCAGGGTCAGGAAGAGTAGCTTACTTCTCTGAGTCACACTTCTGCCCCATGAGCTTCATCAGCATCATTCTGAGTTGGGACGGCAGCCTCCAGTCTTTCTTGGCATGGAGCCTTTGCCTTACGACCATCTAGCGTGAGGTGATTGAGATCCTCTGTTTCTGGTTTGCTATGCCTGTGGTAGATTTTCCACCCTCCAAGTGGCCACTGGGTAGAGAAAGAAAGTATCATACCTCTCAGTCATTCTTGCCTAGAACAGAGCCTCTGAAACTCAGATATAAGAGAGGGTGGTAGGATGAGAAGTGTCAGGGCTTTACCATCCCTGGAAGATACCATAGCCCTCAACTGGGCACTGGATGGAGACGGAGCCTTGTGGACATCCATCACTGTGAGCTGGCGTAGTAGCAAGGGAGGAGCAACTGTGCAAATGCCATAGAGCCTTACTGTTCTTACTAAGATCTAATAAACTTTCTTGAAGATTTTTTTATCTGCTGTATGCTCCAAAGACAATTTCCTGAGACTCTGAATGTTTTTTTTAATATATATAATTTTCACCAGTTTATTTTTTGTTTGTTTGTTGTTGTTATTTTGCTGGAGAGACAGTCTGGAGAGCTCCTCACATCATCATTCTAGAAATCATCTCCCCACAAGTCATCCTGGGTAACCTACCCTGGGGGCTACTCGTGTCAACTTCGATCCTGGACCATCGGGACTAGAGACAAGACAAGAAGAGGGAGAGGTAAAAAAAAAAAAAAAATCAAGATTGAAGAGGAAGAAGAGAAGAGAGGAAAGAGGAGAGAAAGAAATGAGAAAAGGTGGATGATAACCATAACTTTGATTATATTGCAAGAATAAAACTTAATCTGGTTTCAGCAAGGGGCACAGTTCTGAGTGCAGACTTGGCCTTCAATAGCTCCACCTTCCATCTCTGAGTGTCCTCCATGTCTGCTAGTCTCCAAGAAAGGAAAGCCCTATTCTGGTCTTTCTCTCCATCATCTGGTCCTTCCTCTGCTCTGAGTTTAATTTCTAGAGGAAGTTAGCGGCCTTCAATTCACACTAAAGAGTGTGTCACTGGCTTAGAACTGCTTAATATGAGATCTTGCTAGGGGAATTTGCCTTTTAATAAAGAAAACCCTAACCCCTCCACTCAAGGTGTAATACTCTGAGTAATCTAAGGATTCATCCCTAGGTCAACCCAGGAGATATTAGTCCAAAGAGCTGAGGATTTTCTAAAACATCAACTGAGGCTGCTTCATATGTTCCTCAGAACTCTAGAGCCAGATATTGTGGCTAAAGAATTTCCAACATGTCCACAAATCTGAGGAAGCACACTTTCTCAGTAAGCACAGCTGTTCTCTATTTGGTTAATGATAGCCCATCTCAAATTCGGTATATGCAAACAAAAGAGCCAGCAGGTCCAGCTCTATACAGCTTACTCACAGAAGCCTCTGTGCCACAAGCTGCCACATGGTCTCTAGTAGAGGCAGAAGTGTCTACGTTATATCTGTTGTGACAAGACTGAACTGTGTCAGGTGAGTACCGGGTATGGATATTGGGTTACATTGTGATATGGCAGCATTTGATAGCAGACAAGCCAGTGAATGGATTACAAAAAGATAACAAGAGCTGTGCCAGTAGCAATACCAAAGCAGCAGCAGAAAGGAAGAAATAAGTGCTAGAGAAAGGCACAGGCGACAGGCTCTCAAAGCTCAGCCAAATCCTTGTCATTTTAGGTGGTTTTCTTTGTGTTATCTCCGTGTTATCTCAAAAGCCAACCCAGTTTTCAGCCAATCCAGTTTTCACCCAATCCAATGCTGACCTACGCTATGATCCCATACTTGGGAGAAAGGTATATACTCTAAAAATCCATTAAGGTCTATGTCCATGCCACCCTGAAAAAGCCCAATCCCGTCTGATCTGGGAAGCTAAGCAGGATCAGGCCTAGTTAGTACTTGGATGAGAGACCACCTAGGAAGACCAGGTGTTGTAGGCGTAAAAAAAAAACAAAAATAAATAAATAGATAGATAGATAGATAGATAGATAGATAGATAAATAAATAAATAAGATAAGGTATTGTAAGCTGACAAGGTCCTTGCAATCTGTGAGGTCAACCAAGGGTTGCCTACATAAATAAACAAACAAACAAACATATAAGTAAATAAAAATCCATTAAGTCACTACCCTTAAGAAACCTTAAATTTTTTAGACATTGGGTTTCTCTGACTTCTTGTTTTCCATTGCACTCCATTACACTCAATATGGGCAAAATAAAACAGAAGACTCCCCCAGATATTTATTCTAGAGTAGAGACTTTCATCCCTGTCCTCCTGCTCAAATCCAATCAAGAGACAGGAATTTGGAACATTAAACTCTTTAGACGAACAAGGACCAGTCCATCACCCATCTCTGGGCCGAAATGTTTCACTAAAACCAATGGAGAATGACAAGAAGGGAGTAATACCTGGAGACCAAGCTGCTGAGATGACTCCTCCCATCAGTTCCATAAAAGTGAGCTCCATAAGCACAGGAATCTCTGTCTGTCTTGTTCACTGCTGTCTCTCCAAGGCTCAACACAGTCCTGATTCATAGTCAGTGCTCAAATATTGACTGATTGAATAAATGAGACACTCTCCAAATATGATCAGGTCAATGAGAGCTGAGCTGTGACAATCTCTTTTAAAGTCTGCACACAATCACTAGCACCACGTAACTAAAGCCAACATGAAAACTACTTTTGGTTTAAATGGAAAGGATATAAAAGGCTATTGTGTCAGTTATAGGACCAAGTTCTGGAGACTAAATGAAACACCCAACTGCAAGCTGAAGTTGACTTTCATATAAACTTGCCTCTGTTCTGTAGTCTGAGGCTCCACATTGTGTATGCATTTATGTGGGTGTAGAGAGACAGAGAGAGAGGAAGGAAGTGTGAGAGGGAGAGAGAAGGAAAACAGGAAATGGAATGATGAACCTCCTCATCTCTCACACCACTTCCTTTGACATCATCACCCTTCAGACCTTTCACCTATATAGAATCCTGTTTTATCAGCGTGAGATGGTAAAGATTGAAATCAGACAGAAACAAGTTTAATTTCTTTGTGTATTCAGCTCTCAGATAAGAGAATGAAACAGAAATGAAATATTACTTATCCTACTAGAACAGGAAGCTTCAGCCACAAATTTGGCTCATATACCACCCCAAGCTACACTCCTAATAGCTGAGGACCTGAGACCTTTGGTCTAGGTTTGGTTGCTAGGCCCTAGGAAGATATAGCTGAATCTTTTCATAGAAAAATCACAAACCAGGAGATTATTATCCAAAATTGGGCTGACTAGATAGGGTCAGTTTATATACTTTAAATTCTCACAGGGAAATTTAATTAAATAAGGTAGGAACTATGGTGCCATTGTTGACTGCTATCAATCATTTAAAAAAAAAATACTACTATAGAAACAGATCAATACCTGGCCATTTCCCTGGAGGAAAAACAAAACAAAACAAAACAAAGTAAACTTTGAATAGTGCTGCATCGCTTACCTTACAAAGCTCAAAGTGCACAGTCTGACATTCAAGGCCACCAAGATCCATCTCCACCTTCCCAGTCTCATCTCTCAATACTTGTACATAATGTTTTTGCCACTTCAAAGTACTTGTTATTCCCTCATAATTAATCTCCTATTAACCCCTATTACTTTTTGGTTCACGTCATACCTTTCAGCTAGAGACCCACTTCATCTCCACTTGTTCATGACCAAGTTATACCCATGCCTCAAAGTCCATCTCGAATGCTACCTCCTTTCTAAAGATACTGCCTGTAACTCCCCAAAATTATAACTTCTCACTTCTCTAAACACATGTGGACAACCAGTCACCAAACTCTATAGTATGAGTAATAGTAGTAGTAGAAGAAGTGGTAGCTTACAATAAAATCAGCTAATAAATATTAAATCCCTACTGTTTGCCTGTCACAATATTAAATACTTAATATTCATTGACTCATTTAATTAATGATTTTCATATGTTTTATTTGCTCTAATCCCTGATGGCAGACTTAAGTCTAAATGATCTTTCTCTGCCAAAATCCTTAGCATTAGGCCTAGACACAGTAAATAATCAATAAATCCTTATTGAACATAAATGAATTAATGAATCAATACATAAATGTATGAGTAGGTGAGCAAATGAATTAAGCAAATTTCCATAGACCATTGGGCTGGGCTCCTGGTTTGTATTATTTGAGTCGCTTCTACTCTGGACCAAATTTCAGAGCCTCACATAGCAAATTACAAAATGTCTGAAGCTATAATGTGAATGGTGAGCATTTTGCATAGAATCATGAAGAGAATTCCTATCATCCAGTTCTCTAAATCACACTCACCTCTTCGACAACTAGAAAACAATATAGCAAGCTTCTACCTTCTTTCCTGGTCCAGTCTCTCCCGTTCTGGCACCTAGAACCTTTACGCTTCCCTGTCCCACAGCAATGAATTAATTCAAACATACACGGAGGACTATCTGAGTACCTATCTTTTTCCAAGAGCACTTACAAGGCTTAGAGGGCGGCGCTTAACAGAACTGTAGGAGTGATTTCAAACAGTGGGGAAAGAAGAGAACATAACCATAACTTATTGCATGTCTAGTCATTGTCTAATATTCTACATATATTATCTCATTTAAGTTGCACAATAATCTTACTAAATAAGTATTATAATAATAGTGTACTATATGCCAAGTACATGTCTAAGAATTATTTATTTATTTGTTTGTTTGTTTGTTTATTTATTTATTTATTAACAAAATCCAATAAGTTTCAGCTGAACATTTTAACAGTAAGGCATACATATATATATATGTATATATATATATACACACACACACACACATATATATTTACATTGTGTATATATATACACACACACACACACACACACACACACACATATATTTACATTGTGTGTTCACCTCCCATAGTTAAATTTCTTTCTGTCACAGATATTTGACCTCTTTTACCCCCATCTACCTCCCCCCGTAACCCTCTGGTAACACTTCTAAGAATTTTACATATATTATCACACTTAATGCTTCCATCTCCACTATGAAAAATATTCCGTTTTAATTCACAGTTGAAAAATGAGAAAACAACCATAGAGTAAATAACTTTCCCAAACTAGCAAAGAGTAGTGTCAGGACTCAAATTCAGTCCTTAGAAATACACACCACATTTTTAAGGGTGGTAGTTTTTCAAATCTACACATAAAGAAACTGTGTACCAGGCCCAAAGTCACACACTTAGTAAATATAAAAGTTAGAATTCAAGTTGTGATATTTTAATTGCAAAATGCGTGCTTTTTACTGAAGCTTTCAGTTCAGCTAATCACTTAGGGCAACAAAGGTATCCTTTAAGGAATTTCTCAACTGGATATGCATTTGCCTTTACATAAGGCCAGCCCTGAGAAGGAAAGTGATCCTCCTGTGTCCCTTGAACTTCCCCAGGCTGAATTTTGCTCTAACCAGTCTCTGCATTAACCTCTGCTGTCCATGGTGCTGAATTTAAAGACCAGCATAGCTGACGTACAGAAGAAAAAGCAAAGTAATCTGAATCTAGACTGCAAAGGATCCTGAAAGCTATTCTGAGCATGACCATTAAGAACCAGTGAGGCTTTTTACGAACCCTTTGCCTTAACGTGCAAATCTCCCCTCTGTTCCAAAATCTTCAAGTCGAACAGGGTAAAATAAGTGAGGCTTCCAATTAACAGAATTGTTCAAGCCAATATCTTTCCTATTCCATAATTCCAAAGACTCCATTATCTGGGAATAAATCAATGAAAAAGGAGCATGAGAAAGTCTATTTTATAAATATCAACCCAGATCTAAATAGACTCCAAATAAAAAAAGGAATCAGAGACTAGAAACCCTTAAGTGGGTCTGAAGCCACAGCACTGGGCTAATGGAGGGTGCTGAGGATGGTGCTGAGAACAAAGGCTGGAGACAGAGTATGTCTTTATATCTGGTATAGAATTGATTTTCAAGCCATAAAAATGTTAGTTAAGGAAACACTGACATGAACTAGGGCAGGGTGGTGGGGGAAGAAGTTGGAAAATAGCAAGTGCAATTTCAGGCTTATGAGAAATGGAATTAAAGTTAAGAGAAGGAAGGCAATCTATTGTTGTCCAGAAACTGGCAAACAGCACAGCTACTGCATCATTATAGTGGCAACGACCTGCTGTGTTCATTTCTCTCTTAGCTGTCTGACCTAGGAGCTGGGTGATTTATCTACTTCCCACAGATTCAGCTGGGCCAGGCCAAGAGGATAACTTGGAGAAAGGGGTGGGGTGGGGGTGGTGACACTCAAGCGCCAAAGCAATGAACTCCATATGTCTTGTGTTAGAGAATATACTCATAAATCAACCAATATCACACATTTATTTCACACCTCCTATAAACAAATGTCTGTGCTAGAAAGATGCTGGTCATACAAAGCTTGAAAAAGACAGAGCCACTGGCCTTGGAGAGCTTACAATCTAGTGGCAAAGATTAGCATGCAGAAAATAAATTGACAATATATATTAGATCATAGTTTGAGACAAAAGAACAAACAGAATACAGAGGAGGGCTGTTGAATTTCATATCAGGGAAGGCTTCTGCGAGGAGGCAGCACCTGAATCAAACTTAAAGAGCAAGTAGGATTCACACAGGCCAAAAAAAATGAGGGTGAGCATTTGAGGACAAAGAAATTAGCAAAGCCTCAGAAGCAGG
>NW_006434835.1:13426893-13446143 GCF_000325575.1 Pteropus alecto
GAATTCATGACCCAGAATCTAGATACAAGATATACAAGAGTCCTCAAGCTCTCCGCATCAAGGAAGAGAGCTGAGGCAGAAATGAAAGTTCAAGACTAGGCTGAACTAGGTTGAAAACCGAATGACTTCCAACATCAAAATTAAATTTCTAGCTTGCTGACCATAGTAACATATGCTGCTAAGGTACAGAGACCCATCCAGACCAACCATTTTTCATCGCATGACTCTCCCAAAAAGCTACCTATGAAGTTAACCAAGATTGCGCTTATTTTCCAAGTTAGTGTATTTTCATCCTGTTAATTAAGAAAATTTGGTGGTGACAGTTAATTCTGGCAGGAAGAATAGAGAGTCTATAGAATTCTTAGAAGTAAACAAATAATAAAATGTTGTTTACCTGTCTTGGATTCAATGCCAACTTGCCATTGCAGCTAGGCACATCACAACCTCATTACAAGTTAGGCTACCTCATAGTGCAGCCACTGCAGACCAACAACTTACAGTCAGAGGACAAATTAGAGGGAGACAGGGAGGTGACCTCAAAGTACAAGGGAAAGTACAAGGGGAAAACATCTTATTTATAATTCTAGACATATTTCTAAAACATATTTAATTTTTAATTCTAGCTCATGGAAGCACTGAAAGGAAGAAAGTCAAGATGAAAATTAAGATACCACATCTCAGAGACAGCGGTTTTAAAATAACAGTCCTGTTTGCATGACAACAAAGGGAGCTCGGCTACGTGGACAGGGAGACAGGAGCAAACACGAACTTTGGTATTGCAAACAAGTCTGCTACAAAGGACCCAACCTGAAGAAAGATCAAAGAGTAGGATGTCTTCAGGTAATAGAACTAAAACAAACAGAAGCAGATAAAAAGTTATCTAGCAATTTGGTGTTATTTGACTAATGGAAAGTTTAAGAAAGAAACACAAACTTCATCCAAAGAGTTCATCTGGAGCAAGACTGGTGTGACCACATCGCACCACTGAGAACAGGTTCTGGAACATGCTCAGTGGCCTCTCAGCTACCAACTGCAGAGCATTTACATGTATGAAGTGGTCACATAAGTCACCTCACTTGATGACTTCAAATCTGAGAGTCCCTGATCCTTTGACTTCTGCCCGGCACTTTCTGGTTACCCTTTGACATTTCCTAGCAGTTCACTCTAGTCTCCTTTTCCAGCCACTGTTCCTCTTCTTCCTTCCTGTTTGAAGGCATTCCCCTGAAATTCAGCTCTCTCTTCCTCCTTCCCCATATTATACTCAATCCTAAGGACAGCAAAGCAGATGGCTTAGAATTTAATTTCAGGGACCTTCAATGAGTAGCTTGGGAATGCTGGGCAATATACTTAACCAATCTCGATCTGTTTCCTCACCAATAAAAAACAGATAATAATAACTTCTCGGTTTAATCAGTTGACTATTCTGAAAATCTCATGAGATGACATAAGGGAGAATGCTTTGAAGACTGTAAAGACTTGTACACTGGACATCTCTCAGATGGAATGATGAAAATTGCAGTGAACCCTCTCACCTACCCTGAGTCCCCTATCACCTCCTTCACTGCCCCCTATGCTGGGATCCAAACCTGCCAACCTCTACCTTCCTTGTGCTCTATCTCCAATTTCCCACTCTAAGACAATCATTTAAAAATTCTTGGTTTATAATATGGATTAGGAGGAGGCTTGGGCCAAGTTTGGATAAGCCAGTAGCTGTTAACCACAATGTTGTTCTACCAAGAAACATTTTAATATTGTGTTTAAGCTTGAGAGCTCTGAAGTCATACTTCCTGGGCTTAAATTCCATCATTATTACTTGCGGTTTGACCTTAGGTAAATTAGTTGACCTTTTTATGCCTCAGATTCTTCAACTATAAAACAGGGATGTTAACATTACTAACTACCTCATGGGGCTCTTGTGATTTTTATATGAAATAAGATATGTAGATGATCTGAGACAACATAAACATGGAATCAATATTTAGTCTAATTTTACATAGAGCTGATAAAAAGAACAATCATTCCACAAATATTCAAGGATTAATTAGAGATCTATTTTCTCTAGGAACTGGGTATACAGGGAGAACAAAACAGAGATCTACTCAAGATTTATTAGAATCTGGTGTAGAATAAACAAGTAAATAAGAAATTATCGCAGTGATAAATGCCATAATAGAGAAAAATAAGAGATGCTGTGAAAACACACACAAAAAGGACATCTTGGGAAGATGGAAAATGGAGGAAAAAGTAATAAGGTGTTATGAGCTGAACTTCATCACCCCAAAACTCAGTTGTTGACGTTCTAACCCCCAAACCTCCAAATGTGACTCTATTAGGAGAAGATATTTAAGTAGTAATTAAGGTTAAACAAGGCCATCAGAATAGGCCCTAACCCAATGTAACTGGTTTCCTTTGGTGTCCTTATAGGAACAGAAAACTAAGACACAGACATACACAAAGCACAGACCATGTGAGGACACAGGAAGATAGCTAACTACAAGCCAAAGAGTGAGGCCTTCGGAGGAAGCCAACCCTGATGACACCTTGATCCTGGATTCTTAGCCTCCAAAACTATGAGGGCATAAATTTTTGTTGCGTAGGCCATCCAGTCTGTGGTACTTTGTTATGGTGCCCTAACAAACTAATACACAGGGCGTGGCTGTGGACCTTTTCAGAGAGACATGACAACACATGAGACTAAAGCATGAGTAGTAGAGACTATTTAGGTGAGGGCAGAAGGCAGGGGGCCACAAAACAAAGATCAATGCCACTACTGCTCATAACGAGACCTTTCTTTTGTAGATATCGTAAGTTCTTTGGGACCCCGTTATTAAGTTCCTTCATCCTCACAACATCTTATTCATAACTACCGCTATTTGACAGAGATCAAAAACTAAGGCAGGATAAAGGCTGGTATGGGGCTGATCTTGCTCTACTCAAACTAGATAAATACAAGAGTGAAGATCTTTGTGAAGGTGCAAAGAAGCTCTCTCTCTTTTTGTATTTGGGACTAAATATAGTTTATCTTTATAGATGTCACAGAGCGGGAAAAATTAAATTCCTAGTGTAATCTTATAACACGCAGAAACAGCTAAACCATACAAGATAACCAGTTTTGGAGGTGCATAACTGTATGATTAAAAAAAAAACAAAAACCAGAAAGAAAAAACAGAAAGAATGGTTGTATATGGACTTACTGATGAGTTAGGCCAGCATATTAAAATGGAAACTGGATATGCCAAATGTTTTGGAGGGGTTGTGGGTGGTAGGTGAATTTAGTGAAATCTGCGTGTTCTTTTCAAGGACAGAGATAAAGCTGAGTAGTGAATCAGAATTTTTCCCCTAGTCCTCAAACATCTTCGATGGCGATATAAGCAGTCTGCACCCCACACCCAGCAATCCTGTCTGAGGTTAATAAGCCTGAGTTGATTTCCTTGAAATGAATCTCCATTGCATGCGGGCTTTCAAAAAGGAACAAAGTGTGGTCAGCATGGTGCTTCCACTATTCTGATACAGTCTAGTGGGGGGACACTGAGTTAACTAAATAAGAATTCTTTAAACATCACTCAGTTTCCTTATCTATGAGATGGGGCCTCATTTAATGTTAAATGAAAGAATTCGAGGAGAGCTCTAATGCTTGGTAAAGACTTGTTCCTGGCACAGAGCAGATGTGGGATAAATAGTTGGTCCTCACCTAATATTTTAGGAGGAAAAGGAACAGCTTCTGATCTGGAAGCTACAGAATGGTTTATATGCCATCAAACTCCCTTCCCATTCTGAAACTTTACATTGTTCAAATGCATCAGAAACAAATTAACACTTCCATGGCTATGAGATCCTGGAGCAGATAAAGACAGGTGGCCACTCCTAGCATCACCCTCCTCCTTCCTGAGATGAGCAAGCTAAAGTCAAAGGAACCTAGTCATGTCAAGTAAATATATTGGATCCTGTCAATGGAAAGTTCCTAATAAGATTTCCAGGTGATTCATTTGGTGACGGGAGGCATCTGACTCATCCAGTCTGCCTTTGCCCACATCTGCAGATTTGATGGACAACTGGCCTCAGATAATGCTTTCTCAGAGCAATCTAAAGTGTTTCTCACAGGGCATCAAAAACACAACAACTACTCCACTGAGAAATGATGAGAACCAAACAGTAACAATCATATTATCTTCACCAAGACAAGAGCACTGGAAAGATGAGAACCAATACTGTCCAGGAAGAGAGACATGCTGTTTTTTCAAGCAGGTAAGAGGTAAATGCCAGAACCGCCAGATTCTCCCTGGAGTTTATGTCAGTGAGCTGCACATGACTGTACAGACAAGGAGTGCCACATTACAGGGAAATGTCACTAAGCCAAAGGATCTCAGACAGAGCATCTGGTAAATACTGAGCAAAGCTAGTGGCCACACCTGGCTAGACTCCAAAGGCAGAGCATTTGAGAACATAACGTTGCTACATGCAGACTCCAGAGAGTAAATTGAGGACAGCCTGCCGATCACAGTCAAAAGTTTCTCTTGGACACCTCTGTGCAAGTATGATATCTTCCAATCACATCCCTGTTACTTCTCTCTCCTCCTACACAGGCTCCTGCACCACTCAAGGCGCTCCCTGATGTTGATGTTTTATTTGATTTTTGCTAAAATAATGCCTTTAAGGTTGCTCAAATGTTCTGCCTTTCTTCCTAAATTTTAAGTTCTTCAATGGCAACAGGAAGCCATTCTCCAATTTCTTATGTCCTCATCTCCTTCTCCCAAGCCCTGCCCCCAGCCTGGCTTCAGCCCTGATCTCGGCATTTTACCGGAGGGGCCCACACTGATGCCTATGGTATAACTGAAAGAACAGATTTCCGTTTGCTTCAACTCAGCGTGGTATTCCCAAGAGAAAGTCTCCATACGTGACTCTGGTCAAGACAACTGTCAGGCATTGGTGGTGTCGCAATGCTCACTCTTGCATATCAAAACTCCTGCTGACTGAACTGATTTTTTAAGTTCATTTAAAATGGCAGGCAATTTCCTTCCCAAAGTGTGGTGCGTCTGTGATGGTTTGCAAGAAATTGAAAACGTGGAAAAAAGAGACAGAACTGGGTTTGATCAGGCCCAGATACTGATGATGATGACAATGAGTGCACGAATGTGTTGGTGTTCTCTGCACATTTCCCTTCTCACTTTGCACAGACTTTGCTAAATGAAGAACATTAAGAGACTCCAAATAGGGAGGCAGAGAGAGATTTTTAAGGAGCTTCTCTATCCACAATCAGACCCTGGAAAATTGTACAGGCTCACGCCTTCGAACCAGCCCTAGGTTGCAAAGGCTTGCTGCAATTAAGGCTCTGACTGATACTTCTAAGGTATTTTCAAAATAGTGATGTCCTCCAGAATTAAATGTCACCCTGGAAAGGAAGTGATGGGAAAAATCTTAAATTGGATAAATATATTTTGAATTAATTCTGAAAATTTCTTAATTTTCCTTAAGTTTATGTTTTCCAATTCTGGATAAACCAGAGGTTTGAGAAAGACACTAAGTTCATTAGAGAAATAAAATTACATTTATTGCACATCTGAGTTTAAATGTTTGAGAAAAAAAAACACACCTGCTACATCATTATTAATATCATTAGATACATACAATTGACCCTTAATGTGAGAATAGGGACACTGACTCTACTCAGTCAAAAATTTGTGCACAAATTTTGACTCCCTCAAAACTCAAGTTGTTCTCTGGAATCTGCAGCGGATTGGCTCATGACCCTCAGAGGACACCAAAATCCACAATGAAGTCCGCTACACACAGTGACATAGATCAATGCATATCGCCAGCCCTGAGCAGCTGCAGACTCCCAACTGTGTATGGAAAACAATACATGCATTTATTGAAAAGAAATCTGCTTAGAAGTGAACCTGCACAATTCATATCCATGTGGTTCAAGGGTCAAATGTACAATACAGCATAAGTAATAAAGTATTTCGATACCACATGAAAAAAAATAGTGATGTCCACGAGAAAGATCTTATGAAGTATGAACCCCCTTTTGCACACTCCTAAGCAGTCCTGGAGGACCTAGAGACACACAAGAAGGGGAAAGTCTTTTTTTCTCCTGCTTTCCATCTTTTCTAGATATTTGCTCCTTTCTAAACTTCATATACATACTCATACTCTGCACACGTTCAAAAAGAAGAGGAAAAAATCTCATCAACTTTTCTCCCATTCTTGAATTGTTAGCCCAAAAGTAAGAGAGGGTAGTAGAAATAAAAAATTTTTCATCTCAGCTATAAAATTAACATTTGTTAACTATGAATTAATTGCCTATAAAATAAGTAAATATTCATTATAAAAAATTAAAAGAAGGCAAACTGGAAAGTAAAAGTTTCTATACATGCATAGTTTATGAAGATTAATAGACCAGTCAATAATCTTAACATCTTGAGTTGAGCTGCAAGCTCTGATTTACCTTCTGAAAGATCGTGTATGATTATAATATTTGTGAAAAATCAAACCAGAAATTGATAACTGTCATTGCTTCTTGGAATGGATAGAGACTTACTTTTCATAATCCTTTTTATTGTTTGAATTTTTCACTCTGAGCATGCATTGCCTTCTAAAAGCTAAGATAAACAAATTTGACAATTTATCACCTAATTATTAAAAGCCGTTCTTGTTAAGAAGGCATCAAAACTCACTCCCTCAAATTAAAGTTCTTTTCTGGTTTGAGGATCTGAAAACAGAGGCTTTAGTCCCAGCCCTCTCTTTAATATGTCTTATGACTTGTGTTTCCAATCCACAAACACAGATAATCTTTCCATTTATGGCTTTTCTTTTATTTCTTTCACATATAGATCTTATACATATTTTGTTATATTTATACCTAAGCATTTCTTTTTTCGATGTTATTGTAAATGGTATTTTTTATTTAAAATTGCAATTGTTTATTACAAGAATATAGAAAAGCATTTAATTTTTGTATATTAACCATGAGTCCTATGACCCTGCTATACTCATTTATTAGTTCCCTGAGTCTGTTTCTTTCTTGTTTTCCAATTCTTTGAGACTTTCTACATAGACAATCATGTCATCTGTAAACAAAGACAGTTTTGTGTCTTTCTGCCCAATCTACATAATTTATTTCCTTTTCCTGTCTTATTGCATTATCTGCTACTCCAGTATGCTGATGAATAAGAGTGGTGAGAGAGGGCATCTTTGACTTGTTTTCCAATTTCAAGGGGAAAGCTTCTCACCATTAGCGTGTCGACTCTAGGGTTTTTTGTCGGTGTTCTTTAACAAATAAGAAAATTTCTCTCTAATCCTAGATTGCTGAGAGTTTTTATTGTGAACAGGTGTTGAATTTTGCCAAATGCTTCTTCCATACCAATTTATACTACGATTCTTTTTCTTTTTACCTGTTAATGCATTGATTGATTTTCTAATGTTCAACTAGCCTTGCATACCTGGAATAAATCTTATTCAGTTGTGATGTATAATCTTTTTATACAATGTAGGACCCTATTAGCTCATATTTTGTTGAGGACTTTTGCTTTTATGTTGATGTAGTTTTTCTTTTTTGTAATGTCTTTATCTAGTTTTATTATTAAGTTAATGCTGGCCTCATAGAATGAATCAAGAAATGTTTCCTCTGCTTCTATTTTTCTTAAAGAAATTGTTGAAAAGCAGTATCATTTTTTCCTTAAATGCATGGCATAATCTACCACTAGAAACAATCTAGGACCGGTGTTTACATTTTTTTAAGGTTACTATTGTCTTAATTTTTTAAATAGATATAAGACCATTTGTATAATCTATTTATCCTTGTGTGAGTCTGGCAGTTTGCGTCTTTCAAGGAATTGATCTACTTAATGTAAGTTATTGATTTTATGAGTATAGAGTTATACATGGTATTCCTTTATTATTCTTTTAATGTCCATGGACTCAGTTGTGATGACCCCTCATTTATTTCTGATCTTGGAAATTTTGTGTCTTCTCTCTTTTTCTCTTGGTTAGCCCAACTAGATATTTACCAACTTTATTGATACTTCAAAGAAACAGGTTTTAGTTCCAGGTTTGATTTTCTCTATTTTTTTCTTGCTTTCAATTTTATTGACATCTGATCTAATTTTTATTATTTCTTTTTTATCTGCTCACTTAAAGCTTAAATTGTACTTCTTTTTCTAGTTTCCTAAGGTGGCGGCTTAGATTATTGATTTATGATCTTTATTCCTTTCTAATACATGCATTTTAATGCTATAAATTTCCCTCTAGTTGCTGCTTTCACTGCATCCTCACAAATTTTTATAAGTTTAATTTTCATTTTCATACATGTGTTATCTGTGTTTTAACTTACAAATATTTGAGTATTTCCCAGTTATCTTTTTGTTATTGTTTTTCAATCTAATGTCATTATGTTCTGAGAACATACGATAATTTCTATTATTTTAAATTTGTTAACATGTGTTTTGTGGCCCAGAATGTAGTCTGCTTTGGTAAATGTTCCATGTGACTTTGAGGAATACAGCATTTTGTTGTTATGGAACAGAATGGAGTTGATCAATAGTGTTGTTTAGGTTGATTATATCTTTACTGATTTTCAGTCTGCTTTATCTATCAATTATTCAAAGGATATTAAAGTCTCCAACAATAGTAATGTATTTTTCCATTTCTCTGTGCAGTTCTGTCAGTTTTGCCTCACGTATTATGGCGCTCTTTTGTTAGTTACATATACATCAAAGATTGTTATGTCTTCTTGGAGAGTTGATCCCTTCATCACTGTATAATATACTTCTTTATTCCTAATAATTTCTTTGTTCTAAAGTCTGCTTTGTCTGAAATTAATATAGTTACTCCAGCTTTCTTTTGATTAATGTTAACATCATATGTCTTTCTCTATCCCTTTACTTTTAACATAGCTGAGTCATGACATTTAAAGTGATTTTCTTGTAGATTAAATATAGTTGGGTCTTATTTTTTCATTCATTCTAACAATTTGTCTTTTAATTGGTATGTTTAGAGCATTTACTTTAAAGTGATTATCGATATAGTTAAATTAATATTTATTATATTTGTAGCTCTTTCCATTCATTGCACTTGTTCTTTGTTTCTTTTTCCCATCCTTTTTGGTTTTTGTTTGTTTGTTTGTTTTAATTGAGCATTTTACATGAATCCATTTATTCTCCTCCCTTAACATATTAATTATTCTTTAAAAAAAATTAGTGGTTGTCCTAAAGTTTGAAATATATATTTTTAATTAACCTAGGCATACCTTCAAATAACAGCATACTGCTTCACATTTAGTGCAAGCATCTTGTAACAGAGTGTTCCCTATTCCTCCTCCCTGTCCCTTATGGCATTGCTGTTACTTACTTCACTTATCCATAACTCAAATCCTACAATCTCATAATCACACAAATAAATTATTACTCTTACTAATTCCAAAGTTCTTTTAGATCAATTAATAATAAGAAATAGAAAGAATTTTTTTTTTACTTTTGTTTCAAGGAAGGATACTTCAGTGTGATTTTTCTATATTCACCTGTCTCTCCAGATTTCAAAATCATGGTTTGTTTTTCAAAATTATTCTCTGATAGTCCAAGAAAAGTCATTTATTTTTAGTTTGTTAAGCATTTTTCTTGTTGTAAGAATGGGAGTGATGACTTCCAAGCTCTTTACATGTAGGAGCTAAAACTGGAAGTCTCTTGTCTTGTGTTTGAATATTCTCATCAGTAAAATAGAAAAGACTCTGCTCTGGGGACTTTGGGGGCAATAAAATCATACAGGGAGAGGGCTGACTACATTTTCATTCTACCCATTCAGAATCTTACAGACTTAACCTATCTTTGTCCATGAGGATTTCTGAATTAAGCCATAAAACTACTAGATCGTGTATTTATCTTGGTTCTGTAGCCTGCACATTTTGCTTATTCTGATTTCACAATACTGACTCTACCTAAAATAGACTAAGACTCAAGTTAGGAATAACAGTGACAGGGGACTCAGGAATCAGATGAGTTACAGGTTTGGGGATTAGAAGCACAAGGCTCAGAGATGGCCAGGGCATTAGAAACAGCATATTCGATCTTTGAACGAGGCAGAGCATGGATGATGAAAGAAGAGCATCCAGGGGTCTGTGACCCTCACTAAAAAATCTTTCCCTGGGATTCCAACCTAACCTCTGGCTGGTCTGCCTGCTTTCTCCCTCCTACTGCTCAAAAGTTATGATAACCACTATTTCTGGAATTATAAAATATTAGAAATATACGTATCATGAGAATTCTTTTCAGGCCAAGTCACATTACTAAGATGCCAAACCTCATTTTACAATTCCCTAACTTGTTGTACAGAACTTCACATTCCGAGGAAATCATCAGAATCCCCCAGTTGAGAATCACCTCAAGGCTTCGTAAACCTGAATGATTTACTCCCTACCCAACCATAAGATGGATAAACTGCCATCTGCCTCCTTCTTAGCTTTGGTCTTCTGGTCACTCTCAGTCCATGTGACAAGGGCCCATATGGCCAAACTGCCCCAACTTTGAAATAAATGATGTGAACCCTGGTGTAAAACATGTGAGTAAAGTTCAAAGATTTATGCTATTTTTTAAAATCCAGCCAATTCCTGTGCATGGAAAAAAAAATCAATTGTTGGGCCTGCTTTGTTCTTGGAAAAAATCAATCATCATTCCTGCCAATGATCTCATTACTCTCTGGATGCTGGGGGTCCCTCCTTCACACCCCCATTGCATGTTGACATCAGCTGCATCAGACTGCATTTCCATAAGGCTTCTGTCTTGGCTTAAGATTGAAATTGCCTTTTATATTCCATTCTCTTCTTAGCATCCTCAGATCCCTAATACTTTTCCCCAAAATAACTGTAAGTGTGTGAACTAATTAGCTTAGAGAGCACAAGCTCCCTTAATACCACAGAATCCTGCCAACCCACACTGATTTCTCTATGTTCTGAGCTGCAAAATAGCCCCTTACTTGGTTTTGGCTTAATTATTCTTCAAGGTCATCCCTGTGCCACTGCTGTCCATGTTCCTTTTCTTCCCTGCTTCTGTTTTTAAGAGGATTTTTTAAAAGGTTTGGCAGCTCAGCCGTTTTTGAGTCATTACTAGTTTCAATCCCCTTTCACACATATTACTTGGCCTATTTTTTTCTTTAGCCTCGCCTCTTTCTCTGCTATATTTGTGAGTGTTTCTGATTCTCTCTAACCTCTTAGCCGGGTTGGAATTGTTCTTTGTTTTGGTGGCTGTATTTTCCCCTTGTAGTTTGAACTAATCTTGTACGGCCTTGATCTGGGAATTGGTCCTTTCCCTCTCCTGTTACAGCACAGGCAGGTCTCTTCCTTCAGCTTTCCGTTGCTCCTTCAGGAAGCTGGGCTGAATGTTCCCTTGACCTTCAGGATATTCACTAGACAGACATGAGTCCCAAGAAGACAGGTATGTAATGGCACCCCAGTCTTCCAGATTTCCATTCCACCTACTGATTTATTTCTATGTTCGACTTTGACAGAAACCAGAATCCTGAGGTAAGAATAATAAAATGAATGCAGCAATTATAATAATAATGCCACCTCTCACTGGAGATCATTGAAGTGAAGACTTTCCAAGCACTTTCCTATAAATTATCCAATCCAGAAGACACACTGGATAAGACTTTTTTTTTTTTTTGCATTCTAATTATTATTCTAATTATTTTCTTTTTCCTTCCAACCTCCTATTGTAATTTCTCTCTATCCCACTCACTTTGCATTATCAAGTATCACCTTAAAGAATTGTGGAAGACACTTTCTGTGTCTTCAGAGATGGATCTAGACCAAGGGATTTTGAACTTTTTGAAGCAGCAGAACACAAAACTCACACTGTAGCCAGAGCTCACATCCTACGAGGAGTGTAGAGGGATAATCGAAAAAAACTGAAGGTGAAAACCTCACAACTGAGCGCATCCAACAGAAACTGGGGAAATGCTACAACTGGAAGGCACACAGAAGATCAAAGCATGCCTCAGTAATTCCAACAGTAGGCTCTGGCTGGTACCTCATTCTAGAGAATACAGCTAATGGAAATGGGCTCTTAGTTGAGGCTTAATCCAGTTTTCAGGTGGGACTGAGTCTGTAGGGTATGTGCCTCTGTGGGCAGAGGGTCTGGGCAAGCAAGTAGAGTAGAATGCCAGGCAGAGAGGAAGGAAAAAGAGATACCCAACAATAAAGCAAGGCAGAAGACTCAAAGGTCAGGAAAACAGGAAGTCTTTAGTAGTCCACTGTTATGTCTTGAATTAGATGTAGGGCCTTTAAAGAGGTGATTAAGTTACAGTGAGGGAGTCTGTTAAGGTGAGCCCTAATCCAATCTGATTGGTGTTCTTATAAGAAGAGGAAATTTTAATAGGCAAAGAGATACCAAGGATGCACACGCACAGGGAAAAGACCAAGTGACAGCACTGTGGGAAGGCAGTGGTCTACAAGCCGATGAGAGAAGACTCAAGAAACCAAATCTGGCAATACCTTCATCTTGGAATTCTAGCCTGAAAAATTAAAGTTCTGTTGCTTAAGTCTGTGGCATCTTTTTATGCAACCCAAGCAATCTAATATGTTCACCCATAAGGTAAATTAAGCATAAGACTTTCAAGTCAGAATTCCTAGGTTCAACTCTCACCCGACTACTCACTAGCTACGTGACCTTGAACAAGTTATATGACCAATCTGTGCCTCAATTTTTTCATCTGTTTAATGTGGAGGATGACGGTGCCTATCTCCCAAAGTCATAATGGATTAAATAAATTAATCCTTGTAAAGTGCTTGGAAAACTATCTATCTGGCACGTAATAACATGCCGTATAAGTGTTTGTTGCTGTTATTATTGTGCTATCATCATCATCATCATCACTTATCATGTCAGGATTTTTTATGGGTTTCTGGAAGAATAGAAGAAAATTGATGAGGCTAGGGCAAACATGTAAAAATAAAAATGGATTTTTGAGGCAGAAAGCTTTTGTGACCTAAAGCTTCTACCAGGCAAATATCAATAGCTAATTCTGGGAAATGAAGATAGTCCCAGAAGATGAAGTATTTCTCTCTTTAATTCACACACGTTGTCTGAAGTATGGGCTTCTCAGAGTTCAAAAGCATTTTAGCAATAAACATTAAGCACCAACATTTTCAGTAATATAAAGAAAAAGAACAATAAAGATAAATATCATCAGTGCTTACGTGCTATGGGGAAGACTTTATTCCACTATAATCCAGACCCAGGAGAAAGAAAAATTCTGGAGTCACATTGATTCTTGATATTGAATTTCTACATTCTACACACTCTTCTTTTATCTTATTGCGTATGACCAAATATAAAAACCTCCCTTACTTTGAAGAGAAGACCCTTATGACAGAGATGAAGACCCCTAAGACAAGAGTTAGAGTTCAAATTCTTGGGTAGGGTTAGAGTGAATCTTTTTTTAAAGCAATAATATCCATATTTTTAGATGAAAGGCTTATTTGCCTAAAAAAGTAACCGAAGGCTCTGCAATGTGATAATAAGAATTAAATATTTTGATCCTTCAAGTTTCCTGGTCTTCAATTCAGCTTACCTAAGAAAAAGGAGATTGAAGCCACATTCCTAGAAATGTCATATTTATTGACAGTGATAAATTTCTCAGTCTGAAGGACTCATCTGCACCTACTTTAGCAGCAAATACTCAGAAAATGGGCAATTACTTCCCCAACATGAAAAAAAAAAAGCATCCTAGAGCTGAGCAATTGATTGGGAAAAAATGAGACTAGCCTACCAAAAATGAGAACTCCAGGAGATCATTCACATTCAGAGAAAGAATCCAAGCATGGCTAAGAAAGGCAAGTTGGCTAGTACAATGAAAGGAACCACGTAGAGACTGCGTACAAAAAATTAAGGGAGTATGGCTCACGGTGAAATTATTATTTTTTCTCATCACTTAGAAAACTGGGATCAAACTGCTTATCTCAGAATCCTACTGGTCTACAAATTCATCTCCAAATCCCTGATTTTCATTCTATTTTCTTAAGATTCAAGAAAGACCACTGTGGGTTTGAACAAGAGATTATTTCAATCTATTTCAGTCTGGTCCCCTGAGAAATCAGATTTCTGAAAATATTTCAATTGGATTTATACCTTTGTGACCCTTCATTCCTAACAACAAAGTGCAGGAGCTGTGAGTTAGGCATCTGCCAAACAAGTTAAGAAAGGCTTTTAGTAAGACCAAGAAGGACTGAACGCTTGGTAAGGCAAGTAAGGAAGGGAACGCATATGCTGTTCAGCAGTTTAAAGAGTTTTTGAGGATGCCTGCTTTCTGCATCCATAAACCATCCCATGAGTACCTCCACCCTACATCCTGTTTGATAGACCAGTTGATCTATTGCCTATTTCTACTCTATACAAACTTGGCTAGGCTATACAGATAACCCAAGTTCTGCAAATGCCGAGGCCTCTTGGCATTACTTTTTTTCCCCTTGTTTATTAGTATGTGTTGACATCCAGACAGATTCTCAGGCAAGTCCTGTAGACTTCAAATTTTCACAATATTACAATTTCAGCAGGCTGAATGTTAAAAAATGGAAATTGGACAGACTGTTATCAACTTTAATCGACCATTAGAGCATCGGAGCCTGAAGGCACAGTATTTAACGGTTGGAATGGGGTGGTCAAGTAAAATGCTGTCTCTTTCATTTGGAATCTGGGAATAAAGCCAACCCAGATAAAAAGGGGAAAAAAGCCATTACTCTGACAGCTGTGGCAGAGCACAAGGTTCAGTGTTGCAAAGGAGGCCAAGATGCAAATATTGCAGTACACTTGGGTAAGGTTTGTCTACGAATTCTGGTTTGCAGATTTTGTACATAATGGAAATAAATAAGCCAAGGATGAGACTCTTACCTATCAGAATAAAGGCTATTCTCTAATATCAAAAATAGATACTGTGACATCATATTATATTGCCAGACTTGGCTTCAATATGCCATCACCTTTCCATTGCATGCCAAGAAAGCAGCAATGGCTGTCTTCTTGGAGAAGCAAGTAATTCGCTGCTTTGGTTTGCCTTCTCTGCCTCAGCCCCTTACTAGGCATGGCACACTGTGAATGCTTTAGAGCAACGGTCCCCAACCTTTTTGGCACCAGGCACTGGTGCCAAATGAGAATCCTATAAGCATCCAATGCCTGACTATCTGAGGTGGAGCTGAGGCGGTGATGCTAGCGCTGGGGAGCGGCTGCAAATACAGATGAAGCTTCACTCGCTCGCTGGCCACTCACCTCCTGCCATGCGGCCCGATTCCTAACAGGCCAGGGAACCGGTGCCCGATCCGCAGCCTGGGGGTTGGGGACCCCTGCTTTAGGGGATGATTCTGGAATTAAAGTTTTTCATGACCTCTGACATTAGTGAGGTTTCACCGGTTGGCAACCATCTTGTTAAAACCACCACGGGAGAAAAGTTGTTTTCCTGGAAGTGAGGGCTCCTTTCTCGTTTACGCCTCTGTCGCCCATGCCGGATCCCTTCCCGACACCACTGACTCCGCTAATGTGGTTTTGCACATTATGAACTTTCAGGATGTTAAACTGAGCACAGTTTTCTTTTAAACAAAATATACTGTTTATGTAAAGAGTCTAATGGCCCATAGCAATCCAATTTACATGTAAAGTACAAGATTTCGTATTGAATCAGTTTTATTACTTCACATATGAAGGATATTGAGCAGTGGTAGGTATATTGCATTTGTATCAGAAAAAAATAAAAGGGCAGATTTATTGGGCTTGTGCTTAATAATATTAGAATCGATTATCCCAATGAGAAGCAAGACATCTGTTCATTATGGAAAGAAGCATCATCTCTATCACACCAGACTGTTCAATGAACGCTTTTTCCTCTTCATGCCATGAAATAACCATATTTAAAGGGTTAAAAAGGCCTCCCAAAGTGATAACATTAACTCTGTATCAGCAGAAGGGAATATTGTTGATATCATTTAAAATTTATTAAGCACATCTGGTTTGCTGGGCATTCTACCAAACCCATAAAACATAAGATATTTTATCACTGGTTGCTTTTGTATGCTAATTATGTGCATTCACTTGACCTCTCAAAACCTGGATTTAATCTTTCCCATATTATTTTTTACATTATGAAAAAACCCAAACTTATTTTTTCTTTCTATTTTAGCTTTTCTTTCTGTGGATTCCCGTCATTAGATGATCTCTTTGCAGAATCATCTGTATTCTCGTAAGCGATAAACTATTTGAAATATTTTACAAGGGAGTTAATCATTTTTTTTTTTTATTAATTGGGAAGCTCTTCTTTAAGCACTGCTATTGTGAGAGGAGACTTAATCCTTTTCAATGTTTTTAAAAAACAAATTCTCTAGATGCCCCCTTTCTACCACAATAGATTTCTATTCAATATAATTGAAAGCTCCAATTAATATCACTTAAATCAATGGGGAGAAAGCATATTCTTGATTTAACTAAAATTAGAAGGCAGTTCTATAAGGGACACACAATAATTTGAATTAGAACCGATATGAAAGTAAATTTGTTCATAATATCTTGCTGGAAATTTTGTTACATTTTTGGATACAAGATTTTGTTTTATGAATATTCACTTCTATACATTTTTTTTCCTTTTTTTATCTTTTCAAGGGCAGAAAGAGCCTTTTTTTCCACTCGAATTTGCTTCCTGAAGTAAAAGATGGTCCCTAGCCATCTGTGTGTCTGAATTGAAGTGACTGCACATTTGGATTTAGTTAGAAGGCCCACATTGTCCATGTTCCATGGCCTTCTAGCCTGTAAACATGCAAGCAAAGTTCAAACAACATTTCAAGTAAACAAAGCTAAGTTGAACAGCTAAAGCCATCTTTCAAGGAAAGACAAATAGATCAGTGAAGGCCAGAGCACAGTGTGATTCTTGCCCAAGCATGAAAGATAACTCCCTCATACCCCACAGAGAAACCGTGCCTTCGTCATGTAAGAGTGTGTGGGGTTGGTCCACACATAGTTTGCACCTCATGTGCCCTGCACGATATGGCCTGTGGCATGGATTAGCTATAAAATCATTGCACTTGTGGATGTTGGTTGCTCTAGTCTTGTCTCCCTTAGGCAGAAAAAAGAACGCTTAGCCAAGATACTGACCTCGTACCAAAAAATGTCTCCTCCACAAGAAATCTTCCTCTCTGCAGTTTCCCAAGTCTAGACTTCGCAGCTAAGTCCAACCTTCGCCAGCATCAGTGCTCATCAGGCAGTGAGAGGCTGAAGCAGGTGAACCTCGGCCCAGACAAGAAGTGGGTCGCCCAAGTGGGTCATAACTGCAGGACGATTGGTCTCCAAAGGTCACTTATCTGTTTCCATCAAATAAAGGAGCATCAGGTGCTCCCTTTTATGCAGACTTTAGAATTCAAATGGAAAGGAAAAACACACAGTTATTTGGCTAATAAACTTCCTGTTAAGAGGCTCTCCTCTTCCCTGACAAGGAACTTCTAATTTTAAGGTGTCTCGACTTTTTAATACATTAGGTCCACCCTCTTTCATTGATCGCCATCCCTTATTAGGCAAGCATTGGTGGGGCCTCACTTGTCAAGAAACTAAAATAGTTGCCTTCACCTGTTCGAGCCGCTATAACGAAGCATCACAGACTGGGGAGCTTACAAATGACAGGAATTTATTTCTCACAGTTCTGGAGGCTGGAAGTCCAGAATCATGATGCCAGCATGGTTGGACGAGGGCCTTGTTCTGGGTCACAGACTTCTTCCTGAATCCTACATGGGGGAAGGGGCTCGGGGGCTCTGTGGGGTCTTTTATAAAAGCACTAATCCCATTCATGAGGGCTCCACCCTCAGGACCTAATCACCTCCCAAAGGCCACATCTACTAATACCATCCCCTTTGGCGGTTAGGATTTCAACATGAATTCAGGGGGGACACAAACATTCTGACCACAGCAACAGCCACAGTGTTGGTGTTCCTCGGTCACTCCAGTCCTGTCACTGTTTTTCATGGGTCCCTGCTAACGCCCAAGCCGATGGGCTAGGTTTTGTAAAGAAGATCAGGATGTAGGAGATATGCTCTGCTTCCCAAGGAATTCCCAGAGTGTTTGGGAAGTGTCTTGATTCATTCAGCTTCTCTCACAAAAACACCACAAACTAGATGGCTGAGAAGCAGCAAACATTCGTTTCTCACAGTTCTGGAGGCTGGGGTGTCCAAGGTCACGGTGCCAGTGGATGTGTTGTCCGGTGGGAGCCTTCCTTCTGGTTCAAAGCTGGCGCCTTCTAGCTCTGATCTCACATGGTGGAAGGGAGGAGTGAGCTCTCTAGGTTCTCTCTTCTAAGGGCAGTGATCCTAGTTGTGAACGCTCTGGCCTCATGACCTAATCACTTCCTTTTAATTTCATTCCCTTGGGGCTTAGGAATTCAACATAGGAATTTGAGAAGGATATAAACATTCAGACCATAGCAGAAAGACGCATGTGTAACTTAATTATTAAATAACACGAGGAGACCTGATCAAAATGTGAGGCCATGAGGTTCAGGAAAACAAGCATTCCATGATATCCACTACACTCCATTCATCACCAAGGCGAAAATAGCAGAATAATATACTCTTGAAATATTTCCAATGGTAATTGAAATAATGAGTCCTCCTTTCCTTGCCTATAAGCAGAAAACTCAAGTAATCGTATCACGTCGCTGCCTTGTCATTCCATTGACTTGATGAAGCAAAAGAGAAGCATCACTAATGCCATCATTTTTCTATAACTCTACATGTCATTGGTTTCCACCTTCCTACCTTTCCCAAACAGAATACATTTTCCCAAAGAAACGGTATAATACATGTGGCAATGAGTACCCCTTCTATTTCCGCCCTTTAAATGCACCTGCCAAGCCTTTGTCAGCTGTTAGGAAAAACTATTTAAAAAATGTTTTCAAAATGTCTTCCCTCCATCAGTTCCCTAGTTCTCAACATTCTTCCATTATTTTTTGATGCCAATTGGCGGTCACACTCGATCACATTTCTTGGATTGGCCTTATTGCCCCATCAGAACACAAATTCCTATATCTGCTATGTGCTCCACATGCAGAAAGAACCTCCATCCCTCTGACCCTTCGCTGCATCCGAGCCTTACCAGAACAGAGCCCTTCAAGACCAAGTGTAACAGTTAATGTCCAGGGGTCACTGCAAGAGCCAGAGGCGTGAACGTAGAAGACATTGTACTGGAAGGAACTAGAGTTCTCTCTGACTAGAGAATCTTTTTTTTTTTTTTTTT
>NW_006434835.1:13446155-13452777 GCF_000325575.1 Pteropus alecto
GCAATACTGCTAGTTTATTTTTATGTATATACATCTGTTATTTTGTATGTATCCTCTCCACTGTGGGTGACCTCTTCAAATTATGGGACAAGGACTTCCCTATCTCTTCATTCTAGCACAGTGCCTAGAAAGGTAACACACAAATGGTTGCTTAATCAATCAATCAATCATGTTCCAAGATTACTTAACTCCCTCAAACAAAACTTCTATTTATTCAGTGGTCTCAAGTAAAGTTTAGAAGAAAAACTATCTAATTGAATTAATTCACTCTAAGGCATAAATTATTAAAAATACATCCGTAGGAAGTAGGACTTGGCAATGGTATTTTTTTAATCTCCCCAGGAGATGCGTATGAGCAACCTGGCTTGAGAACTACTGAAGAATTACTACAGAAAGGTCCTCTGTGCCCTGGCCCCTGCTTCTCCTTTCTGCTGCGTCTCCTGTCACCACCTTGAGCGCGACCCTCTCTAGCCGTACTGAAACAAACGTCCTCTTTCGCAAACCATGCTTCCCCACATTTTCATGTCTCTTTCACCATACTTGGAGAAACGTCAAGTTAGGAATGATGTGGCAGTCTCCCTCAAGGTCTTCATGCCACTTGTATCTGCCTTCTTAGGTCTGAATGTTTGTGTGCCTCTAAAATTCGCATGTTGAAATCTTAACTCTCAAAGATGATAATGGTATTAGGAGATGGGGTCTTTGAGAGGCGCGTAAGTCATGAGGGCAGAGTACGGGACTAGTGCCTTATAAAAGAGGCTACCAAGAGCTCCCTACCTGCTTCCACCGCATGAGGCCACAGCAAGATGGCCCCAGCTACAAACGAGGAAGAGGGCCCTCATCAGATGCAACCACCCTCGTGCCTTGATCTTGGACTTTGTAGCCTCCAGAACTGTGAGAAATAAGTTTCTGTTGTCCAGGAGCTACCCAGTCAGTAATTTTTTGTTACAGCAGCCCAAGCAGACTAAGACATTGCCACCAGAATCAGATGATTTTTTTTTCCTAGAAATGAATGGCAGAAATTTTGTTCATTTTGAACAGGAGTTAAATCATCAGAATAAGGGAATCAGATCAAAAGCCACTCTGGAAATTATGGGAAATTTGATGAAGGTCAAAGAGAAGAAAATACAGAGGTTCAGTTCTTTGCGAGACCTCTGCGGCAGCCCGTCTCGGTGGAGGAAAGATTGTATTGACGCTGCTAGCGTTGTTACTCTTCATCTTCCGGGTCAAGGCCACGGTCTAATGATAGAAGAAGACTTGTCACAGTTGCCAGAGCTATGAAAGTTGGTCATAATTCCTGACACCGCTCCCTATTCTTTCCTCATTCTTTAGCATAAAATATTGAGACAATTTGTTTATGACTCAGTGGGTGCTATTGGTAGAGGTTAGGATTTCCTTTTGATGGATTCAAACCTGACCCATCTGCTGGACTTCTGTGATAACAGAGAGGGTCCCGGAGACCAAACAGAGTGAAGTCAGGGCAGTTTTCAAGTACCAAAAAAAGCTGTTTCTCATGATCTCAACATAATTGTATTCCCTGATGATGGATGTGCTACACTCATGACTCTATCTGAAATATTTAGAACTTTTTCTTTTAAGATGATCTCGAAACACCCCCTCAGCTTGTCTGCCACAAACATGCCTTTTCTGAGTAATTTGGATGTGTAGCAGGGGGAAAGAGGTAGGGGGATTTATCAGGATTAATTAATACACAAGAGGAAAGATATGGAGGTGATTAAACTCACTTCTCAGGTTCATCATAAATATTTCATTCGCTCATGTGACTCTGCAATTCCGTCTTTGTCATTTAGGAAATAGCCCTAGATGTGAGACTCGAAGTCTCACAGGAGTGAAAACAGGGTGCAAGGATTCTTATAGCCAGGCCCACAGTTAGGGAGACTCAAAAGAGGGAGCGGTGAAACTTCAGTCAGAAGGGATAACACTGCCAGAGGGCTAGGGTGGGGCACACCAGTACCGCACACCCCCGGCTGACTCTGCGTCTCCGTGGACAGCATACTGTAGGAAGCAGAGGAGAAAGCCTTGGTGGATGAAGGAGAGCTCTCCGAGAGGTGGATGGACCGGGCCAGCATCCCGACCCTTTCCTTTACCTGGGTCTCTCCACTGGCCTCTGAAGATCCCCAGAGCTTTTCCTCCTCAGCCCTTTCTCTATTGTTTACCACACAGCATCCCACAGCCCTCCATCACATCATGGCCTCCCTTTGCCCTTCTGTCTGCCTGGCTTCTGCTACACTTTCTTGGAAATAAAACTCCAGTTTACCCGCACCGTGAAGTTACCATGACAGTACTTGGTCAGCATTGTCTGCATCACTTGTAATAGAAGGTTCTATGTCAGTGGGGGGTTGGTTTTAGGAAGTAAAATTTCAACCATCCGAAGTAATTAAAAAGGAATTTTATTCTCTGCTCGCATCTCTCAAAGGGCACGAAAAGGTCTCTAAAAAGCATAGTTTATAACAATATTTATTAAAGCGCTCTTTCATCAAGTCCCTACCCAGGCCAAAGCTCCTCCAGCAGCACGCTCTTCAAGCCTGCCCCAGAAAGGTGCTCTTTCTCCAACCGCCCATCAGGCCTTTTTCCCCTTTATTTCAGGGGGGAGATCGGGGTAATGACCATGTGATTCTCTCTGGAGTTCTAGAGGAAGGGTAATGTCCTCAAACATGCAGACCTCATGAATTTACATCCCACCATCTACTCATCATACATCTTTATATTTTAGACATTTTTTCCCCATGTATGGATCCTATCTTCCCAAATAAATTGTAGATCCTTTAAGGTAAGAACCATGTTTTATTCACTGACACTTTTTATTACAGTATAGGCTCTCAATAATAGCTTATGGAATGAATGAAAGAATTAAATTATATAAAAGTCAAAGATTACATTTTTTATTTCATTAATTCCTTCTGCAAATATCACACATTATATACTCAGTTACTATTTGCTGATGATAATAAAATAGGAAGGCAAACCAATCTGAGTGAAGGGCTGGAGGGAAGGGAGAAATTAATTTTAAAAAGACTGGAGGAGGCAAAGATCTGGGGTTCTGGTCACAGAATAGTTACCAGTACTATCTGCCTATGCTGCCTTCACTCCATCTCTGTGCTTGCCTTTGGTCCAAGCCAGTAGTCCTGATGTTAGAATACAGAATTTGTGACAAGGCACCTAGCTTCCAGGAGCATGTTCATTTGAAGTGGTAGCACTCTGAGACCAAAGATCCAAAATAATGTCTCTCAGCTGATGAATTTCTAAACATGAGAAATACCATCGACTTTCAAAATTACATCATGGCGAGGTTTTCAGGGATTTTTTGTGTTACCCCAAAACACAGTAAAAAAATTTCCCATCTAAAGATTCTCCAACATACATTTATGAGTGCTCACTAGCCACGAAATATCTCAGAACTGCTGGGCAATTCCACGTATTAGAAAGTATTTCCTTGAGTTCAACCAAATCGTTCACCATGAAATTTCTATCCACCAGTCCTAATGTGTTCTCTGGAATACAAAGAAGCCTAAGCACTTCTTATCATGATCAGTTTGGATATTTGAATACGACTCTTGACTACTCTTTGACACGTCTCTCTTTTTGGCTAAAGTCCACTTCCATCAATCCTTCCTCATGTAATATTATGAATCATCTCATCGTCAAGAACTACGATGACTCTAAGGTTTTACCCTGCTTGCAAGCTAAGAAACTAGCCTGCCAGTTTCATAGATGCTGGCCTAAGATACAAGACTCCCAGGGCAGAAACAAAGGACTTCGTTCCTCACGGCTTAGCAGGAAGCACAAGCTTTATGTTTGCATCAGTTCCCCTTGCCCTCCAAGTCCCCAAGGGAGCCATGGGGACATGGGCCAGGGTGAATGCTGTGCACATGGTGAGTTTTGGTCATAGCTAATGGAATGTGAGCTTAGGAAATCCCCAGTCTTATAAGGGAACTCCTGGAAAGCTTACCCAATGTTTGCCCTACAGAGAGACACTATATTATCCTGGCCAAGAAAAAGATCTCTATAAGGGAACTCCTGGAAAGCTTACCCAATAATATAGAGACACTATATTATCCTGGCCAAGAAAAAGATCTGCCTTATCCCTAATGTGATGTCATATTTCTATCTTCCAAGCTATTTGCTACAGCTGTAAACAGCCTTGAAAAGATAGTCCACAACGAAGCTGTCAATGCCTTTTGTTCAAAGTAAACACAGACATACAAGAGACCTCTAGAGAATCGTGTCCCAATGTGCATCCTCTTGATTTCGTTAACTCTCCGATACACTCAAGTTGGACAACGCACTCTATGCCTGTGCCCCCCAGAACTGAGTGCAGCTTTCCAGTTGTGGCTTGACTTGTCAGACTAAAATAAAATAGGACAGTCACCCTCCTTAGATCTGGACACATAACTTTGCTAATGCAGCCAAAGGACACATTGTTGATTTGGAGATTCCATGACTTCCACAGAGTCTGCAAAACTTTCTCTGGAGCCATATTCCTTTACGTCTGTGGACTCACGGCTTCTTTGTCAAGGGAAGATGATCTAGGAAGGAATTCCATGACTTCAGCATCACTGTATGGCTTGGGTGGTGGGGATTCCGGTGGAAAGGAGTAGGCAAAGCCCAGCCCAACACTGCAGCCTTTCACCCATAAAGAGCCTTCGGTCAAACAAACCTCTCGGCTCTTTCACTTGAACAGTTATTCTGCCTCTTCTCTCTCTTTCTGCCACGGACTCACACCATTCATTTTATGAGTTTTCTTAAAAAAATTCCTTTCTTTTGCTTTTACCCCTGCTAAAATTTATCTTATCAGATAGGACCTGTCCTCTCATGTCTTTACAACCTTTTGGTCCCTGGGTTTGTTACACACCGTGATCCCTTCTCTCCAAAGTCGTGATCAACATTGCCAGGCAGTGCCCTTTCTACTTCTCGTTATTAAAGACACTATGAAAGAAACTTGTCTCAACCACAAGGAATTGAAGGTTGTAATTTGAGCGACATGTACATATATACAAATGCCTAACTGGGCATGTCACACACGGGAGTGTGCTCACTCCTCCCACACAAGACAGAGGCCTGGGGTACACACTTCTCACAGTGCACACCCCCATACACACATCAGCACAACATCAAAGAGGGCCCGAAGCACCTGGCGGGCAGGAAGTAGTCCACATTCCATGCTACCTGGCAGGAGCTGAGAACACTCACTGGGGCCAGGGAGACAGGGGCCTCGACACACTGGGGCCGCAGGAGGCACGACTTCTCACGGCTTGAATATCCTGGACTAGATGTTGCTCTCATGGAGCCTCTTGAACTAAAAGTTCTCGGAAGGGAGAGCAGAGCCCATTTGTTGAGCTCTTATTACAAGCCAACCCCTTGAGATAAATTTTCTCTTATTGTCCCGAAACACTGTGGCATGGGTCTTCTTATCCTCACTTTGTATATGAGGAAATTAAGGCTCAAATAAATCAGGCAATGTGTTCACACTGCAAGGTTAGTAAGCGCCGAAACCAGAACTGGATCGCAGGGTGACACGATCCAGGCCCCACCTGCTGCTGCTCTCATCCCAGATAACATACTGGGACACCCCCAAATGGCAGCAACGCCAACCTCAGCTTGCTCCTCCCCACCACAGGCTGCGGCACGTGTCCAGGGAAAGCCCGCAGCTTCCAGAGTGGCATCCTCACGAGTCCTCCCTCCTCAACTGGACCACAGGGCAAAGCCACTTCCTGTCCATGGTCACCTCACACTTCCCTCCCCCACTGTGACAATGCCAGGTCCCCATTACCTCCTCAGGCGAGCCCTACCACGCCCCGCCCCCTTTTCCACCAGACGAAGAACTTGACTTCTAATTCACTTGGTTCATTTTCACCAGCAGCTTATCAAGAGGCAGCATGGCATCGTGGTTAAAGAGTCACTCTGTAGAGCCAGTCTAAGTCCAGTCTAGGCCCCTCTACTTTCCAGTTGCTTGATTTCAAGCATTTAGCCTAAGTCTTAGCTTCCTTATCTGTAAAAAAAGAATAATAGCAGGGCCTCCCTATTGGAATTTCTGGACCGTTTGAATGAATCGACGAATGTAAAGCACTTGGAACAGTACCTGGCAAACGAGAACATGAGTTACGTGCTGGTTCTTGTATGTGCCAGCTCTGGGATCCACGAAGACAAGACAGGTATGGCCCCTGCCTTAATGCTAACACTGCAATGGCGTTGAGCACATAACTGGACAAATAACGAATGAGACTTAAGACGAGCACTCTAAAGGGGAAGTACAAAGTGCAACAAGAACATTTGCCAGGAGGGTCAGCATGGAGAAGAGTCAGCTAGACCTGGGGTCGGCCGACCATGGCTCTGCTACTTTTAGTAATTAATGTGTACTGGCGCACGGCCTCCCCTTTTCATTTTCGGATTGTCTGTGGCTGCTTTTGCTCCACAACCCTAGAGTCTTAGCAGAGACCTTATGGCCCGGAAAACCAAAAATGTTTACTATCTGGCCCTTTCAAAAAGTGTTTGCTGACCCCTGAGCTAGTTGAAGAGGGAATCCCTACAGACAATGTAGGCAGGCTGGCCTGGGGTTCAAGGAACTGGGGACCGTGGGTCACTCCAGCAAGAACTCCCCCACCTG
>NW_006434835.1:13452956-13466474 GCF_000325575.1 Pteropus alecto
CAAGTATAATACATATGATTTTGCTAGTCAAAACACTCCTGAAATTTAACATTATTACAGATTTTCCTCTAAAAAATAGTATTCCTTTGAGTCAATTAATTAAATAAATAAATAAATAAATAAAATAAAAAGGAAAATGCATCTACATATACGCCCAGCTCACTTTCTTCCCTCTGGCCTCTGCAGAAAAGGCAAACCTCCCCTCCATTCAAGGCTGCACCCTCCTCTTTTCTCCAGATTTCTTCTCCTCTAGGACCAATCCCTCCCATTTCCCTCTCTCTCCACCCTACCTGTCCCCCCAACCCCGGCCATTTTAATCTCTCATGTTTGATTGGACTCCTGTACTCACATACCTCTCTCAGGTAGAGCCATCATCACCCTCCCAGACCACCCAGTCCAGAAACCCAGGGGTCACTCTTGACAGCTTCCCCTTCTCCCTCAGAAGCCCTGCTGGCTCCTCCTCTGAAACATCCTTCTACTGCCCCACCCTCTCCAGTGACTCTCCCATCTCAGATCTTCCTAAGCTCTTACCAGAGCCATCTACCCCTCTTCCCTCTTCCCCCACAACTAGGCATTCTATCTCCAGCCCCCATCTTTCCCATCTATCCTCCCCACTCTGCCTTCAGAGTCGTCATTCTAAAATGCAAGTCTGATCCTGTGACTTCCCTGCACCCACTCAACAGTGACTCCCAATTGTTTATGGGCAGGAATCCAAACTTGTAAACAAGACATACAAAGCTCTACATAATCTGCCCCCACCGCATCTCCAACTTTATCCCTGGCAAACTAGGACCATCTATTCTCTTTCTAACAATCATTTTCCTTTCTTCCTGACCATCTAACGCCTTTGGACATCCTTCGATGTTTCACAAGTCTCTCACCTCATGCGGAAGGGTGCAGAGAATATCAACCAGATATTCACTTCCCCCGCTTCCCTTGCAGCTAGGGGACAGGATGCCTGAGGTAACAACAGCTTCCCGTCAGATGAACTCAAGTCAGAATCTGAATCTGAGGCCAGCACCATGAAGGAGGATGCACAGCATAGAATTCATTCTGGTGAGGGAGGAGATAGTGATGTCCAGACTCTAGTGGCAATGCCCAGTGCCCAGCACTGTGGTGTCATTAGTGAAAGTCACCATGACTGTGTGCAGCTAAGGGGCAATGATGTCTCTTCTATACTCCACAGCTCGAGCGTGGTGGTTCCTGGGTCATGTTTCTGTACTCAGAAATTCTGTGAGTTCCCTGTCTTGGATAAATTCATTTTTCTGCTATGTAGCAGAGTTAATTTCTGTATAAAACTAAGAACTCTTCCTGATACACCTGTGTAGTCTTTTCTTACATTTCATTCCCACCCAACAGGGAAAACCAACCTCTTTCTCTTTTATGCCCCCACTATGCCCTAACACACACATACACACACATACACACATACATGCACACACACACATACACACGCACACATGTACATACACACACAGCACACACACAGAACTTTAAGACATGTGTGATATTAATATTCATGTCTTTCCCCTCTCTAATATGAATTCATTCATTCATCAAACATCTCATGCTTCCACCAACTGCCAGACACAGTTCTAGGTTGAGGATACAGCAGAGAGCAAGCCAGAAAGGTTTCTATCTTTATTGGGCTTATGTCTTAGAATGCAGAAACTACATCCTACCTGCATTTATCTTCAAGTGCCCACTCCAGCACCGGAAACAGAAAATGTGCTCATTAAACATTTGAATTTTGTGGCCCAAGGAATTCCCCTGTCTCTCCAATTCAGCCAACTGACTAATATCTCATGGTGCCCATGACCTTCATCCTAAGCATGGCCTCAACACCAGCATCATGACTGTGTAACTGGTGGCAGACTCCATGATGTGCCCTGATCTTGTTTGCTTTTTTATGGAGTCTCTGGAATAAGAATAACTATGTTATTCCTTTTAAGTGGTGTGAAGCTGAGAGACAGGCAGTCGCATGTTCTAGTTACTGGAGTCACAGGTGACCAATGTTTTTTGATTTACTACTTTGTGTCCCCTTTAGCCTAACTCATCGCAGGACTGGGAACATAGTATTCTATAAAGTTGACTGAGCTGTTAAATATATGTACGCAGAGGTGTATATATGTATGTATGTATGCGTATGTATATATATCCTCACAAATGGAACTTGTGCAGAGCGTCACAGCGTCTAATTTTTGCAGAAAAATTCAGAAGAGCTTCTGATTAGTGAGTTTGTTCCATTTCCCAAGAAATCGTTTTAACCTTTAAACACAGAAGGTCAGCATCTCCTCTCTCTGCTCATGCATAATTCCCTCTGCCCTCTGCTCTTCGGTGCCTGAGCAACCCACCCGAGAGAGTGAGCGAGTCAGCGAGAGGAAGAACAACAGGCGCTCAGGCCCAGGCTGCCTCCCTGGGATTCACTAAGCCCTCGGAATATGTTTTCTCATTAGCTACATTATTAATAAAATCACAAGAAGTTTGGGAGAAAACTTTTTCCCCACCTAGAAAATTAGCATGTATGCCATCCGAGTGCAAACTTAGGAAGATGAACATCAATAAAACAGAAGATGTTCCCTTGGACCGTTACTCTGGAGCCAGTGCCAACAGAGCGTGTCGAAACAGAGAGAGGAGTGGGCCTGCTCAGGCGGGGTGGGTCAGGGTGGCCGGGTCACTTGTGCACTGTGAGTGGCCCCACACTGGGGCTGGGGCAAATGCAGTCAGTCCCAAGAATCTGGAGTGTCATCACAGAGAGTAGGTGGCAGTGTTGGAAGTGGTCAGTGACAGGGTGCCCTGTGATGGGCGTTGGCTCACAAGAACCAAGGAGATGCAGGTGGACTGAAATGAGGCCCACGTCAGACAGGCTGGTCTGGTAACTTCCTGAAAGGCGCAGACGGGCCGGCAGGGCCCAGCCCAAAGCTGGAGGAGGTCAGAAGAACTTAGGTAGGTGCAGGCATGCAAGGAGGTCACTAATTAGTGGGACTAATTAGCCATGGAACCCAGGATTTTAGTAGCTTTTTAGCAGCTGTGTCAAACAGTTAATGGGCCAAAAGTTACCTCCTCAAAGAAGTCTTCCCCCGTTTAAAATAGCACCCCATCATTCCATTTCCCATTACCCTGCTGTCCCCTCTCCTCTCACCACCCACTACCAGCCCATCTCAGATAGCCCAATTATTGGTATTGCATATTGTGTATTGTATAATACATTACAATAGTAGAATATAAATTGTTTGAGGATGATGTCATTTTTTTGCTGCTCTGTCCCCAGCTCCTGGATTAGTGCCTGGCACCCAACTGATGTTTACTGAACTTATAAATAGATATATCTTGAACTAAAACTCCTAAGTCTTTTCACTTGAACTGCTCATAGGCCAGGTTTATCTCATCTATATCTGTACAATGTGAATTTTTAACTAAAAATGCAACATTTTCTCTTTCAGATTTTGGTCCATTGGTCCAACATTTGAAGTCTAGCAAGTCTTAATTCGAACACCATGTGGATCTCCTCACCCTCATTTAATCCCCTGTAAAACCTAAGTGGCCTGCCATCATCAATCCATCCAAGTTGCTGATAAAATACTGAACGTTTAAAGCCTACTGACACACCCGTGTGTATGTCCCCTCAGGCCTAGATGAATCGTTCTCGACCGTTTGAGCCAGGAGTCATTGAGATAGAGGCTCTCAATTTTAGAAAGAAACTTAGAGATCAAGTGTCCAGGTGCCTCGATTTCACAGAAGTAGATTCAGCGGCCACGATGGGGAAGTGGGTGACAAGGCGATGGCCTCCCTTTGACATCATACGACACACAGTGATGAGTTCCTAAAGCCTCAGCCACCTCTGTGTTAAGTAGGAGTTTCCATAGCTGGAAACTTCCAGAGTGGCCTTGGACCAGCACCTGAATTCTGCATCATCCATGCCGGACAGGTGGAATCCATCCACAAACCTATCTCTTCTTTATCTTTTCCCATCCCGAGTGTGGTCCAGGCGCAATATGTGGAAGGACCGGGAAGCCAGCCCAGGGTCTTTGGCCCCTCCCTTCCTCATCCTGTCCTTCCTTCTCCCTCTTCCTGATGTGGCAGTGCTCTCTTGTTCTCATTTTCCATTCCGCTGAGACATGTAAACTTCTTTAGAAAGGGCGCAAATGCCAAGAAATGCACGGATGAGCTATAGCCAACAGATACTCAAAGACAAAAGAGAGGCTTCTTGGCACTTCTGAGAACATTAAATCCTTTGGCTCTTTCTCAGTGACTAGCACAGAATTTACAAAAAATGTGTCCTGAAACCGCCAGAAATAGGAGGGCAAAGGGCAGAGCCAGTCGTAGTATGTATTTGTTGAATGAATGAATGAATGAATGAATGACTCCAATAAATGAACCAATGGACATAGTAATAGAAATAGAAACTACTGGTGCTCATTCAGACTTACCTTGGTCTCAGCGGGAACCACAGGGGCAGTCACAGCCAGTGCCTCCTCACTTCCCAGGGAAAGGCCAGGCCACAACAGTCCAATGCTGGGGTGCACTTCACACTCCAGAGGTCGCTGTGGGACCAAAGGAAGCTGGTGTGAAGCAGAGGCCACATCTCTTTGGAGCCTTCTTCCTCCTCCCTCTCCTGCCTCCCTCACTGCCCTGCTTCTGAGAGCATCTTCTCAACCAATCACTTTCTCAGGAATCCCCACCGAAGGCTCTGCTTCCAGGGAAGCTGATCCAAGACAACGCACTTGTACAATCTAGTGTTTTGTGCTGAATCTGGCCCCTTACCACCCTGATAATTCCTCCCACCCGCCTACCCGTTGCTGGTCCCCAGAACTCAAGGTCATCAGGCTTCCACTTCTGCAGCCGCCTCAGGTCCCACAGCCATGATGTGAATGGCAGCCATGAATACTCACCAACCAGAATGCAGAGACATTCAGGGGTAAACTGTCTAGAGCCACAGTTTTAAATACAAGGTGAGTAGCTTAGCTTATGAAGCCAAGAAAGACACAAGAGTTTCAAAGCTGCCAAAAGGTGTCTTCCGTTATAGAAACAGAACCTGCTGTCGCTGTCACTAATTATTCATGGAACAGATTTGGGGAGGAGGACGGGGCAGGTGGTGAGACCGAGCAATACCAAAATGGAGAGAAAAAGAAAGATTCGCACGGGTCTATCGTAAAGACTCGCGGGGGGGGGCGGGGTCTCCTTCCTACTCTTCACCAGGAAAGTGGTCACTCAGGTGGCCTCTGCCACCGCCACGCCGCCTTTTTCCTCTCTAGAAGACGAGGGGAAAGCAGGCTCTCTGGGGTCCGAAGCTCCGGCCGTCTCGGCCTGCTCAGTTTTAGATTCAGAGAACTTCACACAACAGGCCACCCCGGCCACTTGGTGTGGTCTGGAATTACTACGGTGGCCCTGTGGCCAGTGGGCAGTGACCCCTCCGTGCTGTCAGAAAGTCTCCTGGACAGCTCGCCCCTTCCTTTTCCTCAACGGCCCCTTCGAGCATTCCCCACTCGCCCACCTGTTTCCTACCACCTTCATCATCATGTACTGTTGTGGCCTGGCCTTTCCTTGGGAAGAGAGGAGGCACTGGCCGTGACTTCCCCTGAGGTCCCCACTGAGACCGAGGTAAGTCTGGATGAAGCTGGAGCTTGCCTCCAACTTCACAGAATATGTAGAAGGCAGTAACTGTGAATGTGAATGGAACCTCTTGCTTACACACACACACAATACAGAATACAGACAACACAGAAAACACACAACATGCATAACACAGTGCGCACACACACACACCCCACCTACATAGCTCCACCCACACTTCACCCCTGAAAAGCTGGAAGAGGCAGCCCTGCTCCTCGTACACCCCCTTCCGTCGCTTCCGCTTCTCTCTCATACCTTCAACCCCTCCGGCTCTGCTGGGTCCTTCCGGTGGGTGTTACTGCGCTGGAATTTCACTTCTTAAAAAAAATGGGAAGTCATAAGCAACAGCTTACCTCACCTCCTACCCACATTGAAAATAGACAGCATCAGATGGGCGCCCTCACCTCCCCCCGGACCCCGCCCCAGATATCTACACACCTAGCTGAGCCGCTTCAATGGAAACCATGGCCCTCCCACCTCCCAGCATCACCTGTGCTCCAGCTCCACCCCTCCCCCACCTCCAAGGGCAAGTTCCTTTTCCCTTAATAAAACCCTCTCTTTTCCATTTAACTTTTTCCTTTGCCAGCTTCTCTCTCTCTCCATTTTTAAGTTTGGTTCTTCTAGGTTAGTTTTCCTCCAGCTCCTTCACTTCCTGGTTTCCGGTGCCTGTGCCATAACATCCATACCTGTATCTCCAGCCCCACTCTCAGGTGTCACAGGTGTAACAACTTCCTAACAGACAAGAGCCTTCAACAAAACGTATCGAAAACTAAAATCCTCCTCCCACGTGTTCCTTACCGTTAATGTCTCATTTTAATAAACGAACATTTCCAGCCAGCCAGTCATCCAACAGAGAGATCTGGAAATGGTCCTTGACCCTTGACCTTTAACCTCCTCCTCCTTTAACCAGTAAACCTCCATGTCCTGTCCTTATGCCTTTTACATGTCCCTCAAATCCATCTCTTTCTCCCCGTTTCTTCATCGAGGCCCCATCACCGCATCCTTCAACTCTGGAAGAGCCCGGGTCCTGACCGCGGCCCACCGCACTCCCACCGCAGCAGGATCGAACACGCAAACGAAAGCTCGCTGCCCTCTCCTTAAACCCTATGCTGGTATCTGCTGCCCCCGCCCCACAGTCCTCCTCCCAGGAGAAATAGACTCAGAGAAGAGAAATTGAGCAGAATACAGCAAATCCAGGGGCAAGGAATTTATTGATTCGTGCATTTGTTCGTTCATTAAATTATACCTTCAGAACTTGGAGTTAGTCCTTCTGGGAATCTCCGGGCCCAAGCACTTCATTTTCTTGTTTATTTCCTTCATAGCGCTACCCCCATTTGTATTGGGCTTTTATTTTTATTTATTTTTTTGCTTCGTTGTTTTTGTACTTTTTTAAAAAGAAAATCTATCTCCTCTTTAAGAATATAAGTTTCTTAGAGAAAAGGTACACTGTCTGTTTGATGCGGTATCCACAGCGTGGTATACAAGGTTGGACATATAATAGTCAATAAATATTTATGGAATAAATGAAAAGATGAATGGATAAATGACCACATTGGCACATGTTCATTTCTGTCCAGAGTCAATTTTACCCGACGCTAGTTTGAGAACAACTTTGCCATTATTGATCACCAAGCATTTACCTACTATGCTCAAAGTACAGGTGGGCACCAGTGACACAGATAAAGAAAGTGTCATTTCTACACTCAAGTCCCTCTAGGGAGGGATAGACTGAGGTGCAAAGGGATAAGCACCAGCAGTGTGACCAGGATTATCCACGCCCAGGGACTGGCTTCGCCTGAGGTGTGTCCAACAAAGCTGCCACCTTTACAGTGGGAATTGCTCCAACCCAGGGGAGCTGTGCCCTGCAAAAAATTCCCACTTCTATGCCTTGTATTTATCCAGATCCCAGAGACACATTCCATGTGCTCAGCCCAAGAAGGAGATGGGCCTCTACTCTGGCAAGAGCTGGAAGAGGGTGTACGAATTTATAGGGAGAGAAGGAGGAAAGAACAGGAATGAGTTTTAAAAGGCTTAAAGAGAAAAAAGGAAAAGATGAGGATAAAAGATAAAAACCAGCCTAGTCGACATCTCTCATTTCGTCTCTACGATCCCGGCCCCAGACCCCAGCATGGCTCACTAGGACGATGCAATGTCCTCCTCACCAGCCTCCCTGCTCCTAGCACCCCCACCCCTTACAATCCAAATTTCAGCCAGGATCTGGAGTTATCTTTCAAAAACACAAATCGGACTGTGCAGATGTGTGACTCCGCTACAGAAAACCCTCCTTGGCTTACCTCACATTGAAAATAAAAATCCAGATTTCACGTTCAGTCACAGAAAGCCCTGCGTGAGCTGGTATCTGCCTCTATGGACTGCATCCAGCCACATCTGCCTCTGTAGACTGCGTCCAGCCACATCTGCCTCCGTAGACTGCGTCCAGCCACACCGTCCTGCTTCCACACTTGGAAACACCAGGTTTGTTGAGCCGCAGGGCCTTTTCCCTCTCCCGCCGGCTCTGTTGCCTGATCATCACCAAACTGGGTCCTTCTTAACATTCAGTTTACACATCACCTCAGCAAAGGTGGCGTTTCCTTGGCTGCACCTTGTAGAGGAACCACAGTGCCCACTCTGACATTTCTGAGTCTTAGTCTTCTGCACAGCCATTTTTCTTTTCCTATGATCCGCCATGGATTTGTTTTCTATTGCTGCATAACAAATTACCATAAACTTAGCCTAAAACAACACCCGTTATTAGCTCAGAGTTCTGTGGGTCTGAAGGATGAGCATAGAGAGGCTGAGTTCTTTGCTCAGGGTCTCAAAGGGCTAAAAGAGAGGTGACAGCTGGGCTGCGTTCTCATCTGGAACTTGGGGTTCTCTTCTGGTTTTATGCAGTTATGACGGGATTCAGTTTCTTTCATTTTAGGATGAGGGTCCCCATTTCCTTGCTGGCTATATCAGCCAGGGGCTACCCTTAGCTCCTAGAGGCCACCCACGTTCCTTGCCACATGGCCCCTCCAACTTCTGAAGCAGAATCTTCCTGACATGGAGGCCCTCTCATACTTCGAATCTCTCCCACCAGGAAAAGCCCAGGCCCCTTGAAAGGTCACCGGATTATGACGGGTGCATGAGGCTCAACGCTTATAAAGTGAATTGTGCCAAATAACATAACCTAATCATGAGAGGAAGTGCCCCATCGTGTTCATAGTCCACACTTACTCCCAAAGGGAAAGGATTACACGGGGCATGTACACCACGGGGAGAGATCTTGGGGACCACCTTAGAATTCTGCCTACCGTATCCTGCTAGAGTTGAGCTTTGCCTGCCTTGTGACCTCTGCATCCCAAAGCCCAGAACAGTGTCTCCAACCACACAGAGCACATGCAGGAAATGAGACTGTTGCACAGTACAACGTGAGAAGGCACCACGATTGCTCGGTAATTAGAGGTGGCCAGCGCCAGGAGCCCAGACAGGCCCAGGCCCTGTCTGCCCAGCCCAGGAACTGAGAGAATCAGAATCCAGTGCTTGAATCTGGTCATGGTCCACCAGTGTGCCCAGCACATTTTTAGAAGCCTCTGGCCTGGAATAGTTCCAGCACGTAGAAGATGTTCATTAACTTTCTTTTTTTCTTTTCATTTATGAGTGGAATGAAAAGTAAGAGTACTCTTCTGGAAGCTCGAGGTAGATAGAATTGGAAGGATTTGAGGTGGAAGGACGCTAAAGAGAAGCTGTGAGCCAATCAAGTGCTTCCTCTTAACCTCTACTCAACACCTATGCAACACCTCCATCCCGGTCCCAGCTCACACCCAACCCCACCTCCCCCAGGAAGCCTCCTCTGACCACCGGCCCGAAGTCTTCTGCATTCAATGCCTTGTGGAAGGGCTGTCCCTTGACATCTCTGCTATAGTGGACACTAGGTGAAATCCTATGTGCTAAGCTCCACACCTGTGTCTCAAGTACCTGTCTCACCTTCACTCTCCTCGAGGAGGGTGGCCGTCTAGCCCATCTTTCCCTCCGCCCAGTGCAGACAGAGCTCTGGCGGTTTGGAGGGGAGGTCTACTGCGAGCAAGAAAAGAAAGATCGCCTGGGGCGGGGTAGTTGTGGGGTGAGGCATGTTGGGGGTAGAAAGTGGGGTGGAGAATAGGCAGCAGGAGCACAGCATGAGGACCCGGGCACTGTGAAGAAGGGGACAGAAGTCAGAAGGTCAGGGATGGCTCAGAAAGGGAGAGGAAGGAGCTGCACGCCCTCTGAGAGAGCCAGTCCTCACTCACAGCGCTGTGCGCGCCCACGGACAAACGACGGCCAGCTCTGCAGACGCTGTTCTCAGAGCCGGCCCGAAGAGCCACAGGCCCTCGCAATCGTCTCCACTCTCCCTTCTCTTCGTTTCCGGTGGTGGTGATGGTCAGCGTTGCCGTAGATAAAGTGGTGCAGTGATATTGGTGGTGGGGGTGATATATATTGCCCTTGATATCCAAGATATCAAGAAAAATGATCTCTTATGCTCGTAGATTGAAAGGCGATAATAAGCCTACGACTGAGACTGTCACCAACACACAACTCTACTTGGGTGTGCGACCAGGAAGGTAATGTCCATGCCATGGGTTCAAGAAAACGTCTCGCTAGACCCAAGACGGGTCGGAAACTTACTAGACTCCTGTGTCTGGTTGTGGGCTCTTTCCCAGGGAGACTGGCACATGGAGGGAGATCAGAGGGCAGCCTCAGAGGTGATGAGCTGGCCTGGCAGCAGAGCTTGGGAAAAAAGAAACTGGGATTCTTTCAGGGGGAAGACAGGCAGGCAAGATTTAATCTTCAGGTATCAGAAGAATTCCGAGGCACTGCAGGCTAAGTCTTGGCAGCGACTAGGGAGGATGAATAAGGAAAGGAACTTAATCCCAGCATAAGGGATTTAGGGGAACTCAGGGGGAGAATTTCCTGATGGCGAAGGTTGTTAAAAGTTGCAATGAATGGTCTAGAGAGAGATCCGTCTGCTCTGGAAGCTTTTACAAGTAGAAGAGATTATCTTCTGGCAGGGCAGCTTATCTCTAATCCTGCCTGAAGGCAGAGGAATGGACACAATGACCTCGGGGTCTCCTTCAGACTTGGAAAGCAGGCCTTCCCATCCGCAGGCCAGCCAACACTGCCTAGCGGATCATGTGCTTTAAGAAAGGCCCAGAGTGTTCTCAGAAATAAGAAGGTGCCAACCCACTTAAGATCTTTCTTTTTTCTATTTTTCAGCCACCGCTGCCTACAGCAATGGCCAATGTCCTTTATAATCTCAGGTCCGATCAAGGGCAATTTAGACAAGAAAGCGAGAGCAGCCACAGACCACGCAGAGATAGATTACTTTCCACTCTGCGAAGCAGCCCGGAGCCGTGGCTGTGGTCTTCTCCGAAGCGGGTTCTGCATTTAACCAGCCATGTGAAAAACTTGCTGGCCCGCCCAGGCAGTAGCAAGAGGAAACCTGAGGGCATTCCCAACCTGCTGCCACCAGCGAAAAGGGCTGTACCAGCTCCAACTTCCCCATTGCTACAGTTCCACTTCCTGTGAGTCGAGTGACATGCCTCTGGGAACACTACCTGTGCCCAGCTATTCACCCTGGGGGCCAGGGAAGAAAAGCACGTGATCTTACGCATGACATGAGGAGACAGCCCTGCCTTAGTACAGACCTAACGCAACGGGTACACGGAGCACCGGCTGGGATGTCCTCAGAAGGCTTCTGGGCTGTGCAGAGCTTGAGGGAAGGGTAAGAACTGGGCAGACAAGAGAACACCATAGCTCTTCTGAAAAGGTTTCAAAAGAGCTGCTCAGGTATGTGAACAGGTCTAAGGGCTGTAGTTGATTCAGTGTGTTCCGTAAACCAGAACACCCAGAATGGGGGGACTATTCGGCTTCTGGACCCTGAGCGTCTGGCTCTGTATGACCTTCAACCAGGTGAAGTTGGAAGTGGGCACATTTTTTTATTTTCAAGTCTTTTCCCAGTGAAGAAAGAACTACTTAACCCCTAACCCCACAGCTTCACAGAGCTTGATGCTTCATCCCTGACTGCTATTTCCTTCTTCAACCTCAGCTGAGGTCTCTCTGGAGCCTTTTCTTTGTCCTCCACATCTGCTTCAACTCATGGCATTACTTGTACCACTGAGCCCTTGATAAGTCCACAACTCCATACTCTTCCCCACAATCAGGATCTTGGGGCCAGCGGCCTCACTTCAAAGACACTTTTCCTTATGAAGGCTTAAATACCAGCCTTCTGGGTGCTTCTGTCTGGACTGCACTACCCTCAGTTAGCAAAGGGATGGGAATGGAGCAAATGGCCGTGAATGCGTAGGAGGAATAGCCTGGAATATATTTTTCTGCCCATTGCACATGCTAGGAAAAGACAGGAACTTGTTGCAGAAGCATATTAAGCATGCAGTCAGCTGCATCCTCATGCCCAAATAAAGCTATTTTCATTTCATAAAGCAAGAGAGCAAGTCAAGCCATTAGGGAAATAGAAATGGGGAACTTAAATGCCTAATTGGAAGCTCTATTGCACTTGCAAAGTACCTTTGGTTTTTCTAAAAATTCAAGGGAAACACATCGAGCTTATAATTGCTGATAGATCGATGCCGCGTTCCTTCCTCCACTGGCACAGAGGGAGAGTCCCTTCCTGTGGGCCCATCCCAGCCGTCACACCATGTAAACAGCAGTCGGGGCCCAGAAGGAAAAGGGGAGATTGAGGGGAGAGCCAAAGTCCTTTTTTTTTTCCACGAAAGACAGGGCCCCACAGCCATAGCAAATGTCTGACGCTTCGAGTTTAACTCTTCTCCTTCATCGTTAGGATTCTGATGTATGTCAGGAGGGTTAAGGGGCATTTATCAACACAGGGTTTTCAAATGGAGACACGTGCACAGCATCGGCAGAAATCACGGGAAGAATATTCTCCAAGCTAACATCATGGAGTTGCTGAAAACTCCCAAATGGCCTCAAATCCACGGAATAGAACGATAACAGTTGGATATCAGGTACTCTGTGTACATAGGAGGGACATCTAAAGCCTCTGGGCACCACCTACTGCCATGTCCCCTCAAGAAGCCAGCCCTGCAAACATATCAGGGCTTGGTCCTTGACGCTGCCCTCTGACCCCCAGCACCGGCTCACGTGTCACGATGACGGGCATTTTCTCGCTCCGTGAAGTGTCTGTGGCCACCTCTGTCTTTGTGGAAGAGACGAGAAGTTAGAACGCACGTTTTGCCCTACTTTCTCCAGGAAAGACCTTCAGGCCTCAGGCTTGTGGTTTGTGCAAACAAACACCTCCACAAGAGTGATTATAAGTAAATCAGCCTGACAGGACATCCCAAGTGTGATTAGGTCTCTAACTTCATTGGAATGAAACCACAGGTATATGACAGAGGACCTCAGACCAGTCCTACCCAGTTCTTTATGCAACTTACGGAGCTGGACACTCACTTCAGCAGTCCGTTGGGAGGCCTGCAGATATGAAACTCAGCTGCTCTCCCAGTTTCAGAGATGCTGAGATGTGCACGGGCAGCAGGCACTGGTCTGTAACTACCAAAACTCTAGGTTCCCCCAAACATTCTGACCCCTAATAGAGACAACGGGTCCCTGGAGAAATGGAAGGATGTGGAGAGAGAGAGGAGAAAAACCAAAGCAGCAGAGTGATGAATGACTAGTCTTGTTTGCTGAACTAGTTATTACTGAGCTGTTTGCCATTTGGCCCCATGTATTTTTAAAGCATATAGTTAAGGAGCATTTATTAAAATGTTTTCGAGTTGTCCTTCTGAAAAAGAGATGCTGACAGGCCACTCAGTATACTGCAAAGGTGGGTTAAATACTATTATCCCTGCTGCAAAGATAGGGAGACAACAGTGTAATGCATTACCTTAATTTCCCAGAGACATGCTGTGAATT